>NW_028185495.1:2082064-2279776 GCF_003343005.1 Rhea americana | reverse complement strand
AAAAAAAAAAAAAAAAAAAAAAAAACTATGAGTCTTTTTCTTTTTTTGGTCAGAGGATTTGCCGCATTAGTAGGGAGCAGAGTTTTGGTATGGACGGCACAAAAGGTCCTTTGGCCTGGAGGTCTTCATGAGAAGGATAACCAACAAGAGGCAAAAGGAGCAAGCTGTACATCTATACGAAGCAGCACTGTGCAGTCTCCTCTGCAAAAACGATGCTAGAGATGCCTGAAGGAGGACACAGCTCTAGAGATCTCCTGTTCCAGCAATGACTGCTGCAGGCTGGGACATGAATGAGCTTGTTATTCTGGGAAAGTGAAAAAATACAATCACAGCAAGTAGGTGTGGAAGGCTCCAAAAATGACACCCTGCCTTAATATAACAGGACCACTCCCCACTTTTCTATAGGAGATGGATTTCCTGAACACACAAAAGAAATTTCAAAGTTCAGCTCCTGACTCTAGCAGATATATATCAATCAGACTCTAAAATCTGCAGAGAATCTGCTGTGTCTTTCTAAATATTAAGGAGTTAATAAGCTCTTTCAAGTCCCTTTCTGCAAAAAAAAAAAAAAAAAAAAAAGAAAAGAAAAAAAGAGAGAAAAAGAATTTTTGAAAAACAAATCCAGGTATGAAAATAAAATCCAATACTTATTACATTTATTATAGCTTCAAGGCTGTTCAGCAGTTTAAGACATTTAGGATGGGTTTCCAAATTTGCAACAGCCCCTGAAGTGTATCTCTTTCACCTTAAAACATGCCATTTCATTATATAAATTGACACTTGGAGGATGTGAATGCAAATATGTTTACAGTAAGACTGTACTTGAAGGCCACTGACAGGGCTGCAGTCTGTGTCTACTCTGTGTAAGCTAGGTGTGATAAAACTGCTACAAATCATATTGATAGACTGTGCAACCAAAACTGTCATGTGAGCTCCTGTAATGATAGAGAGGCATAAGCAGAGAAACTATCATAATCAAATTGCTCTAACAAAAAGGATTGAGGAATCTATATCCACTTCATGTTGCCTTCGTAAAGGTATCACTATCCCAAGCAACATAAAATGCAAACAGTGACAAAATGCAGAAGGCACTATTTCTTTTAAAGGATGATTTATACTGTATCAGGTGCCAGTATTTTTAACCTGTCATTAYCATGGCCACATACAAAGTTCAGGCAAGACTAAATAGTAGCCTGTATTTTCTGACCAGATTTCTATTCTCCACAGATAAACCTTCTGGTTTGGTTACACAGATTTAGGTAGCACATAGAAATAATTTTGACAAGTTCTGTCCATCCTTGGGTAATTTCACATTCTATCCTTGGGTAATTTCCTTTTAATAACATTTTTAAGAATAGCCTGCTTTATGCATAGTGTAAAGTAGCAGTACCTGCTGACATGCTTTAAACTCTACAAGCTGACTTTTTTTAAAAAAATAACACAATAGATTTGATATTTATTAAAAAAACTATAATAATTAATGTTAATACATTTTATTAATTAACGAGCAGATATAGAAGGATTAGTTAGATGTTTTCATGGAAAAGTCATAGCTGACAACACTTGTATAGGAGACAGACAGAAAATATCTTAATAAAAAACATGAGGATTTGTCACTGAGGTAACCCTGGGGACAATGCTCTACCTGAACTTTGCTTCCTATAAAGCATCATGCCCAGGTCAATATAAAGAGGAATATATGGTTTGTGCATGTGGAAGATGCAACTTATTTGGCAATCTGATAGATAAAGGAAATGATGGAAGAAGAAATTCGTGACAAGTGCCACAGGACCTTGGTAAGTCAACATCATAATGTTCCAGTTGATATATCTTTTTGTTTTGTTTGCTTTTACTAATAAGCGAATGTTTTCTGAGGAAAATAATCTTTTTGAAAACTGATAAAATGCATCCTTCACCCATCCCATGGGTTGGTGACAGTTGTGGGTGTCCCCACAGAATACTTCCTTCATATTTTTCAATCACAAATATGATGGGTTCACCTAACCCATCATATGGGTTCTTCTGATAATATTTTGCCCACAGTGAGGATTCTGCATGAAGACAGTAAATTGAGAATGGAATATAATTTGAAAGGAAAAAAAACAAATCTTCTCAGATTGTTATTGTGTCTGCTGAACTAACACAGGAAAGAAACAGGAAGAATATACAGCAATCAGTTTAGCAGGCAGAGATCCCTGAATATACACCAGGAATGAAATTGCATACTGACTCAAAAAGTGCTATGTTCATGGGCCATAGACATGGCATAAGTGTGTGCTCTTTTCACAGTAGAGTTGCAATTTAATAACCTAAAGTTAATGTTAAAGGAAAATTTCATTACTAAGTTATTATTAACAGTAAATAAAAATCATGTTGTCTGTGGGAACTGTGGCTTTTCAAGAGAGTTGAAGATAAGCTTTTAATTTGTCATCTTGGTTTTTCCCAAGAAATTTAGGAATTCAGCCATTCTATTGCTGTTTAACACTTGAAGCACAGTTATTTGTTCAAAATGGATACCTTCTAAATACTCTCTGCAAACAGCAAAGAGAAAATGAAAGAAATTCTCCTTAGATTGTATTATACTTAAGCAAACGGATTTCTTTGCACTAAAGCATGGCGTACCCAAACATTAGTAGTCTTACCCAGCYTTCTGTCAATGACACATAGTTCAGCGAGGAAGTCAAGTTTAATTGGATTTTGATTTTCATTTATGTTAAAAACATTTAAATCCCTTTGCTGCCAAATCAATAACTGTCAATTGTTGATTTCACTTTCCTTGCAAAAATCTCAAACTAAAATTCCATGTGTAATAGACAACACGTTAAGTAAACAGTGTTAACCACTCCACAGATCCATTATGTTAATATATTGCTCATCCCGCTTTATCAGACAGAATGAAGTGAACTGAGAAGTTTTTCCATATATTAACTGTAAATTACACTTAGCTCAGCTAATAAAATTTTATTGTCACAGAACTGTTTTCCACTTCACATGCATTTCAGAGATGGAAATGTAAATTATTGTAAGCTACCTCGGTCTCGTTATAGATGTCTGAGCAAATGGAATTTACATGATTGAAAAATATGAAGGAAGTATTCTGTGGGGACACCCACAGCTATCACTTTTCCCACCATAACCATGGAATTTCAAAAGCAGAAAAAGATAGAGAAAAGCAGCTCTTATTCTGCTTAGGGGGCTGTACAATTCTATTTCTATTCATGAAGGTCTCTCAGAAATAAATAGTTTTGTTTCCTTATTGGTTAAGGAAGCTAACCAATAAGCTTTATTTTATTTTATTTTATTTTATTTTATTTTATTTTATTTTATTTTATTTCCTCTTTTAATACTATGAACTTCTTTAAAGTCATAATACCATAAGAACAGTTAAGAGAGAAGATGGTACTGCTATTCCATGCAATGGTTAATGTGTTAAAATACTTTTGCCTCTGCTTTTCCTCATTTTTAGTCTAGGTCTGATGCAGATAAGGAAATATAAGCCTGTATCAGTGTGAGTTTAGTTTTTAAAAAGGAGTGAAGATTGTTTTGCTGAACACACTACAGAAATAGTGCCACATGCTTTACTGTGTATGTAGTAACTGTACGGTAATTACGGTGGTGAACATAAGTAAGGCCTCTTAACAAATGGAAATCACTAAGGCTAATGACAAAGAATGGAAAATATACTTTAAAAACAATAAAGAAAACCAGACCCAACGTAATGAACATGTCTTTGCTAATTATAAAGATCTTTGTTATACTATTCATGGCAAGTTATCTACTGTACCTTGGCTTCTGTTTCTGTAAACACCGTCTCTTTTTGTCCTGTATTTTTGAATACTCTTTTCAAACTCAAAGTGATTTGAGGAGTTAGTCCAGGATACAGTTGTAATGAGGATAGTGCACAATCTCATTTATTTCTTACTTGTAACCTAGCTGGCTTTTCTAATAACATCAGGATGCAGCCAGCTGGCAACAATTCTTGTAAACACGCTGTTTTGATAAAGCAAAATACCTAGACTTTGCAACTCTGAATGTCACAGCTTCCAGGATTTAGGCACCTCAGCCAAGGTTGGTGCAATTCCAAACCCTGGGACAGGCCCATAGGCTTTGCAGAGCACTTGGAGAATTAGGCACCTTAAAACAACACCAGAAAGAATCCATTCACTGAGTGAAGACTTATCAGACATTTATCAGGAAAAAGCTGGCTGCAGCAAACCAAAAAGAAAATACTGAGGATTCAAGGATATCTTGAACTCTTTTCTAACATTGGGTCAAAATTTGCAAGGCTAGAATCCACCTATAAAATACCTGCATGTTTTCCTTCAAAAATAGATGTGAATTTGGTGGTGACTTGTTCTTACAAAACCAATTAAATAAAGAGATAGCCCAAGATTTGGAGAAAGCAGGCTCTAAATCCTCATCTTCTAGAAGAAAGCACCACATGCTTTGAATTTGATGTGTTTATCCAGCTGGAAAGGAAAAAGCTAACAGAAGTTTGACTTAGTGAGCTGATGATCCAAATGACCATCCAGCACAGAGTACACCTGAATTTGGTTCTTGCTTATGCATTCTATCAAGGAAAATTTATACAATACACAAAAATAGTGGAAAGTTATCTTACAACACTGAGCTATTGGAATAGCTCACAATCTTAGTGGAAAATAATATCTGTGGAAGAGACAAGTTTGAATCCTCAAGGCTGAGCTTCTCAAGTCTTTCAGGCAGCAATTGTTCAGGAAATTAAATGAAAGTAAAGGATCTGAACTCTGAGGCAATCAAAGTTTGTTGCCTCCTAAATGCGTTTTCTAGATCATAGTTCTGGATTACCACGTGCCACAGCCGGGTAAGTGTCAATTCAATTGTATTATCTTTTGTTGGGTCTTGTGATGAAGATGCTGACAATGTCATCGTGCACAACATATCACACAATCATTTTTTATAACAATGGAAATTCTTTCTTAGAAAATACTATAGGATCGTTCCTAGCCTATTTGTTACTGCTATCAAATAAGGACAAGTGCCATGTGATCTTTGTGATTGCTCTCAAATGCCTTTAGTATTTGAAGTAATTCAAAGATTTCTTTATTACAACATTTTCAATTTGCAGATGACATATGGACAGTTTAAGGCAGGTGTTTGAACTTTGCATTTGTTGGTTAATGCACCACCTGGCATTCTTCTGGAACTTGTTTGGCTGAAGGAATCAATCTGCTCAGGGTGAACAGAAAATTGAAAAATGTTGTATTCATAATGGAATGTAAAAAATGAAATTTCCATTCCTGATATATTCACAAATGAATTTCTCCCAAGAAACGTATGGCTTTGCCAACTGCAAGTTTATTAATGAGGAGTAAGTACCTGAATGCAGAAGAGGTTATTTTCAAGGCTGAATGTTAACTGAATTGTATGGCAAATTCACTTAAAAAAAAAAATACTAAAGTGAGATGATTTAAGAGTAAGCAGTTCATCTAATTAATTAATAATCTGCTTGTTGCAGCACTTTTTTTGTAAAAAGTAACTTGCAACAAATACTGAACTATGGTTATAGTCTTATAATTTTTTTGGCAATATTATGTCTTTGTCAGTATATAGAGGAGGTTTTTCTGAGTCCCAATGAAACTTTCAGCTTTTGATGATGAAGTGTAGAGAAAAACTTGAAAACCTGGTTTGACCGTTTCTTCTGGGCCAGAATATAAGTAGAAACAATCTGCTATTTAGTTTTTATATCATAATCATAAATAAATCGTGACTCTTCAAGACTTGTCTAAGGTACTTTAAAAAGTTAAGGATGGCATTACTGCATAATATAAAACATATGACTGTCCTGCAAATTTACAGTCTGCCTGAAACAAGAATCACATTGTAAAAAATCTATTAGTTCCCAGTAGAGACTTAATTGCCTCAGAGAATCACTGCTCTCCTTTCCAGCTCTGAGGGAGTAGTGTAAAGAAGCAAGCTGAATTCTGTGCATGTTGAATTTGGGCACCTTGCTTTATGTTTAGATGTCATGTACAGATTCACACTGAGAACCCGACTCATTGTGGCATTATAGCAATGGAATCAGTGAATCGGGTTTTTTTTTGCTTCCTATTATGACCTGCACTTCTTTATCAAGAGAAAGGTGCTGTGGTGTGTTCTATCTTTTTTTTTTTTAATCAATTTTTGTAGCATATTTCCCTGAATCAACTGACTTCCTGTTTAAGTTGTGTTTTAGGATGAGTATGTTTTTCTATAAGTAGAATGTCAGAATGTGCTCTGGACTATGTGGGAAAATAGTATGTCTACTTTCTTAAGAAGAAGAATACAATAGTGAGAATTTTATTAAAGGAAATTGAAGCATTTATTCTATAAAATTAATATATTTATTAATATATTCAAAATATATTGATGTTAATGTATTACTTAGTATTCAACATTATTTGTTAATTAATAAAATAATATAGTGATATATATTTACAATATATTCATATAGTAACATAATATATTAACACTATAATGTAATACATGTGTATAATACAAAATATAGAATAATATTTAGAATAATATAGAATAATATAGAATAATATAGAATAATATAGAACAGTATTTATTCTATAGCATTCATGAAAAGTGGTGCCCAGTGATAGGATGAGTGACAGGGGGCACAAACTGAAATACAGAAAATCCCACTTGAACAGAAGAAAAAATTTCTTTACYGTGTGAGTGATTAAGCACTGGAACAGGTAGCCCAGAGACCTTGCAGTCTCCATCCTCAGAGGTAGTCAAAACCCAACCAGACATAGTGCTGGGTAACCTAATCCAGCTGAGCCTGCTTGGGGAGGGGGGCTGGATTAGATGATCTACAGAGGTCCCTTCCAACCTCAAGTTTGTGATTCTGTGAAAAGTGATTACATATTTTGTAAAAGCTTACAGAATTTACTGGTAGTTTTTGTACATATAAGAAAGAGAGTTAGTAAAGTCTGTAAGAAATGGCATATTCATTAAAATGCAAAAAACCCTCAAGCTTTTAAAATCAAATGAATGTGAAAGCTTAATGAAATATGGTAGTAGAAGTAAGTTCTTGTCTGTCTAAAAATAAATGTAGAGTAACATTCTTTGACTCAGGTGCTATGAAAAATCTGTATAACCCTTAAGTTTTTGTGTATAGTAACTCTGTTTACACAAAATATTATGCATCRTTGCAGTGATCCAAAAATGCTTGAAGGTTATGGTACAGATTTTATCATTTTGTTAACTTTCTGACAAAATTCAGCAGGGAATTTTAAAGTATTTTACTTTCTTCTTCTCTTTTCTATTTTAACATCTAAGATAAGCCCCTACACTCTACCACCTTCCCTCTAAAATCTGGCCAAATTCTCTTTCTGTTGTAGGAAAACTTTACACACAGTCAATAAATGAAACTACTTCTACTACAAATTACATTCATATCCTAGAACTGCTGAAGGTACATGTTTTCATCACTCTCTCTGCTCAGCTGCTGTTGCTCTTGTAAGGGGTGATGATTTTGCCTCCGTACTCATCTAAAATTGCCTTGTCTACCTAGATTTCTCTTGACAGCAATCAGAGCAAGACAAGAGCTATCCTTTCAGAGACATGTGAAGATCCTTCCTTCCAGTGTTGAGATATGGACACAATTATAYATCTTTACACAGTTCTTACTGTTTTGGAGTTTTGTGTTAAAAACATTAATAGCTCATTACTGCAGAGAGCAAGGAGAGAGAAGATACAATCCCGAACGTCTGCACTTCAGGTTGTTGGAAAGGATCGTGTTTGGCCAAGAGGTATGGAAAACATAGGCATTATGCAAATGTGGTCCCTTCTTCACCTTCACCTTTCTGCTGTACGTGGCTACGCTCATGTTGAAACATATAGAACTAGAAAAGAAAGAAATTAAGACAAGTCTTCTTTTTCCCCCTATGTGAAGTGGGAAACAGCACAACGCTCAAGCCCGAAGGTGTAGGARATTTTGTGATATCACTATTTGTATGAGAAAAAGAGATTTTACTTACRTGATGTCTTTACCTGAACACTTTGGCAAAGATATATAAGCTTTGAGAAACAAACAAGAAAATCTGCTGCCTTGTCAGCATTAGGCTGTTGTCAGAATACTAAAAATGTTCATTCGGAGCATAAATTGGAGCTAAGAGGGCCCTTCAAAGTAAGGAAGTGAGCTTTCCACATATTGGCATGACGCAGAGCCCAGTAACAGACCCGGACCTTTCTGGGGCCAAAACAAAACAAAAAGATGCTCCCTCCCCCCCCCCCCCACCGAAGGTCTTGAAGTTGATTTACGTGGTCAGCTGGCAAGGCGTTATCATTCAGCCCACAGCAGAGACTCCGCAGATGCCCTCTACCCTCACGGCTGCTCTTTCTCAACCCAGCTCGCTCCTTCGTAGCACATCCGAGCGGCCTGGGGTGGGCACAGGGGGAACGCCAGTAGCACACAGGCCTTACTGCTGGCTCGCTGACCAAGTCTAGATTTGTTTTTTTTTTTTTTTTTTAAGATACTGAGATTTTAAGCCTGAATTTCCACCACATTACTCTCGGTAAAATCACCTGTCATTAGTGAAACAAACTCAACATAGATACTAAATGCTTTCAAAGCAGACTGGTAACATATTTACTCYACATTTGCTCCACATGCATTCATTTCACACAGCTTTAGACAGCATAAATATGAGGTCAAAAATAACAAGTGTTTAGACTTTATACTTTTGCACTGAGCAACGCTCACATAGAGGTCTATAGGGAGGGGTGAATACTTGTTCTGTGTGAGTCAGAAAGCTGCCAAGGCCTTGAGCCTACGCACCATAGGAACCTTTCCAAATAGTCTTTGATCCTAGATATGAACAGGGTTGTGCTGGAGCTGAACAAGGGAAGCCCCCCACAGCAGATCCTGTGACCATAATCACATAAATCAACTGTGTAGTCCGAATAAAATATAAGTTGGGCATCACTGGCACAGAAACCACTCAATAATTCACTTCAGAAAATGTTCAACTCAACAGTAACTCTAAACTCTGGTGAAGAGGCAGCTAGAGGCTACCTGAACAGATGCAATAATTAAGAAAAAAAGGCAACTTCAAGAGGTACAATAATTAGAAAAAATAGCCTTCTTTTAGGGCAGTTTAAACTTTTAACTCTTGAGAGCTTCTGTAAGATATGGTTGATGAATTATATCTTTCTTTCAGAGTCTAATGAATGTGGACATTGAAAGCATAGTGGTTTCCCTGTCTTATTATTTGCATGAATATGTTTTTGTGTGTGGAATTCTACTTTTGTGATGCTCCACAACCATTTAAGCCTTTGAACATTCTAAGTGAATGAAGGTTCTTCTTTGTTGCATGTTTCAAAGAGAGTTTATTAGATGCATCACTTATTGATATATAGATGTTAGTGCTTGTGTTCAAAGCATTTATTCCATTTGATTTTCACAAAATCCTGTTCAAGACAGGTCCTGTAGAGTTCACATCAGCAAAGTCCTGTGTACAGTGGATCCACTCTTGAAAAACTTGTTGAGGAAGGATACTGATGACCACTGTGACTTTACAGAAAACTCAGGATCAAGTCCATATAACTATATACAGCTTTTTTTCATTCTAAGAATAGAAAAATGTTGCTCAGAACCAAAATGGTACATGAAAAATACATGAAAAATTTATTTCCTTGATTCTTTTTTGTTCAATCTAAGGTAAGTTTTCAATCAGTTATAATCAGTTATAAGATATTTATGCATGTATCTATAAGGTCATTATCACTTTAGAATGAAGTATTTGCCTAAAACAGTTTAATCAACTGTCCAGAAAATACAACTTTATTAGCAGGAAATAGTGTGTAAAAAAGCATGAAAAATTCTGTATGTATRTAATTTAAGTTGAGCTAGTTATCTCTTGATGCCTTTATGTACTCTGACACTGGAACCCATTTTACAGTTAGGGAAAGAGATACCATAGCTCACAACTTMGGAGTTTAACTTGCAGAACTAGCTGTATGTATTTTTAATTTGTAATAACTGAATAGCAYAACCAGTGCAATGCCTTTGCAACACATATATATACACTTTGGTACAACAGCTTCTTGATAACTAATTAATCCGTGTTTTACAAGATAGAGTGTGTAGCTCCCAAGAGAATAACACAGGCACAAATTTATAATTTATTTTCACCCACTTTGACCTCTTGTTTATACCTTGTCTGCTTCAGGATTTCTCACCTTAATGTTCAGTGTCATGAGAGAGATGTTAATAATGTTAACAGACCTCAGCTACACGTTTCTTCAATGTGCAACAGCTGTTGTGGAGTCTGCAGTGCGTGGTATACAACTAATGAAGAACAATTCAGTATCCCTTTGGTCTTTCCTCCTGGAGGCAAACATCATCACCCAGAGAAGTGAGTAAAGTGCTTATCTGGTCTAAGTGCTCTGCAATCACATGTGGCTCCAGCAATATGTCACTTAGGACATGAATACAAGGTAAAAGTTATAGCCAGGGGCTGGCAAGACATCTGGATCTGACTTTTTATTACATGAAAGTCTGGAGAAGAGGACAATCTCTTTTTTTTTTCTCCTCTCCCCTACCTTTTAGTTTTTCCACTGGAGTTAATACTTACTCTGTGTCAGCAGTGCCTCTGGGCTTCCTTTGCGAGCTTCCTTTGCAATCGCATTAGGAAAAAAACAAACAAAACACCTTGTCACTCTCATTTTTGGGTTGTCACCTGATTTATCAAGTGATTTATTCCTTACAGAGGGCTATGTCACTACAAGGTAGTCCATTTCCTGGAAAGCATAGAAGTGCACCTCACCCCTATGTTTTCCAACAGAGTATCTAGGTGATAGWGGTGATGAGAGGTTTGACTAGGGAAAAGAAACAACCCCGCAATTCCCTTCCATCTCCTCCTGCTGGGAAGTGCCCTACTGCTGCTGCGGCACAACTGCCTTTGAGTGGACAGTAGGATGAAGGGTATGTTTTTGTCTCCAGGTGCAGAGCATCCCATCCATCAGACTCACCAGCACATGGGTGGTGCATGCGTGATGCAGGGTCCGGTCTTCCTGAGCACGTGACTGAGAGTCCCGAGCCCAGCTGAAAGCTGAATTAAACAGGCACTTGCTATGTGAGGCCCTTGAATGAGGAACATGTATCTTTTTAGGAAAAGCCTCACCAGTTGCTGACTGTAATTCAGACAGCAGTGATATACATAGCTACGTGAGATATGAAATGAAGATATATGAAAATTATAYCAATGCTGTGGAAAGAACCCGGAAGCAAACCCTTTTTGATTTGGGGAGAATTTTTGTTTCTTAATAAGTTGAAAGAAATATTATGCTTTTCTGGAATTGCAAGGTTCCTCTGAGTGCATTTTATTGAAATCTCATCAGAAAATCAAGTCTTTTAAATCTTTTTAATTCAGTTTTGTAAGTCTGCTGTTTTCTGATAGGTTAGACAGCCATTTTAGAATGTTTTCTGGAAATTCACATAACCTAAGGTAAAAGACTGGGTTACTGTTTTTGCTCTGATGTTTCCTTATGGTTATGTCCAAAAAATGGGACCTGGTTCCTGGCTCCTCTGAGTAAGCCAATGCCTTGGACACATAGTGACTCCTTACATGGAGAGCACACCTTGCTTTCCATGGGAAAGAAATCTGGATACTGAAAGGAAATGTTTTATGCAACAGCCAGATGCCTGATACAGAAAATTGAAAAGAAGGACTTGAGTTGTGCTGGTGATGTATACCTGCTGCACAGCTTCAAGGTAGCATTTGATAGTGGGTAGGACCTGGACCAACACCAGTATTTGGAAGTGTTTGGTACTAGGCACGATGGCCTGGCTGGGTAGCAGGGATAACAACCCACTYCCTCAGAGAGCAAAACCCTCGCCTCACGCTTCACTAGCTGAACTATAATGTACTGGGGAACAGGAATTAAATAAAGTTAATGTCAGAGAGCTTGGACTGACAATTTGTCTGTAGCTCTATCCTGTATGTAGCAGAGTAAGGGCTAGCATAGAATGAATATTCCTGTTTAACAAGATAAATGCAGTCATTTTAATGAACTCTTCTACAGAGACAAACTAAGATATGAGAGAACTCCTGTTTGTTCATTATGTTAATTAAAAAGGAGCACCTCTAGCCCTGTGAAAACAAAACTGATTAAAGCAAATGCAGTAAGTCAACTTGGAGTTGTGAAGTACAAATCATACAGAGCACACAACGGACATTAAGTCAAAACTGAACAGTCTTTTTAGCAAATGGTGAATTTGGCTTTGGCCTTGCCTGTGACTTTTCCTGACTCTTACGTATTAAATACATATGGGACATGGAAATTCAAGAACCAGGAATTCATTGAACAAGCAGAAAAAAAGTCTATRTTTAATTAAAACTAAGCAAAGTAGAAAATCTTGCTGCACAAAATACCCTTTTAACTGGTTTATTCCATTAGCAGGTATTTATTCTAGAGAATAAAGTTCAAGTATCATGGCAATTACTCCATTTTGGATAGTAGCAGAGGAAAAATGCTAAGTTTCACTCAAGCTTTCAGGAAGAATTTTATCCTCAGAGCTTTATCCTCTCTTTTGGGGAGTTTCTTTCCTTTTATTCACCCTTTACCTTACTTCTGAAGATGCAGGCTTGCTTGTGGAAGGAAACTGGAAATTCAGATTAGAAAAAAAAAGAAAAAACATTAGAACAGATTTTAGTGGTCTTCAGATAAGGAAATTCAAATACAGTTAAGAGAGAAGTGATGTAGAGTGAACATCAAGGTTAACAGGTCATGTCATCTACAATTGGAACTGCATCACCTGCCTCCACATTTTACATTCTACATCGATACATACTTCTGAAATTTTTCTGAAATTCTTGCTTTTTATTTGATCAAATGTAATCTACCTGTACTAAAATAGATGCACTTGTGTGTGTGTGTGTTTCAGTGCTGTTAAGATGAACTAAATAACTTGTTGTCATTTTATGACTTATGATAAAAAACATGAAGACACGTTTTTGTCATAAAAACATGATGTACCACATCTAACTTGGATTGGGAGTACAAACCCATGCATTAAACAACTGAATTGTGGCTATAACTGTGGGGTCAGTATTAACCATCTCATAGTGACTTTTTGTTATGACCTAGTAGACCTGTAATATGTCTGTTTACATCCCAATTTAGTTTTGGGATAGACCTTAGCACAAGAAAATAGTGTTATTCTTTATATCTCCATCTGGCAATGGATGGGTGAATAAGCGAACTGCACAGATTTTGTTAGCTTTGCCAGCAGTCTTTGATTCTAGTGACCACAATTTTTTTTCTGATTTTCCTGCAGTGCCCTGCAGGCATGGAGTAAGTTCACTTCTTCCTTTCTGAAATCCTTAAGGTTGTCAATTAAATTCCCAGGAGCTCTTCAATGCAACAGTTTGCTGGGTAAGTCATATCAGTGTGTTATTGCTTCTATTCAGGATTCCTTGAATATATAGATGCATTGCAGGTTGTAAAGATCACATACTATCTTTGACCATTTCATGGACTTAGGCAAAATTCAGTGACAGCAGACACTGAGTCCTGCTGTAAGGCCATCCTTCTCTATGTCAAGCTATATATAAGTTAAAAGATGCTATCTTTGATAGCACTACATACATACCTCCAATACACATACCTCGACTTTTAGATTGCCAGTTACAGGAACAATTCTCAGACAAACTACACAGTCCATTATCACACTTTTCCATTAGTCGTTGCCTAACTTTCACATTTTATTGGCAGTTTTATCTTTGTTCAGGAAATAAAAAAGTACAGTTTTATATAAGCAGTGACTCAATATCTAATTACCCTGCCTTTGCTGGATGATCACATCTGCAATTATGGAAAATGATTAAAAAAAAGCCCCAAAGTTTGATTCAGCATGTAGAAAACCCCAAGAAAGAGAAGCAGGTAAGGGATTGATATAACAGACTGCTCAAGAGAAGTGTAACACATTTCTTAAGCCCCTAGTCGTTGTATAGTACACAGTCCTTTTGATATTTACTTTTATATTTCGTTAAAATCACTTAAAAGCAATGATGAGGATTAATTTATGGGATAGCAAAATAGATYCCATCAGTTTCCTGTCTTTAAAAAAGAGATAGGCCAGAAAGAGCTATTTAAAGGATGATTAGTTTGAGTCAAATGTAATGACTTTGATGATTTCTAGTGAAATCTTCTCCATATTTTGGTTGCTCCAGTAATCCTGAATTGACTTGTGGACATTAATCAGTTATAAGAATTTATCATGGGTTTCTCCCAATACACAGAATTGTTACAAGGTCAAAATGTTCAAGAACATTTCTGACACTGTGTAAAAAACAGAGGCTCAATATGTTTAGCCCTGCTGGAGAGTGAAGGTTGATTAGATATGTGCATAAATCCCAGAAACAGTTTGAGAAGAATGTTTTTTTGATTCTTTGACCTTCCTGATGTAAACGACATTTGGAAAGAGCAACAAGTTGATGAAGATGGAAAAAAAAACCCTCCTAGCACAGTTCAAGATAAAGATGTGTCATACATTTTATCAGTGTTTCCTGTATAAGAAAGATGGTGGAAATATCATACAGGACTATGAGAGAGAGGATTTTTTTCARAGCATTGAAAAATATAAAGTCAATTTAAAATACACTACTTCAAATGAAATCTTAATTTCAGGTCCAGAGAGCAGTCCAGAATTTTCTTTTGAAATATATGTTTTAAGTTATCAAGTATTAGTCCTCTTCCCCAAAAAATGTTTTTGTGCTTAATTCCATAATGGAAAGCAGGATAGAGAACAAAGAGGAAGTCTTGCATATATAAAAAAGTAATAAGAGAGAAAGGATTAATGCATAYATTTGTATAAATACTTCTGGGACAACCACTGACTGCCTGTTCATGACCCAAGGGATCTGTACAGAGGAACATGCTTCATCTGGACATAGAGAGAGGTCTAACGCCTTTAATTTCTCAAATTGCTGAAATAAAGGCAATTATCCTTTCTGACGGAAGACACATCTCTCTCTAGTCAACAAGATGTGATACATTTCTTTGCAACTACCAGATCAGTTCTCAGTATTGACCATATTTTAGTGCCTTATTTTTTCTTTAGGGCTTTTTCTTGGTAACATTTTAAATGGTGAATGGTAAGAGGGTTTTTCTGTAGAAAAAAAATCTTACCAAGTGCTCATGAACTATGAAGGTCAGTAACACAGCTCTGAATAAGACATTTTATACATCCAAAACCCATAAAAAGTTTGTTGCATTCTAAAATGTCAGTGTACCTCACTTTGATCAAAAAAAAAAGAAAAAGAATTTCTAGTCTATCATGAACAGCATATGCTCAACACTGTCAATCTGTCAACAGTGTACAGTTTGTGGCAGATAATAATTGTGGTTTTTCCATTTTACTCTGGAGTAGATCTGTGAAAAATCTGACAAACAGTAAATATGGTGGGAAAAAAAGTGCTTCTTGGGAGTAAAGCAAGAAAGATTTGCAAATAATTTGGGAAAAATAAACACAAGACCATTTCAAATATTGAAATATTTAACTTGAAATATCTAAATAAAAAATTTCCTTTTGGAAATGCTAAAATATTTCCTCTTGATAGTTGAAAACAAAACTTTTAATTTTGCACCTCAGTGTTACATTTCATTACATATAAAACTGATGTAAATTAAAGGAAATAGTGTTAAATACTCAGAATGATCAAAAAGAACACATCAAGGTGATTTGAAAAAATACATTTTTATTTTGAATTTAAACTCAGACATGAAAAAGACTCAATTTCAAGTCATGCTGAAGCCATTTCTGCCCTGTTCCTTGTATGTTAAAAGGAAAATCCTTGTCTGCTTTGGAGACCGAATCAYGGACAACCTCATGCAATTGTAGAAACAGAACAAAAGCAATGTCTCTGTTGTCTCTGTCCATACAACARGTAAAAAGGAAAGAGGGGATGTAAACAAACATTATTGCTGGTATGGAATAACTATCRTTAAAGTGGTGAACTTTTAAAATTTATCACATGTATTTGTGAATGTACMATTAGAAATATATTATATTAGAATATGAATTATGATTAAACTGTTGTCATCAAAAGGTTGAGCAGAACTTTATCAGACAATATCCCATGGGGATCCAGCATCATCTAAAACAGAAGGTGGAGGGAAGCTGATACATTATATTTCTTTAGATAACCTACACTAACCAGAAGTTTCAATTATCATGAGATGAAGAAAGAATATAGTATTGCTTCTTTCTTTATAGTTGTTTAGCAGGAAGGGAAATTAGAGTATAGTGCAGAAACAGTTGCAGCTGGAGCCCTGATCAAAATAGTGCCCTGACACGAAAATCTGCAGGTGGCAATATGACATTGGTCACAGGARTTTGTGAGAAAAGCACATAGATTTTGTAGACAGACCACAGCTGGTTACAGATGCTCAGCRCAGGGCGTAAAGCAAATTCTGTCAGCGAAAAAAGAAAACTATCTTGCTGGAGACAAAGGGCTGAGATTAGAGTTCAGGCATGAAGCCTTGTACTGGGCCATCGAGTTATTGGTTGCACAGGTATGGAAAGTGGCACAGAAGCCCAGTGTCACCAAAAGACAAGCCAGAGAAAGAATATGCTGCAGCACTGAACAGGAGTAGCCACTCAGAAAAAATAAATAGTTATTTTTCCTTCTCTCTTTCAAAATTGTGAGCATGTGGCACTCTCTTCATGTGATGTTCGTGAAAGCAGTGACAGACTAGTGAAAAAAAAAGAGTCAAAAGAAAGGAAGTTTCCATTGCTAATGCATATTTTTAATAAGAAGTATATTTACTACTTGGAGTTTCTTTGGATCCAGCTTGGAAAAATATTGACTCACCACATGAAAAACATCCTCCAATGTGTGGAATTTGCACTCTGCTCCCTATTAGTGCTACAGCATCCAGCTGAGAGYCAGCAACTCCTAGCCACAATTATTTGGCTTGTTTTATTCAGGGACATAGACAACCATGCACAGATGGAAGATTGGAGATTTTTAATTTTGTTGGGTGTTTTTTTTCATTTTGGCTGAAATTTTCAAAGAAGACTAAGGAGCGAGGAGTCCAATCCCATTGAGTTTCTTCTTAGATTTAATTGAAGGTCTTCATACTTCAAGAAGTCATATACAGAGACCCTGTTAGGCTATTAAGCTGAATYTTAACAAGGTTTGCTATTGGTAGATCTAGGTCTGCAGAGAAGGCCTAGATATATTTCTGCAGAATTCGTTATATATGCAGATTATTCTGAATATCTGCAGATGCAGATGACATCATCTGTCATCCTTCATGGATGTCATCCCTCAGGGATGTCAAATGAAACAGGCCAAATGTGAATTAAATGTAAACTTAGGCAGGAATTTGCAAATAGGCTTACGGAGTATAAAGTGTGAACAGCCTCACTCTGCTATGGAGCATCAATTACGAAGCTGGATGGTGATTTTGAATGTCCTGTTCCATTTGCCAGAGAAGCTCAAGAGATGAAGATACGGAGGGAAGAACAGAGCAGCACATACACAAACTGGCCTCCCTGGATGGTAACTATATGTAGAGAAGAGAAAATGAATGCTTTATGCAATAGGTAACCTTAAAAATTCTCTTAAATTTATTAATCCAATGCATTACATGCATTACTCAATGGGAAACTCTCTTTGGGCTACTGTTAGTTCTCGTTATGTTTCTGCTTCTCTCCCTCTTCTATTACCATCCACAGAGGCCAGTGTGAACTCTACCCAGCTCCGCAGTCCTGAACCCAAGTTAATAGTCTGTAACTGAAGGTGGGATTCAGCCCTAGCCACAGATTCTGTCTGAGGCCTCTGGGATACAGCCACACTACTGGAACCTCAGAAAACTCCAGGAGGCTCCTTCAGCTGCCCTGGCTTCAGCAGGTTTATGCTGGCCTCTTTTGGACTCGCTACAACAGTAGTCACAAGAGCCCAAGGGCCAACTAGAAGTGGTAAAAGTGTTTTCATTTGGACTTTCCGTATTTTTCCGAAATGCAGGGCTGAAGTTCGTCCTCCGCCCTGATCTTCGCAGGCCCTGTGAGTGCTGCTGCCCCAGCTGAGAGGGCAGCGCAGCCCAGCTGCTGCCCTCCGCACCTCCAGAGTTCATTCCCTTCTGATGCCCAGCACAGCAGAGGCAAAGGATTAGTCTTTATCACTCTCCTTTGTTTCAGGAGAGAAACAGAAGGTTTAATTTTTGAAGACAGAAATCAAATAAGAATTACACTCTGGATCCCAGCAGATATTTTCTATGGGTGCTGGGTCTGTACTCTGTTTTATGTTGGTAACTTCARTATTTCAGCTGCCTTTTGCTGAGAGCCAGCACAGCTGCTATACTTCTGCTCATTAAGACGTGATTTTATTGCAGGCGAAAGAAAAGGCTTCATCCTCACCTCTCATCTGCACGTGGTAATTGGTAGTGGAGGTCCTTTTCATTGAAGGAGAATGTTAACTTACATATATTCTGTTAGCAGTACAGGCACCAAGAGAGTATGAGAAGTCTCAGCCTCCAAAATACTTCTTAAGATGTTTCTGTGCCTTTCACGGTACTGTTAATTTTGTTACTTCATTGTGCTTTATTATTAGAGGCTGTTATATGTGGGGTTTGCCCAAATATAAAGGTATATGAGATTTTTCAGATAGGCTCTTCCCTAAGTAAAAATAATATATATTATCTATACTCCAGCAGAGAAGGTGGAATGGAAATCTGTAGACAGAGAGAAAGAAAGTAACAAGCATAACAGTGTAGACAAAATCACTAAAAAGGAGAAGAAAGAAGATGCAAGAAGCATCACATAGAAAGTGAGTAGCAGAAAACATCAGAAAGCATGAAAAAGGTTAGTTTAAAAATTGCCTCTCTTGTCACTTAACAGTGTCACTGACATGAAAACTGTGGAGATCTCTGTCGCTTTTTGACATCCTCAATATCCCACTATCTGACTATTCAGTAAGACTGTGTTTGTCTGTCTTTTACAGTTCATATGTTTATAAAGAGAGTGAAAATTGCACCAATTTTCATGGCAACCTTTCAATCAGAAATTCAGCTGTGGAGAGTCGTGCTTCTCTAATCCCCTTTGCTGAATGATTGTAACTGTATATCCATACATACAGAAGCTCTATCCATATAACTATCCAAATATACAGAAAATGGCAATCCTATCAATAACTGCAATTTTAAACAATTATGTTGGTTTGAAGAATAAATCCAGTACTGGTTGTAATAGAACTTATTTTCCTTGTTCTTATCCAGATTAAGCATTCTCAGTCCTAATCTTTACCTTTTTTCTTTTTTGGGGGAAGGGGGGAGTGGCTGCTTAGAAAGCCATTATTTTTGARATGTGAAAAACTTCAGTACCTACTTTGAAATAGTTCTCATGTGGCCCTATATTTAGATCCAGATCTTCCACTGTAAAGGAAAYGTTTGCGGAATTAAGGTTTTGGACCCTTTCATTACAGAGATGTTGATAACCAGGAATACAAAAAGATCCTTTGAAAATATTTCTTTAAAGCTCTGTTCCTGGTGCATAAAAATGCTATCTGTTAATATTTTTAATTATTATTAAAAGTTTTTGTGTAAGCTTTTTACTTAGGCAAAATCCTAGGCCCCACACATATGGTAAGCAATATGTTTCGCATTCCTTATTCAGAAATGAAAGGAAAGCCTGTCTGTGAGGTAATATCGACTTGTGAGGCAGCTGAAGATGAAATAGTGATGTTCATTCACCCAAGTCCATAGGAAAAAAAGCTGTTAAAAACTGCAAAGACTTTCAGACCTCTTGCTAAGTTTTCATTGTTTCATTTGCTGTTGGTACATATGAGAACTTCCAAAATGCCAAATACCTAGAATTTAGTTTGATCACAGCCTCATCATATATGAGCTTTCACTTTGCTTGCAAGACAGGATATTGCCATAACAATGAGATGACCAGCATCGTACTCTCACAGTTTAGTATCCGAGCAACTTTAGCACACTGGAGAAACAGCTCAGCTTCTTTTTGTCGGCACACTTTAAATTCATTGTCTCTCTCAGAAATCAGAGTTTCGTATACATATCCACTCATGGTCATTAGGATCATATCCTAATGTCAGTGAGTTCCTGCAAAATTCACATGGGATTCAAATACTCTTTAAAAATYGGACTTAAAATGGATTGTCTTGAAATACCAATAATTAAGCTTCCCAAATGTATTTTGTCATCTTCTGCAAATACATGTMCTATATTTTTAGTGGTGTATTTGAAGGCAAAAGGACATCCTAAGAAGATATGTAATTTTTCTCATTTGCATGGTTACCTACTAAGAAAAACTWAAAGAATACATAAATATACTTGTATTTCATTGATTATCATCAAAATTGTAATTTGATGATGATCCCATCAGTATGGGATACAAAGAAGTAGTTATCAAAATAATGTAAACCTTAACTCAGATTTCAGTTTCTGCTTTTGTTACAGGGCATTTTGTTACATTAAGATAAAGCTTTCTGAAATACATCTACCTATTAACATCTCTAGGGGTACTTTAATGAAGTAGTAGAAAAAAACTCACAATTATTTGAGTAGCTTGCATTTTCCTTCGAATTCCAATTGTTTCCTGCCTGATCGCTTACACAAATCAAACAAGAGAAAGAGATGGTTATTTAGGAGATTCTGCTTTAAAATGCCATCGCGGGTCACAAGACAGCAAGAATGAACTGCAAYCAGGTTGAAACGGTTAATGTTCTTCAAACAATTGACTCTCTCATGGGCAAATCACACTTCGAGAGAGATGGATTGTGGAGAACCTTGTAATGCTCTCTGTTGAAAAAGCCACAAAATGGTGAGTATTTCTGACAGTTAGTTAGAYTTACCTAGAAATTAAAGGTCTGTTAAGCTGCTGTAGGAAGACTGTGAAAYGGAAAACTTTGGTGGTACTTCTGTTCTCTGCCTTGCTTCAGCATCATTTAGGTTTAGTTAGTTCTCTTTGGAGAAGTGACTGGTAAGTACAGAATTCACAAATGTAAATAAGCAAAYGGATTCAAGCATAGAAAGAAAAAGCAGTTCAGGTTTTGAGGTGCTTAAAGTGTTTACTTATGAATCATTTAGCTCTGTAAGTAGTTCTAATGACCATATCAGAAGTCCCACTGAGCTATAGCTCTGGGTTTTATTGTAACTGGGTTTAGTAATATACGATAAACACCTGGAAAACTGGCTTACACAGGTGAATATAGTGTGAATGATGCAAACAGCATGCAGAGGGTCCTGTTCTCCTGGGTCTTGAACTAGGCTTTTGAACGTGCCAGTACGATATCTAGCACAGGCAAACTGTGGTCCCTGAGACAAGGTTTGCRCACACTTGGAATAAAAATTTGTTAACAGGAAATAATAGCACTAGGCAATTTGACTGTTTTTAATTCCATTGTGCTAACTAGTATCATCCAATAACATTTAAAACCACATTATTAATTTGAGGTGGACGCAAAGAAAATGCATGTTATTAGGTCCTACCTAGATTTAATTCTGAATGAAAGCCCCTCTGCAAGATGCACTTTAGACCCTCTTAAGAAATTCTGCACTTCTTTTAATGGAAAGGATTGCCTCTACATAAAGTGTATATTTTACAATAATTTATCTATTTCTACAAAGAATGAAGAAGTCAGGATAAAAAGCCCCTCAGTGCTCTTCCTGGTATATTGGGTCAGTGTAGCTGTTGGAGTAGAAGACCTCAGGGGAATTGAGTCTTTGTGGCAGGAAATAGAAAACAGAAGGGTCCACCCCTTATTGAGTGTATTTTCACAACATTTCCTCAAACAAGTGTGGTCTCTGAGGTAACAGTCCAAGTGGATTYGGAAGCCAGCTTACAGGGCTTTGAGAGTGGGTATCTTAAGGTTATGACCCATAACCATCTGTGGCTTCTGTTCAAATCTCAGACCCGCTTAGTGGGAAGCACACAATTCTTAAGAGGCGTCTAGTAGATTGCAGCATGTTTACTACGTGCTTAAAAAAAAATGCATGTATTCTGTATTTTAGATTGCATTAAATTACAAATCCATCTCTTGTAGATAATTGCACATCCAGTTCCACTTGCCTTGAAAGCACCGACTTGCTAAGATAATTGCATGATTATGCAAATTTGAGATAATAAAGCAGAACCTTGAAAATGTACAGCCAATCGCAGCTGTTGTTATTGTACACATGTAGCCAATCAGAGCTGTAATTAGAAAGAGAAAATGAGGAACAAACAGTTTTTGTGAGGCAAAATTACAGTAAGTGATCTTTGTTTCTTCTTYGTGACAGAGAATTACTGGCCCCAGATCTATGAGTCAGCAAGTARTTATGCATACACAGTATCGACTGATTGCTGTATTATTTGTTTCATTAAAACAAAGGACAAAAACCATTCGCCCTCATATTCAACAATATTATGCTCTGATGAATTAACTCATGAAAGCAAAGAAGTTGGAAAAAAAAATATCAGGAGGTGAGGGCATATTCTGATAATACAAATCATTTTTGTTTTTGTTGAGCTCAATCTTGTGTAGAAGTACCCAGAAGACTACACATAGGTCAGACATTTATTAACACACGACTAGTATGTTCAGTGTCTGGCTCTATTGATGTTAATCAATGTTTTAATCGCTCACAAGAGCAGGGGCTTTATATACAATTGAAACTTTTTTCCTTGACTTCAGCACAGCTGATAATTTAGACTCAACTCTTTGCTCTTCCTTTCCTTCACATTATAAAAGCCTTTTTTTTCAAAATTTCAAAATCAYTTAAGACTGTTATACTGGTTTGTTGTGCAAAATAAGGGTGGGGAGGAGAGAGTAAGCCAAGTGCATAAATCAATAGTGTGCACAGACTAATGGTCTGAATCAGGTTAATTCTTGAACTAGAACTCTTATTTAGCCTAGCTATTATTACTTGGGCAATTTCCTTTGGGCTTTCTGCAGTAAGGATTTCAAGAAACAAATAGTAGTAGCTTTATAGATCAGCAAGTAGCAGGAATTCTGTGGGTAAAYTGCATGGATGAAAACACAGAAATATTTGTGGCTCAAACTGGCAAACGGGGTTAAAGGTTGATGTTAATGGAAGAGTAGAGATGACAAGGATGATWTTCTAAGTGCCACAGGAGTATAATTACAATGTGAGAAACCTGAAATATGGAAGTGTGAAGTTTTAATTGGTACTTTTGAAAAGATGGTGGAGGAAACCAAACAAATTGTCTGATCCGGTCAGTGGAACGGGCCGGGTAGACCATCTTGACGACGGCTAAATAAATACTCATGTCACTTAAAGAAAGGGGGCGATGTGGGTAAAGTTCCCGTGAAAGACACAAGAGAACAAGAATCTACAGGACTAGTTGAAAAACTTCAGGAAAAGAGAAGGGATGGGGATGGGGATGGGGATGGGGTGGGGGGTAGAATAAAGAGAGAAAAGGAGGAGAAATTGCGCAGGCCTGAGTATAAGTTGTAAAAGAAAATGCAAGTAGTTTTGAATGTATAATTTTAGAATGTGCATCAACTCCATTATCATCCATAAAATGTCACACACTAAATGGGGGATATTTAGAACTGTTTTCGTGTATTATAATTTATGTATTTTGTATCATACAACTCACGTACTTATGACAGAACATATGTTCCTTTATTACCATTCAGCATTCTCGCTTCTCAAATGTTGAAATGCAAATGATGTATACACTGCCAGGACCATTTAATATACAGAATAAGCATAGTTTAAACATTTGTGCAATTGAATTTACATACTTAAAAGATTATGGAGATATTAATTTGTATTTAGTTTGTTTTTTTGGTGTTCTGTAAGTTTATCTTCTCCTCGCTGTCATATGTCAGGGTGCAACACCCACTGAAGTCAATGGACCTGATCCTAAGCTAATGGTTTAATTCTCATCTCACCAATGGAATCTGGTTAGTGTCAAATGGGAGCATAATTCAGATTTCTGACAGCAGAATGTGGGCTTTAATTATCTCAAGAATACTCAGTTTTAACTCATGTAACCTCTCCTTGGCCCTGAGCTGTGTTCTAGTGCATTTAGAAGCATTATACCATCACTTTTTAATTCAGGAACAGTTCTCCTAATTCAGGAGTAAAGTTCTTGGTACCTGTTCAAATTGTTCCCTGAAAATGGAGACGTTAACTCCTGAAGACTGACATTAGTCCTTGGCCTTAGGCAGAAATGCTAAGAGAAGGTCAGTCGCTTTTAGAGGAAAAAATGGAGCAGCAGGGAGCAGAGGGAGGTCCTTGCAATTACAGCCCCGCTGGCCAGCTCCAGCCACAGATTTCAAGTGAGAGAACATTTTTAGCCAGTCATTCATGTCCTCCAGCTGCCCAACGCATGTCCTTCTCATCTGGCAGGGATGACAGGAAGAACAAACCAGGCCAGTAAAATATCTTCAGGTTTCTGGAAAGAGTGGGATTTGGCTACCCACCTGCAACTAGCAAGAGTTAATAACGGACTTGTAGATGACAGTTACTAAGTGAGAACTGAGGAAGGCTAACGTTTAAGATGAAACAACTAAAAGGCATGTGACTGGGGCAAACGTCTGCATTATATTCTTATTAATATCAAGAGAGAAGGCGCCTGCTCATTCATGTAAGCATGTGGGAATTTTCTCCTTTTCCATAGAGGAGTGGGGCCCTGGGTCAGCAGCTATGCTAATTTTTTTCCTCCCACACTTCCTGTGCAGTTGAGAYCTTGCTGGGGGCAGAGCTGTTGCCAGCTGATGAAGACATGTAAGTTTTGGATGGCTGCTGACAGGACATGTAAATCTTGTACTGTAGAGTGAGGTTSTATACAAGATTTCCCACCAAATGATTAGTGGGTGTGCATTTTTCACTGTTTTTTTTTTTTTTTTCTGACAGAGTTTAACACAAGTCGCACATACGATGCTAGTGTTTCCACTGTTCAGAGGTCTCATATACGTCTCGCATTACTAAGGGACCTTGGTGATGATGTCAGCTGGCCACTCTGCCGCTAAGCGTTGTGGTGAGTACAGCCTGAAATTGGTGTGCAGGCCAATGCATAAGTTTGTAATCTCTGCCAGACATCTGTGAATGCGCTGAAGAAGTCCTCAGGGTAGAAATGCTGGCGTTATTCCACTTGGAATGACTCTTTAAATAAAAGCAGCACATATGAGAAAGAGGAGGTTATTCTGCTTTCCTTGTAATTGGTATCGGCTCAGGGCTGGAATGCTTGCAGTGCATAAAGTGACTGAAAAGCTGTTTGTCTTCAAGGGAGGATAACCACAGTCCACAATGCAGCATTATTAAATTGTTAGGAAACACATTTCAGCCTTAACCATAGGAATAATCTATTCACTCTATAATAGGACTTTGTGCAAAGCAGTGCAGTAGCATGCCTCCAGCTCGTCTTCTGTGCCCACCACACACATATACCATAAGCGTATACAGATTTATTTGCTTTCTTGTCATTTTAGGAACATTGAAACTACCATAAAAATAAACTGACAATAGTGGTCACCTCAGTTTCTCGGTGAAATATTAAAAAAATAATTAGCTGAAGGAGATAAACAAGTATTTTGAACAAAAACAAACAGAAAGGCAATAAAGAACTTGCATTACTTGCATCCTATGTATGCGTCACTTAAAATATCAAATGTACTATTGAGCTGTGAAGAATGGGAAGCACAAATTGTATTTATATTTATATTTTGTTTACACGTATTTTTACTAGAATGTTTTGAATTAAGTTACACAAAATTAGAAGAAGTAAATCAGTCATGGAACAAATCAGCCTGATAATAGCACTCTTTGACCAGCAGTTGTTGCTTTAGTATTTTACAACTTCTTGGTAGGGAAGACGTTGGTGCAGTTGAATCCCCTGTGGAACCTGGGGAGGAACTTCTCCAAATGAGGTCTGTAAGATAAAGATATAATACCCAAAGGGCAGGTCTGTAAGTGAGTCCTCTGGAAAAAAAGATCAAGTGTAGAGTGAGAGGTGTCTGTGAGTACAAAAGATACAGGAGCCAACTCAAGGTAACATCACTGGAGAGAGATTTCAAAATAGTTTTATTTCTGATGGAGACAGAAAGACATGTGAAATCCAAGAGAATATCTGAATTRCTCTGCTTCGCATTTGCGATTTGGAAGAACTAGTTTCAAATCCCTTCAACAGCTCAGAAACTTTGATGTCCTCCATCTCCCAGCAGGTGGATTCCCATCTGACTGATTCAAGATCTTTCTCTCTCTCTCTCTTTTCCATTAAAACCAGTATATGCATATATGCATGAAAAAGTAATATGTCTGCTGTTTTTACTTCTAATTTGTACAATATTGCAGATAGTTTCCTGAATAATCATATATTGCTGAATGAGATCCCCTGCAGTYCTGATGTCGAAGCTTTGGAAAGTGTTCTTACATTTAGGCTATTCTTCTGCTTGACTTACGGAGCTTTTAAAAGAAAAAAGGAGAAAAGTCACGGTGTTTGGTTATTTGAAAGAAACACGAAAGTACAAAATCTTTAGATACTCACATTGATATGCATTAATATATTTATATGTTACTAAGTTTTCCCAATGGAAATAAGAGTCTCATAGTTAGGATCTGACAGTATTTACATAGCCCTAAATCCAGAACCTAAATCCAGGGACCAGAACTTGATGGGAAGGAAGTAGTTTGTAAAGATTTTTTGATTTCAATTCTGCTGTTTATAGGGTATGTGCAAAGTAGATATGTCACGCATCATTGCCTACAGACTTCACTGAAAAAGATTAGATGATCAGATATTAATCAAATAATATCTTCACTCATTCTCTGTCTGTGTCTTTGATTTCTCTGCAAGTCTGTTGTTGGGAGAAGAGAGCAAGCACATGACCAAACTGAGTCCTGAAAAAAATACATAGTAAGCATAAACTGAATTCAGAATAATCGCTCTCATTTGTGCCTAAGTAGCTTTTCTGATTACTAGAGAGCATGGGATCTCTGGGGCCAAAGGGAATAAATCCCCCATGTAAAGCTACTAGTGACAGCAGACTCTATTGTGGTCTAATTAAGCAGGAATCTGCATGGCTGTAGTACTGGAAGTGGAGAGGGAAGAAGATTGAAAGCTCTGCATAAACTTCTCTTTCCTGTAATTTTGCCTGATCTCTTATAGACCTTTGGAAATCTACTTTAAATGTAGGATTTGTCATCCAAGGGAAGTGAACTTTCAGAAATCTTTCCTTAGTCTGAGCAGCTGAATTGTACTTYTAATGCTAACTAATGAAAATACGACAGACAGTATTGCCCCACCTGCAAAACAGTTTAAAGAAGTTTAGGTATAGGACAAAACATACGTCAGAAATGTGTGAAACTGTAGCACAGTATAAAAACTTTCACCATGGTTTTACCAGTATTTTGAAAAGCTTCGTTTTAGAAAACTTATTTTCTAACACTTTTATAACATGTTGTCATACTTTCTTCCAGTTGGAGTTTCCAAATGCCATTAAAGGCAAGACAAAGCAGGCACATTTTCAGGTAATTACTCTGGTTTTGCCAGATGTTGTGATAAGTTTTCCTTGTATTTTTTTCAGACATGTTAATTGATGTTTTCCTGATTTTGAAATGTGGTATCAAATGCGATATCTCAGGCTCTTTAAAATGATAGAGACAGCTATATATTTTAAAAGCAAAACTCAGGAAAAATCAGTCCTTAGGCAGCAGGTATCATAAGCAAAGATGTCAAAATGTAGATTGAACACAATTTTTTACCTGATAAGAAACAGACTCATAATATTGTTCTAAGATCTAGTTAGTTTCTATTGAATAAGTATGTTTTGGATCATATCTCTTATTTAAAAATAAACAAATAAACAGGGATTACTCTTAAAGAAGSACCCTACATTTATAAACCCCTTAGTTTTCAAGTTTATGATTTGTGCTCTCCTTTCTAATGGGTTAAAAAAAAATTAGTCCTGGCCACCCCTGAGCACTGAAGAAATTGAGAACAGCTGCATCTAAAGTGAGTAAATGGGCTGTCTCAACCTTTTAGAAAAGTAACATGGTTTMCATCTAATCATACGTGCTTGACTGACAGCGTAGGAATTGGGAGGCGACATCTTTCTGGTCTTGCACATTACCCTCTGTTGCAGCACTGGCCTCTGTGTTTCACACCACGGAAGAGTGGTGTGAAAAAGATGAGCATCTCGTTGCTGTGCAAATCTCTGATTACGCCGCTGGTGGCTGATAAATACTGCATGATGTACTACCCTGATTTATAAAGGGACCAAAGAAAATCTACTCACCAGGGGTACCAAGCCTTATGAGAATCATACAGACAGCTAGCTACTATGGCAGTGTAATGAACTTCCCAATCTCAGGAGGAAAAAAAAAAAAAAAAAGAAAGATTGCTATGTCAGCAGGGAAGCAGACATCAGTTTTACAGGCCTGTGTGGAACCAATTACTTGAAATTGGTTCCTGACAAACTTTGTGTCCTCTAGAATTCATAAGTTGCTTCAATGCATTAGCTACAATTTCTAGTCTTTGCTTATATGTGTTCATTGTTTGTTTCTGTGGCTCATTAGCCATTAGTAAAACAGAGCTCTTTCTAGTTTATGGTGTCAATGATAATCTGAGAAATTAACCAGAATGAATCATAATTAGTTTAGCAAATTATATATATATATATATATATATGAATTTAGTTAATAAAGTTTAGCTATTATTTTAAAAATCATTATCTTAATTTAAATGGATAATACATTAGTAGCTGAAGTGTAAGCTGTACTGTAGGGTAAGGTGTAAGTAGCTAGTCCAAGTTTGAATGAAATATCATCTCATCTCTAAATAACAAAATGGATTTGGAGCAACAATGAAACAGAATTTTTATATTAGACATGAACTCAAATTAAATGAAGAGATTTCAAGCAAACTTCAGAGGAAGAAAGGTAAATGTATGCTATGCAAGCTGGATAGTTTGACTTTTGCTTTATAAATGAATTTGCTTGTTCTTCCTTGTCATCGATGTTCATACTCCTCCTCTGCCCTTACCGCTTTACTACTGAATGTCATAATCAAATGTTGTAATACATTCAGCTTTATAAAACTTTTGTGAAATGATATCCTCTCATTTTTCAYGGGGGATCCTACGGACAATAACCTTCTCTTAACTTCACACGGAAGAGGAAGTRGACCTTAGAAAAGTCACTTAGGAGGACGCGCTCTCTCTGACTCTCAGTGGCCGGTTCTCAAGTTGTCCTATGCTCCCCRCCAGTCACCTGCCAGAGACACGAAGGCTCCTCAGGTGGGTCAATTCCCTTTGTAGTCTAGCTTATGTTTCCTCACAATTTCTGCTGTTCTTTCTTTTCTGTAGAAAAAGATATCAGAAGTTGAGATAAATTATCTTCTGTTGGGAATTTGGTCAACATCCTTTACTTTCGAAAATGTTGCATAGGTTAGTGTCAGAAAGTTTTGTCCTGCCCAGGCCCTGAGTATACTTTGTTGCAGATGTCCGTATATAAAATTGGATTTACACCTCATACAGTTGAGTCAGCTGTTGTATTTCCACACTGAAGTCTTTTTGAAAGAGTTTCTGATAGGATGGGTATGCTCACTGATACATTTTGGAAGGATGCTTCTTTCTTTGTACTATGTTATTTGCTAAATTAATGAGATTCTTATGAGTATAAACAATACAGTATCAAGTTTTTGTCAAGCACAAACTTGCCATTTCTGCTAGTGAAATCACCTTTAAAAGATTTTATAAGTGTATAAGATCCTGTCTAAGATGTGGGAAAAATCTTTTTTACAAATGCTRATATGTGGAAAACACATCTTAATTTTGCAGGTTAATTGTGCTTCTATTAGAATTCATAACACTTTTATGTAAGAATGACTATTATCTCTCATTCCCATTCAGATTTCACTTTGGCAGCATATATTTTACTTTTTAAAGCTCTAGAAGTGCTACTTTACATTTTCTGTATGTTCTGATTTACAGGTGGATGCATATCAATGGGTAGTAAAAGTGAACTGTAGAGTGTAGTGTATCACTAATAAAGTACTCCAGGGTCCCTTGGTCCTTTAATAAGCACTGTATAAGGGTAATAATACAATGAATAATAGCAATAATGTGAAGGCCAACCAACAYGGAGTCCCTACACCTCATATATTACACATGCCATTATTTCTCTTGGTTAGTGTAAAGGTGAAGAAAAAAATCTGAGAGCCATATATGAACATAAGAGAAYTTACATAATGGGACAAGATAAATAAAAATCAGGTGAATTACATGATAATCACAATATCCCCCAATTTTTTTCTCAAAAATGTTGGAAGAACTTCTTTTTTTTTCACAGTGAGAAATGGAGTGGATGTGAGCTTGGATCTACCTCATTTAACTTTAGACATGTAGTTCAGGTATATAAGTTAGCAGTATAATTACCTTAACTCCCTTCTAAAATGACTTGAAATGACTTGACTCCTCCACAAGGCCAGTGGGATTTTTGATGGCCTGTATTCTCAATGGGTAAGTGGGATGACTGTCTCCCTTATTCAGGTATTTCATTTGAGTGCCTAAACTTATGTAGAAGGAAATCTAGACTCTCAACTGTAGAAAAAAATCTGTACAGCCTTCTGCAAATCTATTATTTTATTTTCCTATTTCAGCAGATTGCTACAACAATCAGGTGAAAAAATACAATTTACCAAATTAAAACACAGAGCACTACTGAGGTCAGGAAAATTTAAGTCTGACAAATGCCACCTGGACTACATGAGGCTGTGGAGTGGAAGAGAAGGTGTCAGTCTGTTCATAGGAAGAAAAAAAGAAATGTTAGGAAATGATATCAAGTATAAAAGTAGGGAGACTGTTTCAAAATGTAAGGAAGTCAAGTGAAGAGAAATATACTCATGAAAAATACATTAAATATTGCATATATATCATTCATTTTAACACCATAGCTACAGGCGCCAGCCTTGTTTTTAGGAATATTTCAGCCCTAATTGAGAAGAGTGTCTTTTCCTTATCTTTAAAGAACAYGTTGTTTTACAATTTTAAGCGTCTTTGAAATTACAAGAATTGAAATTACAGGAAATGAAACTTCAAGAACTCACACTAGACTGAATCCCCAAATAATTTGAGAATTGAAAAACGTTACAATCTATCCGTGCAGTTCACTCATCTTGATAACCTTATGTAGGAAGCGGTAGTAAAGCAATTTTGATTTGCAGAAAAGGAACAGCAAATTTTATTTCTAGATTACTGTCTATAAATGAAATGTGGTAGCTGTTAATTGGAGGCTTATAGGTTTGGGAATATGAGTATATCTGGATAAAACACACATAATTACTTGCTTCTGCCACAGAATCAGGTAAACATATTCTAACGTGACTTGCAATGTCTTTCTCCTTGATTTTAGAAAAGTTAAAAACTRCACTGAAGATCTAAGTACCATGTGTATTTATCTGTTAAACTAAATTCTACTTATAACGGGTATATGAACTAAATGAGGCACAAGAAGTGAATATATAGARATTAGATAGACTGACGGGTAATTGGTATTTGCTAGAATGTGTATTAAGCCTGATAAACAAATCTATTTCTAGAGCACTCATAACGTAATAGTTGAAAGTATCCAATATATATATGCCCCCCCTCTGTGACTTGCCTGAATGTGCATAAATGTGGGAAACATAATGCCTTAAAAATAGACCCAAAGGGAAAATCTACTGTGGTTTGAACCACAGCTTTTTGCCTCATTTGAGGAACAAATGACACATACATTATGAGAGGTTATTCTGAACTATTATAATATACATATTCATTACTCGGTCATTTTCTCTGTTTTAAATTGGTGCTAGCTAGCCCATATCATACTCGCTCTAAAATTGTTGTCTTATCTTTCCCAGTTGTCTTTGTAAATGAGCAACAGGTTGCAGTTAACAGGTTACAGACAACTGATGTGTTGTGTGATTAATGTGTTGAAAGCACATGCACGTGAACTACCTCCACCTTTTTTTTGTACACAGGGCAGAATACGATGTTTGCTTATAAGAAAATACTTCTACTTCAAAATATTACTGTAGAACCCAGAAAGACAGCTGTATGAGAAATTCATAGGAAGGTGGTCAGCTGGRATTTTTACAATTAAATAATCACAATATAGCACTTTTGATAGAAAATCCTTTTCAAAACAAAATTTTTGGAAGAATTCAGATGAGAGAAACCTAACTCAAAATAGCCAATAGCCTCCACAAGAGATGTGGGAGAACAGGGACTTGGTCATAGGCAGTTTATCTCACAGCTCAGTTTCCTAGCCAGTAGCTGTAGAAGCATCTCTCTCTTTCTCTCAGAATTTTGGTTYTAATCTAATACTATCTATTTAATCATATAGTAAGAGGAATAGCTCCAAAATAAAAAAATAGGTGAAATCCTGTCATGTGTACATGTGGGTAAGGTACCTACTAGAGATGATACTGTGCCAAAATCAGGCCTCTTAACTGAACCAAGGAACAAATACATTAACTCCTAGAGCACTAGCAATTCTGATATAAGGTGATATCGTCTGTGAARGCTTTGAAAAGGCTTTTGATTTTTTTTTTTCCTGCAGAATGAGGAGACTTTTGAATTTTCTGTAAGTTTTATGAGGCTTTCTATTTTCTACTCAGCTCTAGATAGAAACATACGATACTTTATACGTTCCCAGGGAACAACCATGAAATCTAATAAGGTCCCTTTTGAACACATTAAAACCCGCCGGGTGAGATTCTCAGAACATACACATGTGGTGTCTGAGCTGATAAATATAGCAAAACAGATACATTTGCTTGGCTGCCGTTCCCGGTCTCAAATTTTGCTTCAAGCAGTTGTATCAAGATGTGGAGAAGGGAAGCCAGGGAAGAAAGGTGCCTGAGAGGAGTTTGTGTTCCCGCGCCAGGCGCTGGGCTCGGATGGGCACCACACAGGGCTCCTGGCTGCAGGAGCACACTCCCAACAGGAGAGATGCAYGAACACGTGCAAGGAGGTAGCGCTCAAGGCTTTGCGAGCTTGTGATGCAGGAGCAACAGAGCTACTTCATACTGTGCCCTGCAAGTGTCTTCTGATGTACAGCTCTTGGCAAGTCCCGAGTGCTTCAGTGGGTGCTAACGTGTGCCCCTGATCTGAATGGAAGAAGTCTGTGTCGCTCCCTCTCCACAAATAGAGACATCCTCAAAATTATAGAAGTTGCCAGTGCAGTTTGTGCCATGTGTATATACATGTGTGTATATATATGCATATACATACATACATACGCACACACAAATCAAATTTCTATTAACTAATCATGCAGCCTCTGCTGACAAAATGGTTTTCTTTTGTTCTTGCCTAGAGGATGTGGCGGCTGTTCAGATCTCCATCCCTCACAAAGTACAGGTGCTTAGGTTTAAGCACGAAACAGTACCGCTGAGTCAAGAGGCTTCTTGTACTTATGTAAGTGGTTTGCTGAATAAAGATGAAAAAAACAAAAGCCGATTTTATTCTCTTGTGAGATGCTGCTAAACCGCATTCTGTGAGGATATATAGGAGCCCAGAAATACCTCAGACAAAACACGGGCTATTTGCTGCATGTTAAATCCCTGTCTCATCAGCAACGGGAAATAAGGAGCTCCAGAAAAGTGATACTTGCCCACAGTGGAGAATAGTGCTCGGGTAGCTCTGTGGTTGCTCAGGTGTTAGCAGTCGCAACACAGCTCGTAGTTGTGTTGGGCAGAGTCCTTGCTGGGAGGGGGGTAGGAGGGGGAATTAAGAGATCCCAGGTGTATATATGTTTTGTAAGAAGAAAAATGCTTTTTGTGTTAAAATTTATTCTTAGTTGGCTGCATTCCCGTATTGTTTAATTGCAATGGGAGAGGAGCAAGTGCTTTTGGGGAGTATTCATGTTGGGTCTAGGAAGACCATTTTTGGTTAGAACTGGGAAGCAATGTTATTTTCATACAAGAAAAGTTTTCAGCACTTGCTTTAATTTGCTGGTAAAATGATTTTTGACAAGAGTTGCACTATAGATTCTAGGCACTATACTTATGCAGGATATGCTCAATTTGGCTTAGTGGGAGTTTTGCCATTGAGTTAAATGAGCACAAGATCAAGTCCAGTACTCTATTTTGAGCATAAAGTTTTGGTTTTGCAATGGATTTGTGCAAAAGATTATGTGYATACTTTTGAAAGTATGCTTTTAAGGGAAGAGGATCTTTTTGCTGCACCTGCTCTACAATTAGTATTATAAATACCCAGGATGATTACGTACTGCATATTGATTTATCAGTAGTGTAGATAGTAATAATGTTTATATAGCAATGAATTATAACTTTTTTACATCCCTCAGGTGCTGTCCACATAGCACCTACTCAAGCACAAATATTCTTAGTTGAAACCTTACCTATAAAAGTGCTACCTTTCTTTTATTTGTTTTACAATACTCTATATCATGTTTAAAAYGTTTAAATATAAAAGAAAAGTATTGCACTGGAAGGACATAACCAGCTTGAAAATTTAATGATTTGGAATTACTGTGCATGCTTGAAAGGATAATAGTCCTTAAACGAGTCTGCCTAATCTTTCTTGCCAAACCATTAAAGATGGAAATCATTGGTTTACATATTCAAGTGATTATGAAAGAGATCAAAACTCAGGCGTATTCCCTAATGGAAAACACTAAGTTAAATTCCTTTTGGCCAAAGTCCCATCTTGATCTCACTGGAAGGCCTTGAAAACAAAAGCAATTTTAAGGAATAGGAACAACTTAGAGTGACAATCCACAATCTTCTCTATTGAGAAACATTAACTTGGGCAATTTTCATTGTATTCATAGTTATTTATATTAAAGTTAAATGATAATGCCAAAAAAAAATTACATTACAATAGCAGCTGAGTTCTTTTTTAAAAAAGTAGTCACTGAGTCTTTTTATTACTGCCTTTTTTCACATACTCTTGTAATTGGATTAGAAAATAAATCTTTTAGTGATAATAACGTAGACAAATTTGGAGACGGAAATATAGAAARCAAGAGTCTCTGTTTCAGAATACTATTTTTTACTTTGCAGAGATCATGAGTCAGAAAAGCACCAGAGAATCTATTAACTTTAATTGGGCTAATCATATGTCTAATATTGAGAATGAGCTTATGTGCTTTACTGAATCAAGGCTGGAAAGTATTTTTGTTTACAGTCTGTACCTTAGAATAAAAACATTGTTTGCAATTATCTTTTTATTGCAGCAGTAAAAGTGGTATGCAAAGATGCTATAGATAGGTTGAGTCTCCCTAGTATTTTTCCCCCCTCTCTTTCAAAGACCACTTATTTACTATACTATTGGGGAAAAGTTGCAAATATGAGAGCTGAGAAATAGTTTCGTTTAACTACAGATATTACAAGCCCCCAAATCTGAAACACCTGGTTTAAACAAGTTGGCTTGCATTTCAGTTTAGAAGACATAGGAGAAAACAGAGAAGGAGGCGCAAAAAAGCAGCTCGGGCTGCGACTACTGCGCTGTCGTTCAGGGGGCCTCACCAGACTGAAATCTGCTACTTTGAGATTGTCAGTCTGGTTTCGWCTAAATCCTTTCTTAAAAGTTTACTCCACAGATGTAGTCTCTCAATGACAGTCCTGTGCCTCCCCGTCCCTGAGCTTTGTGGTCTCCCTTATTCCAGAAGCGTAAGGATTTCTGTCTCAGTGGGAGCTGAGGTGCCAGACACGTCTGAAAATGTCACAAGCACTCCACTGTCAGCTTTTCTGAACTTCCAAATACCCTGAAAACTTGGCCCTTCACCCTGCAAATGTTTGAGCGATGGAAAAAATGAGTCTTCTGCACAAACTTTGCTCAAGAGCTTCACTAAYGTGTAGATTAATGATTTGGTGTGCACACAGGCAGAGTTTTCAGCRAGGCTGTGGTGCAATTAGGATTTAGAGGGGAAGCCCAAGGAATGCGTGCTGTTTCGGCTTCACCACGACCCCACCTACCCCGCTCCGCCTAATTAGAAGAGTGGAAAAAAAAGAAGATAAGGGTGAGATATTTGTGCAAAGGAGCCTCACTGGGTTCCCTCCCACTTCAAGTCTCTTTTCCAATGGCTAAAGGCAATTATTCTCATCTATGCTCAGATGACCTTGTTAAATTTAATGAGGTTGCACCGATGTAAATAAGAGCCAAATTTGAACCAATATTGTAAGTTCAGTTAAAAAAGGCTCAAATAACRTGTTATTTTATGCTGTGCCTGCCTGCATGTGCTTGCTTGGAAAAGAAATTCAGCTTCTGATATGCATTAGGTAGACTGAGGCATTTTTATCTGTGTCCCACAGTGAATGCTAATRAGGCATTCTGCACACATAGGGCCTGATTTTTATTTGTGCATCATCCCTGTTAATAACAGCACCTAATTAAGAGATCCATTAAAAGTCCATAATGTTAATTTAATGGAAAAATTCCAATAGAACTCCATTAGGCTCTCCCTGTTAGCTTAACATTACACAACTTTAACAAATGCTTTAATTAGATGTTGTTACTGAAAAGAATACTATACAATTAAAATTGGCCATTATTTAAAATGGAGAGTAGTGTTCCCAAATGTGAGTGCTTCAATTGTCATGAATTATAGATGTCTGGAATATTTGTAAAGTTTCTGTGATTGGTTGTCATGTATGTTGGTTGGCAAACAGGATTCATTTCTGGATGAGGAGAAATGCAGGAACTGTTAGAAAATATACTGAAGCTGTATGAGAGTATATTTACTTCAAGAAAATAGCATTTAATTCTCTGGAGAAAAAGAGATTTATATATTAATAAAAGCATGTACATCTAATGTTATGTTTACACAGCTCTTAAATTACAGTACAGCTTTGAACTGTCAAAAAAGCTCTAGTATACTTAGAGTATTCAGGTGTTGTGTATTCCATTATCGAGGCTAGGCTTTTGAAAAACATGAACGTGGTTCAAACCAGACAGGTATGCTGATGGGAGTGGTATAGTGAAAGTTTTTCTTTTTATTTTGAATTTTCTTAAACAATTGCTGAAGATAGCCTTGTGTTGTAATTGTGTATATACTGCCATATAACCAAATACATAGGAATACAGCTAGATGACATGGGAAGAAAATAAAAAGAAAGAAAGAAAGAAAGAAAGAAAAATATTGCAAAAGAGCAGTAGCATCTTAATATAAATGAAGAATAAACAGGAGGAAGCCAAAGCAAGGTAAGGGTAGAGAGCAGTAGGCCTGGGAGTGACTGAAGCTAGAGACTTGGGAAAAGGAAAAAAAAGCCTTTTAAAAGATACGTATCTCTATTTGAAAGACCCCTAAGTCCATATAAACTGTTTTTAATGTATCTTATGCAAGTTAAAGAATAAAGAAATGTACATCTTTAATTTTATTGTTATATGTTTTTGTAACTATTTMTGGACACATGGGGTACTGATTTTACTTTATTACTACAGTGGCAGCCAATGTGTCCTTCAAGACACAATGGAAAATAGACAAGCTGTAAACATTTTGCTTTATCATGCTACTAGCATTAACATTATAGTGAGCAAGCCATAGTAATTTCCACACTGCATGAGATCGTTGTTAGTCCACCACCCACCAGTAATCCCCAGCTCCTGACAGGTCTCCTATGCTGTAAGTAAACTTTTTGTGAAGTGGTTTATTTCCTTGTTTCTCTTAAACCAAGACATATTGCCTTCCCCACATTTATTCAGTCTGGTTCAAGCAATGAATAACGAGCTGTGCTTTGGTCTCCTTGCTGGTTTCATGCACAGCCATATTAAAGCTCCAGTACTAGTCTCATTTGYTGACAACTTTGTTTTTCCCCTCAAAATTCCTGAAGTTTCTACAGTGCTCAGGTTATTTTCTAGTACCAAATTCCTTGTTTCCTCTGTTCTTGCTTAAACATTTGGTAAGCAACATGATTTGTTGTAGGTAGAGGAGGTAGAAGAAGTAAAAGACATATGGTGGTTTTAATGCCCAGTGTGAATCACTGGCCATTAAAATTCCACGTGGACTTTAACAATATGCCACCTTGAGAAGTTAAGTAGCATTTCATAATCTCTTCAGGCATACTAAGAGAAATTTCTAAATTATTTGCAGGCAATATCATTCTAGTTCAATAGCTGGTGCTGATCTGACATTCCTCTTGGTGCCAAAAAAGTTGAAGGTATATGAGTTTTCTTAAATTAATCAAAAAGAAATATGACAAGCAATTTAAACCATTCCAAAAAATCAGTCACAGGAAGGAGATTGCTCTCAGGATGTTTCTATTTAAATAATAGGAGTATTTAGAGATCATCTTTTCTGAGAGTTTAAAAAAAGATATGAAGTCTTGGTGTTTGCAGGTTTCTTTCCTGATTGGCCTCTAGTTTACAGTACCCTACAGGTACCACCTCCAGCCAGAAGAGATCTCGTGAGGATGCTCCAAAGAACTGGTAAAATAAAATTCTGTCCCGTCATGTATGTCTGAACAAGAGGGGAGGTTTCCAAAGGGCACTGGCGGGKTGCATGAACTGGAGCGCAGACAGTGCTCAGGTTAACAGTTGACCCAARATGTTACCTTAATACCTTCACTCTGAACAGTGCAATGTATTCCTCTGCTACTGCTCAGGAGCTGGACAGTACATATGTTTTAAAGATATTAAAATCTCAGTGGCTTTTCATCTGTCGTATCTAGTGATTTTTTTCTCAGACAGGCTATATCTTTAGCTCCAAATTTCTGAACAATCCAGCCATAATGCTGTGCACATATGTTAAATGCACTACATATTTACTGCAAGACTTCTAAATTTAGGGAAGTTTGTATAGGATGTTGAATGTTTCTCTTCTTTTCTCATAATCTTTTCTTTTTCCTTAGTCAATAAAAACTTTTAAAATGATAACTCATTGGTATAGTAGTACTAGTAGTTTTTGATTAATTACTCAATGGTACATCTTTGTTAGAGCTTTAATCACTTTTCTGCTTTCAAACTTTTTAATTTCTTTTTCTATAAAATTATCTTTTGCCTTTTAAAATGGCCTAAAGATGTGTTTGTTTTATTATGTTTCCTTTATTTCAGCTGTTTTATTCTCAGTGAGGTTGCCTTCAGCTCAAGAGTGGCTAACCCACCGAGTATGGCACAAGCGCTTGAAAGTGCCAAGAGCAGGCAGGATGCGAGCGTGCTCTCTGTTTGCGATCCCTCCTGGAGAAAGGGGAGCTGACACCACTCAGTAAGAATGAGCCACGATTGATTAAGTAAAGGCAATGACTGAGTAGAGATGAGGAGTGGGAGGATAACTGGAAAACATGCCAAGAAACATCACAGAAGCAACAGTGAAAAAAGGGAATTCGGTTTCAAAGCAATATCTAACTGCTGAAACCAGCTGCTTGCCACCGAGGAGGCCAGAGAGAAGAAGTGGTGATTAGAAGTCACACTAAAAGGATGTGGAGGTAGGGCTGGCAGAAAATTGTGGTACTTTCAAATCAGTGTTTGTTCCCAATAATTGTTTCTTTTATTTATCCATGAAAATGCTCTGAGTAAAAATTCCTCATTTGGTTAAGTGACTGGAAGTCAAACCAAAAGGATGTGGTAGTAGAACTGGTAGAAAATTTGTTTGCTTTCAAACCATGCAGCCTCATGGATACTTCTCACTGGTAAACTTTGAAGTCCTGCTGCTGTTAACCGAGCTCTGCCTCCGTGGGCAACCAGTCAATCAAACACGCAACAAAAAGCACCAGCTGCTCTGACTCTATAGGAGAAAAAAAAAAAATCCTTCCTGAACACTCGGAGGTGATTGTTCACAACCGCATCACCCCAGAAAACACAGCTCCTTCATTAAAGCAGCTTTCATAGAGCTAAGAGAAGCCTAGAGAGCAGGGAAATGAGGACTGGAAGAGAAAGGCAACTCCAGAAGCTTGTCGAAGCTGTTCATCTGGCCTGATCCACTTCTCCTTCCTTTCTCCAGGCAACAGGCACGAAGACACAAAAAGATGGTACTGCGTCCACCTCCTCCCTGAATGCTCTTTAGCACTTGCTGTCRGATGTGAGGTTTGTTACTATACACTCAAAATTCCCATCCAGTTTCTCCTCATATTTAGCTAGAAATACTTATCTTCCTTTACTTAACTATCAGCTTGAAACATGAATATTGCTAGTGATCTTTATATTTAGCAATATATTTGGCAACCCAGGAGCCATTTCAGTGCACAGAATATCTTGCACCTATTTCCAGTGAGCAAAACTCTAAAAAAGAACACTTTATAGGCTAACCCATGAAAGCATTTCATCACTGTAGAAACTGTATCTTTTTTTATTAAATAGGATGGTCAGAGATATTACTGATATTTTTTCTAATGCAAAGAAGTGTTCACAAAAATGCAATGAAATTGCATTTGTTCGCAGCTGCTTGACTCATGTTCCATTGCTGTCCTTCAGCAGAGTCCTGTGATCCTGAGGAAGGTGCAAGTTTGACAGTGATGATAACACTTACAAAATAATAACATAAAACATAATTTACATTAGAATTAATCTCCCTGAAAGTTTTTTTTTCCACAGTTAATGAAGAATTTGCTGCTATGATAGCTGATAAATCAGACGGTATACCCTAATTTCAGGGATTACTGCTTAAATGGATTTCAGGGAGGTAGTGCTATACCTCCTTCATTTTTTTTTATCCCCCTTTTTTTCCCCAGCAGAATTAATATGAATTTCTCTGAAAGCTTCAATTTGGCACAGCGTGGCTTAAAGAATTTTCTTTTTTTTCTCCCCTCAGCTTCAGATGTGGCTGAACGAATACCCTTTTCTCCTTGTTTTGTATAGTTTGGTGTACACAAAACACCCGTTCTGTGAGCAAGAAACCCTGAAGCTGGTGCTTCAGGGAAAAGAATGAGAAACATAAAGCATGTTTGAATTAAGAACTCATTAGGATTAACATCATGACCATAACCTTTCTGTTACGCATGTGCAGAGTAATTCATCGAGTGAGTAATAGCAAAGGGAATCATGTCAATGACTCTTAATTTCTGAGTCACCTGCATTCACAGGTTTAGCTATATGATTAGATATATATTAAGATGTTGGTTTGCTCGGTGCTATATGACCCTAGTCACACAAAGAGGCTGTCTCTAAGAAGCAGACATCCAGAAAACTATTCTATATTTTTCTTTCTTTATCAGCTCAGTTTTTCATCAACTATTTTATTTATTCAGATAACTTGAACTGGACAAAAAATAACTAACAGTATCTGATTAATTGAATATCTCATGATTTTGGGTCCTTTTTTTTTCTTTTTTCTTGGAAAACCAAAGAGATTTTTCCACAATTTTATGTAATTGTTCAAGTTTGAAAACTTGGAGCATTTTTTAAAAAACAGTACACACTAATTCACCGTCAAACTCTAAACAGAAAAAAAGGCCTTGGGTTCAAGATACAGATACTTAGCTGCTCTCTGATAGTATAGCTTYTTAATAATTAAGATCTGCTGGAGTCTACTGATCTTTCAGAGAAAATACAATGACCTAAATGGATTTYAAGCTTTTCTCAAATACCCGACTGGGCAATTGACCAATATGATGGAAATTTCCTTGCCACTTGCTAGTGAATTGGTCCTTCTAGCTTCACAGGCCACAAACRAGGGCAGACTTTGTATTCTTCTGCACTGGGCTACGGGTTTTACTTTGCTTATCAATTAAATAGAAAAGTGATTTTAAGACACTATGCCTTTTTGATATAGATCCAGATCTAGTTTATTTTGTTCTCAGTTTTTACTTGTTTTTTTAGCAAGCACTGTGGTTTCACTAAAGCAGAAATATTGAAAATAATAAATTGTCTTGAAAATGTTAAGTTTTCAGTTCTTTCTCTTGTCTCTTGGTTCTTTCCTATATGTTAAGACTTAAAACTGTGAAAATCACAGATTTTTCTGTTCCCTACCTCATATTTTCAAGGCAGATGCATTTATTTTTCACTATGATTATATGAAAGTCTACTCATTTTCTCCTTGAGTTCAGTTTGTCTCCTGCTATTTTTAGCATGTGTGGATCTTGTCCTGAAGGCACRGCACTATTTTCTTGTTGCTCAAATTTAAAGCCAGGTAAGCGYGCTGTGCTGAAACCAAATGTTCCCTGTAATAGTAGACTCACCCTCATCCAAAGACAAAATGATAAAAGCCTGTGTTCTCAACGAGTGGTCATTATTATTCTTACAAAAGTTACAGTCCCGAGATGGAGTAAAACTCTCAACAGATGGTCTGATTTCTCTGTTATACCAATTGTCCCTTTGCAGCTGTGATGAGTCAATCGCTTTAAACTATGACCTGCCAGTACAGTCAGAAGTCCTGCCCAATAATAACTTAATGGTGGTGTGCAAGGAAGTCCGAAGCGAGGGTGYGGAGACTCTGACATGCTACTAATCTCGTGGTGCAGCTCCATACTTCCCTGTTGTAGTGTAGATTTCAGACAGCTTGTCTTTTAGTCGCCTCGTCCTTTGAGAAAGCTCAGAGAATTGGCATCTAATACAAGTTTCACAAAAGTGCTTCAGCTTTACCTGCCTTTAGTTTCAAATTTTTCAAGATCAAGATCTACATCATTCAATCAGTGGTTGGCTTATTACATACGTACGTATATACATACATACATACATATATATATGTATGTCTGCTATAATTATTAGTGCTAACAGAGTAGCATTAGGAAGGTAGAGTTTTATGACAACATAGAAGGAGTTGCTTAAAGCCACTTCTAACAGGTAGATAATTATGTGATACTACGCTTTTGTCGTGATTAGTTTGATTTTGCTGTACTAATGAATTCTTCCTTAAATTAAAACAACAACAACAAAATAAACCTAGATATTTCTCAGGCTTTATAACTAATAGCTAAAAATTAAGAGGAAATGAAGGTAACATTGTAATGACAGATTACATTTTTTTTGTTTTTGCAAAAAAATTACCATACTGTGATGAATAAGTAAAAGAGCCTGGAATGAGTCCTGAGAGGTAATCCAGTTAACTTTAAATATAATCCAAAGAAATGAAGGAAACTCAGAAAGCAAGTAAGGAGAGTATGAACAGAAGACTATCTCAATGTATTGATTTTGCTTTGAAAACCCTCTCTGAATTCGTATTTTTTAGTTACTGTAGCTCTAACTAGGATTTTGAATTCTGTTGAGCTTCAGCATGGACTTTCTATACTGACAGCCATCTGTGAAGGCTAGTGAAAACCATAAAGAGTGTTTCACACATCCGTACAGAGTGCTGCACTGATTTACCTACCGTTTGGCTTTGAAATAATTCTTAGTTAACGCTGCTAGGCTTTAAATAAGCAGCTGAAAAGTCCCTGATTTTCCATCCTGACCTTGACCTGCAACTATGTTTCTCTCCAACTCCCAGAATAAACTCCAGTATATTTACAAAATTCCCTGTGGTCCTGCACATACRTATGTACACAAGTATAAAGGTGGTTTTTTGCCTAAAGAGAAATGCCCCCTGTGTTGAGACAAAGACTACGAGCTCATGGGGCTCGGCTTAATGCCGACAGGAACTCCGTGTGCTAGTAAGTCCCCGTGCATATTGCTCAATTGGCCTGTCTTCGAAGATAATAGTATAACCATGGGAAATGGCTTATGCATATATTGGCATTTGTAATAATTTTTGAAATTAGTGTAAGTTATGTTRTTATCTATTTGACATGTTTAATCCCAGGATTAGATGCACTCTAGATATAGAGAGTTATTCACAGCTCATTTTACCCCAAACAAGTATACTTGTTCTTGAGTAATATAATTTTTCAGTCTATATAATTTGTACTCATCTGAAATGAAAACAGACACAAGCTTTCATTTAAAGTTCTTTCAGGAACTGATCTCAATCCTAAAATTTTTACTTAAACATTGAAAAAAAAATTATTTTTGCTGACTGGCTGGGTCTAAAAGTGGTAGTATTAAATTACTATATAAAGCAAACAAAAAAGATGGTTTATGAATATTGAATTTCTGGCTGAAATGGAAGAAAATTGTTTGAAAAATCTTGCAGGAATCTGATCTCATGCTATTTCCAGTATAATTTTGCAATCTATATTGGTCATGCTTAAGCATGATGATTCAGGAAACAGTAAATTCAGTTTCCATGTGCCAGTCAAGTCCTTCTACCCGAGAAGGCTTCTGAAGGAAAGCAGAAAGCTGAGATTCATGGGCAAGAAGCCCGTAAAGGCAAATACAACCTGTCTGATGTGTCAGACTCCATTTCCTTCCCTAGCTAGTTATTTTGAGAAGTGATGCTCACGTGTAGGCTAGAGTGAGTTTCTTGTCAGAACAGTGTGTGCAGCTTGTTTCCGCTGCTGTAACAGTTTCTCCAGACACATAGGTCTTTGCTTAGCAATGTGAAGTTGAATCAACAGGCAGCAGTGGAAAATCGTATGTTTGAAATAGGTATATTTGTGATTAAGATATAGGCAATCTGATAGGTCTGACCTGATTTTTTTGCCTATTTCTCTAATCATGATATCTAGAAACTGTCACGAAGTTGTTTTCAGTTTATGAGCTCATCTCAAGACAACAACCAGTTTTGAGTTGGGTGATACAAATTTCAAAAAAAACCAAACATTTAAAAGCAAGTCAGTCGAACTCCAGAGGTTTTGTTCTTCAGGCCTCATTGGCTTTATTTGTAAACAGGTTTCTAAAAGAGTTTAATGAATTAGTTAATGAGAGGTATTTGGACTAGTAAGGAATCTATAACAGAACTTGACGAATATTTATCTGTTGCAAGTTGTATACCTACGAAAGCAATGTACAGCTACCATAGTATAATGGGAATTAGGCTACATACAGATTAGTGGATTGGGATAAGTGACTAATTTTTTCAACATGAATCAAATAAATAAGTTTTAAATGTACTACCTAAAAAACTCAGTAGCATTATTAATATAGATAGCACTTGAAACAGATGAGATTTGAAACAGCAAGGAAATAGAGGAACATTTGTCAAATGTGGGAAAGCTCATAATAAGACATATACAATCATTGTTGTTCTTCTATTCATAGGACTGTGGGGCTTTAAAATTATACACAGAGATATGACAACAAGCACCTTAATAGCCACTTTCAACCATATCCAGGGTTGTCACTGAAAAGATTACTCAATATAAAATGAGTAATTCAACTCACAACAGGACTCTGCATAAAAATTTCAATCAATCTCCCATCTCAGTGGGTCAGTTTGACATCTGCAATAAAAAGTTTTGGTTGGCAGCCTATATGAATGGCATATTGGTTCCAAGCCATAGTCATGGTCTCAGTATATGAATAAATTCCTAGTCTTTCTAATAATAACATAGAATCTTTGCCCTTTGGCAGTAGATCCTGAACCAGTAGTAACTCCTTCTAGTTATCAAGGGTGTGTGTACCACATACTCTACTCCTAGCTTCTACGGCAATTTCCGAGTTGTCTSTGGTGTATGACGGCATTATCAGGAGTCTCCCCATCGGTCGGTTCGACCGCCCTCTGGCATGTAGGTTTTCAGTTATGAAATACAATTATTATACTTAAAACTACTCTTCTAGCAAAATGGCAGGACATAATAATACAATTGCCTGAAAAGCTGCTCTCAAGCATATTATTCTGTTTATAGAAATAGTCATAGTTACGCGACAAATAAAATATTTAAGATAATACATGACTCAAAGCCCTGTTAATGTTAAGTCTCAATTTAAAATGTTTATGTTCAGCAAACTATTGACCTGCAACCCGATAAACATATGTCACATCAGAAAACCRGAATGACATGAAAAAAGCATGTGAATAGACATTATTAGAAAGTAAACAGTTTCTTTTGGAGCTAGAAATTAGTTATTAAGTTTACTTTTTACATGTGTCTGTAGAAAGCTACCTACAATGTACGTACTGTTAAATTGAAAGGAAATAGTATATAACGCTAAAATTCTCATCTGCCTGGTATCCCATCTGCAAGAATTTATTTCGGTGTACTCTTAGCTGGCAGTTATACAGACCAAAAATCCATGTGTGGAAGACTGAACTGGTTGAGCTAGCCTCTGCGGATTTTTAAGTGTGATTTTCAAAAGCAACTTTGATTTTTTTTCCTGTTGTTTAGCAATTAAACAAGCACTGCTTTAATCAGATGGTATAAATGAGCAGGGGAAATCATATRTATAACCTTTTTCAAGGCAGCTGCTTAAAAGTACAATATATATCTAGGAATAAATTAAACAATTGTTGTTTTTAGGTCTTAATTTTCAGTGTATGGTACTTATTTTTGCTTCCCATATTTTAAGAAGGCTACTGTTTACATTTAATATTTTTACGTAARCTGTTTTATTTGAGCATTTTTAGTGTTTTTCAAATTTAATTTACTCTCAAATTCCTGTTAAGGGCCAAGAAATTATTACTTTGCACTGAGACTATTACTTTAAAAGGCCATTGTCACTCATAAATACATCTATTCCTTCTTTAAGAAGTTCATATAACTACCTTAAAATTAATATGGAACAAAATCAAAATAATACTTGAACTGGCATGACAAAAAATCTGTTAATTCTCAGGATATTTCTGCATATTTTTTCTCTGCTCTACTTGCACTTTTTCTACAAAGAGAGCTCTATAAATTCATCAAATTAAAAAAGTAAAAAATCTCAGTCTGACATTATGAAGGAACCAATTTTAGTAAGACTGAGAAATTAATGAAAGGCATCAGTGCAGTAATTAAAACTTCATTCTTTCTAATTAGTTTTGGATTTGATCAACCTGTCAGACATGGAAGTAGACTACCACAGAAGGGTTAAAATATCCTGGCAGGATTTAGTAATTATAGATATTGATTACTTTTAGACACCATTGAGCTGACAGGATAAGAAAAGCCCACTTGCCTCACTGTTTGGTCCTTTTATTTCTCACAAGATTGATGAGTTAATAAACAGTGAGCAAGCATTCACATAAATTCAGCATCTGTAATATTTGTCACCTTCGGAATTACTTGGATGAGAGGAACATCCTTTATGTGAATTCAGAGGAGAGGAGCCAGCAGACCTGATCTGGAATCTGTACTCTTTCCTGTGATTAATACAGTGTTGATGTTTAAAGAGGCAGCATCATTAGGCAAAAGCTCAGTGAAAGGGAACTACATTCCTTCAGCAGGGCCTCGTGCCACGTTCGGTATGCTTTGCCCTCGTTCTAAAAATGCATCTTATTCATATATTATAGGTTCGTCCGTCRTTTTCTACATCCGCTCTGTCTAATCTAAAAATCTCCATGTTTTCTAGTGTAGCACGTTCTATTTCTCATATCTTTTATTCCATTTGTTTAGGTATAAAATTAATAAAGAAACCAAAAATGAGGATGTGTAATAGGAAATATTATACATAATGTGTTAGTTTAGTAGCATTCTGTTGAAAAGCTTGCCTGAAGTTCTGCCATAACTAAAAAAAGCACTTATGTGCATCTAATTTTTCTACCAAGAGGTACTTACAGACAAAATCTATCTTAAAGTGAAAAAAAGGTAAGTATGTATGATCAATTTAGGTTGTATTTCACTTACAGGAATGTTGTGGTTAAGTTAGCATAGAACTAAATTCTATAAAAGATTGAAATTCTCGTTATAAGCGCACTTAAATGCTCTGTAATGGCAATATATAATAAGCATGCATTGCTAACAGCATTTTGTTTGTGGCCTCAAGCCACTGCAGCACTTACAGATCCTTTCAATTTTTCTTCTTTCCGTGTCATTGCAGAACTGTAGTCCCCTGATCTAATGCCAAATTTAATTGTGTGAACCCCTGAAGAGAGGGTTCCTTGTGCCTTGCTTCCCTCCTTCCTTCCCCTGAATCCATACAAGCACACCATACTTTTTCTGCTCTTTCTCTCAGTCAGTGTAAGATGTAATGTACAATTTTCCAGAACAGAAGACTATAAGTAGAGGTTATTTTGGGCACTATTTTTAATTTTCCTTTTTTTTTTTTTGTCCATTAGTAGAGATTGAGCCTTCAGATTTTCTCTACTGGAGGCACTGAGTAAAAAACTTGCCTTACCGCAGAATAGCCATTGTTCACAAGGTGCAGGCAGATTTGCCCTTTGTTAAAATGCCATTTTAAAAATGGCCGTGGCTTTTGAAATGTCACGACGACAGTGAGACCAAGCTGCACTCAAAGACAAATGTTGCCCCCTTACTTTGTGAGGAAGCCGAGAGACACGGCGAGACGGCRGTCAGGGACCTTGGGCCAGCTGAGAAGAACTGAAGAGATGCGACCTTCCCGGGTGGCCATTTTTTGAAGTGACGGTGTGTAGCCTTAATGCCTTTGCCCTCAAATGGATATGCAGGTGTTTTGAAAGATGGCAGTTCTTTGACAAATTGGAYTTGACGGTCATTGATGGACATAAGAAAACTAATTCAAAAAACGATGAAGAATTTTAGATGTAAATACGTAAATAGAGCTGATTAAGAATATTTAAGCAGCTCTTTCTTGCAGCGTGAAAGCTGTTCAATAAATTTCTTGTTTGAAATTTCCTGTCCATTTCTGTGTGAGAATATGTGCAAATCTTCCCTGAAATTTGAAATTGCATRAAAGAGTCTATACCATTTTACAATTACAAACATTAGTGACCAGGTATATATTTAATATGTATATCAAGCTTCTGAAACATAATTTCAAAGCTATTTCTTTTTTAAATTTAATTTTAACTTCAGAAATAATTAATCGATTTGATACTGTTTTCAGAAGTTTCATTCAGATTCATTCAAATTGAGCTTCATTTAGAGGGATGTCTTACAGCTTTTTGGGCATGCAAAGCATTATTTTATACATGATGAAAATAAGAAATGGGACTGATAGTATTTTCCTTTATGATTGTCTTCTGTTTTAGATAATGATCTGGAAATTCCTGGATGTATATGACCAAATAATCTCTCCGAACATGGCACATTTTCTCCTGTYGTATGATACTAACATGTTATTCTCACAGATAAGGCTCTGTCAGTCACAGGTTTACAGAGACTTTTCATAGTGTTCTCCGTTAAAAGTACCGGAGTACCCACTTCCCTGATTACTGAATTAGCTGACAGGGAGTGCTTTTTCTGCTTGTTAGATCTGGAGCCACGTATCCAGTCCAACCCTGCAAATCCTAGACGAAGCAAATCCTATGTAACGGTGCTGTAAATACTGGCCTCTAGCACAGGATTAGCTGTTAAAAGGAGTTTCCTGCCTAGAGGAGCAACGTAGCTCAGACTGCATTAACTCGGTACCTCTAGTTTTCTCTTCCATTCGTTTGCGGATCCAGCTTTCCAGACTTCTGCACAAGCCGGTTCTCTCACCAGCTCTAGTCTGTCATTCCCATGAAGCATTACCTAGAAATTTTTCGCAGAGGTGGCAGATGTACTGGCGTTCATCCTTTGGTCACTTGTAGGTTATTTGTATTGTCCTTTGATTGCCATCCGTGATCTTTAATCTGAGCCTTGGCATTAAATTTTATGTGTTCCTTTGTATTATGCCATAAAATCTTGTCATAAAAATGACAGAATTTAAAGAGTATTCTTTACAGAAAAACAAACTATACACAAGGAAACATCAATTCTGATTAATCCTCAATTCCACTAACAATATTCAAGGACTAAAGGGAGGATAGAAATCCTGATGTTTTSACATTGTTTAAGTAAGATACCAGCAAAAGAAACAAAGCTTAAAACAGTGGGTTTATACTATGCTACTACAGTAATCCTCGTACTGCTGGTATCAGCAGGAAGTTAATATATTCTGAGCTTCTATAAATATATTTCTGATGCAATATAGTTAGAAACTTTTTTTTTGTGACCTCAAGTATACTTATTAGGCTATACATCTCCATTATAGTCTAGTGAAGAAACAATAATCAATTTATATATCAAGAAAAAAATAAACAAAAGAAAAGGGRGAAAACAAAAATCAGTTTATACCTCATGATTTCAGACCCGCAGAGATACATCACTGAATTTCCTTTGCTCTCCATTTATCCCTGTGACTAGTGTTATGAAACGTTGAGATGTCTGGCATTATGTTGACTCAGTTGATTTTCTGGACACAGGGTTGTGAAAGGGGGATAAAGCTGTTAACAGGGACGTGATAAAACCATCATTCGTCAATGTGTGTTATCAGCAGAATTTCAAGGTGGGAAGCCCAGCCTTTCAAAATGTTTGTTAGCAACTGTGTATGAAAATAGTTCAGCTATTTGATTTCACGCCTTCTTCACTGTACTGACTTTGTTGTTTATGGTGTATGTCTGGGTGGTCTTTTTGTATTTTGGAGCACCTACTTGGATACTTTTTCAGAAAAGATTTACCTGAACCTACTTAAATGAAAAATATTCTGGTTTTATTAACAAGTATTGAGTGCAACCTATTTAGCTTATTCTGGTGGTGATGAAGGGATGACTTGATCATTAGGTACCTGCCTGTGGAGAGTGCTGGATAGGGGCTCTTTCATCTAGCAGACCAAAGCATAACATGATCCAAAGGCGGGGAGAAAATGTTAACCTAGAAATGAAACACACATTTTTAACAATGAGAGCAACTAATCATTGTAATAACACATCTGGGGACCTGGGACATTTTAAACATCCCTAAATCCAGGTTATCCATCATTATAAAGAATGTGTTTTTGTTCAATCTCAGARTGAGGACTGATGTAGCTGGCACATTGTGCGACCAGTGTCCTAGAGCTGGTCAGACTACTGGGGAAAGAGTTTTGAATTTGTTCTTCTGTTGTAAGCCCATGAAGAAAAAGAAAAGACTGACCGGTTGGGAAGAAGGTATTCTCTATTTTTTATAAGTATGTTCAAAATTAGTGAAGTAGCAGCCAGCTTTTTGATATCAATTTCATGTCCAGACCTTTAGTTTTATAGGTATCCTGACTGAAAGAAAAAAAGGTATTGATGGTGCTAAATTATTTGCTGGATGCTTCTTTAAAATGCAGTTAAGCCTTAAAACTGCTTGTTAACTACCTCTGTAGCCAATATAACTCAATAACTCTCACCACCTCTATCAGCTACTTTTTCGATAACGTGTTTATGCTGCTCAGTTTCAGGGGAAAAGGACTCTGAACTGTGGCAAAAGGATATTCAAAGTACAAAGAGATTTTATACATCTGTGATGGAAATCTGTCTGTCATCTGGTTAATATACTGAGTTAAATTTGCTGGTAATATCGTAATATGTAAATAGAGCTTGCTGAAGAACCTATTAAAGTAGCAACAGCAGGAAAACAATAATCATGCTGAAAGGGAAAAAGGAAGAGCTACGTTTTCATATATTCATATATTCCTTTTTCCCCAAGGTTAATCATTATTTGGAATTTATAATCCAAGAAATATAAGCTGACTCAGACTCCTTGAGATGAATGGGCTCGTATGTATTCAGGGAGACATTTGGTGACACAGCAAAATTGCCTAAAGTCATGCAGGGACAGAACAACCTGCGTCTTGGAGGTTCATCCTGCATCCACAATTTAGTGTAACAATTGGATCACAGCCCTTTCTGGGATCAACTTTCCTGACTTCAAGGAGCTTTCATCAGTGCTTGTCGCTAGAGGATCAGGCCCTTTGTTAATACAATACAATATAATGTAATATAATATCATATAATACAATACAATATAATATAATCCCATTTCCCATTAAGCATGTAATTTCCCTTAAAATGAAGTCCTATGCAGGAGGAGTGGAGGGTGGAGAAAGATGGACTGAGCAGGGACTGCTCTTGGAACGGCCCTCATTTCACCTGCCCTGGGGACATCAGTTGCTATCCAGAAATCAGTTCTCCTGGGCATGAATTTAAGAGGCTTCAGTGCTCGTATGGTTATCCATATTRCCACAAACAAAATGTTTCTGTCTGCTGAGTGTTGGTACCTGGGACGCAGAYACAGTGGTGAAGCGGTGAACCTGGGAGGCTGAACACATGGTCCCTCAACAACTTCTGGGCCTCTACTCTGGCTTTTCCTTGGAAAAACATTTCTTGTTTCTGAAATATATGGACCGCTTGACTCTATGAACACTTGTATACAAAATCCTCCATACTTTTATAAGAGTGCTTTAATTCAGCTTTTGTGTATTTCATATTGAACACATTCAGCTTTAAAGCGTTGGTACTGTTTATCAGCTTGCTGGTGGATAATGAAAATAATGTTGAAATCACTTTTGGAAGACTTTCTTAAGAACTGGTTATTATTTTTCAGCATACTTAATTGCTACAGGGATGTGTAATTTTCCCCTTTTCAGTTTTAGAGTAGTAGTTCTTAAGGACTCTATTGACTCAGAGATGACAGTTTGTTTCTTTTTTTTTTTCTTTTTTTTTTTTTTTTTAATTAAACTACAAATGAGCACAAACACATTTGGAAACTATCCTTTAGAAAAGATTCAAGATATTTATTTCATTTTATAAATTCCAAGCAAATTTTAATTCAGTCTTCTGGGAAGCAGAAAACCTAGTGGTGGAAAAAACTGAAAAGCTCAATCTCTCTGAATGCTGACCTGGCCAGAGTTCCTATAGTAATTAAAGATTTAAATTARGACTGTTGCTGCTTCTCAGAATTATTGTTTTGAAATTCTATTAGATTATTATTATTTTTAAGGGCTGGGCCACAAAAGTAATTTGGATAATGAAAGACTTGCCTGCAGGTCAGAGCATCAACAAAAGCAGAACTCTAGACACRTAGACTACATCCATTCTAGTTAATTAAATGTTTCTGGGGTCATTCTTTGGCCAGCTGGCATGGCTAATTGGCATGGAATGGCCCATATCCCTGCTATTAAATTTTCTCGACCTCCAAAAGGAGRCTGACTGCATGCAAACTGCCTGTTGGGAGTGGTCCCTGGCCCATGCTAATTCCAAACAAGGTCTTGAAATTGGGAAAGTGCTCGTTTGTCAGACACTAAACTTGCTAAGAACTCTCCTGGCGATGGAGCACTGTAAGGGCTCCAGCTGCAGCACCTGTGGGCGTGCTCTGCCACCACATTGCTCACAAGGCTGGAACCTTAGGGAACTGCAAAACTGAAAATGGAGCAAAACCTGGGCATCCAGGGGCCTTTGTGGCATGCTAAGTGAAGGACTGGAGGCAAAAATCCTCCCTCGAGCACTGAGTGGAAGCCCAATCTTCCTGCTTCCCCCTCCTCCTGAAGAGTACTGTGCTCATAATGATGTCTTGCACTCCTTTTTGGCGAGGCTGGATGAGCTGATTCATTTCTTTTTCCATTAAAAGAGTATAGAGGAATCTATCTGATCTGGTGCAATAGTCCTGCCCCCCAAATGTGAATACAGTAATTGCTGCAGAAAAGTATTTAACTCTAAAGAGATGCGCCCACTCCTTCTGTAAAGCAAATGCGAAATGCATGGGCCCAGAGGTTCGTAGAAGTAGGTCTTTACTTTAACCAGCTAAGGAGATATTCTATTAAAAATATGTAACTTTGTTGAGTTAAATCAAAATAAGTGCTCGTCCTTGAAATAATTATTATATACATTAGATGAACATTTTAAAAGTAAGATATTAAAATGAGAAGTATTAAATATTAACAGGTTTTCAGACCAGAAGGCACTTACTCAAGGGTTTTGAATTGTCTGCCAGACAATGAGGATTGGAGCTAATTAAGCAGAAAATTAGTTTAAAGGTATTGAAGTAGACAGCTATAATCATTAAAAAAAAAAGCCCCAAATTTTCATGGATCATGAAGTTAAAGAGGGTGGTGGGTGATAAGCACTAGCTCTCCCTTAAATACAGTACTGAAATACTCTTGTAGGGCAAATGCACTAGGCATAGGCCTGTCACTTTTTGTACAAGTTAGCTGGATGTTCTTAACAGATGCACATTAGCCTTGTCCCCTCCTTAGATTTTCTTGGGATGAGCTCAATCCATCAAAATCAGCAGTATTTAGGGCCTTATGTCTTATTCCGTTTTGTAATCTGTTGGAATATAGCAGAATGTGCGCATTTCTAAAGAAACAAACTGATATGTCTTCTATTTACTGTTTACACATATATTGTTTATACATTCTTCTGTCTCGGTACAGCTAATCCAAATCACAGATCAGTCTGGCACAATCTGAGAAACTTCCTTCTGCTCCTTATTAAGGAACATATGCAAAATTTTTTCAAGTAAGTGAAGTGTTGTCATGTCTTCTATGCGGTTTTCATCAGTAAGGTAGTATGAAAAAATGATGCTTTCAATTTATACTGTGGCTTGATACAGGATAGCAAAAATCTGATAATTTCATTGCATTTTGGCATATATGTAGATGAAAGCACTAAGAAAATGCATTGATTAAAGGATTTTTTTTATTACTCAGAAAAAGAAGGCACRATCACTTAAGCTTGTATTAGAAAGTGTGAAGCATGGTTACAAGCAGAATTTATGGTTTTACTGTCATATAATCTGAAATATAACTGTTTGTGTGTAGTTGCCTTCTTTTCTTTCTCATACATACTCTMACACAGCCACATCATACCTACTGGATACATAAAATTAATACAGGATTTTTAATAATTTCATTATTCCTGTTTCTATGGTTTTCATCACCATAGCATCTGAGTACTTCACAGATATTAGTTACTTTGCTCTCCTGCTTCTAAGATGCTGATGAACATTATTGTTATTACTATTCTACAAGTGTATTTATTGGAACATACTGCCTGATACTAGAAGCAGCTAAATTAGATAGTTGTTGATACTGGATTTCACAGCTGCCCATTTTCAAATACGTTTTGATGATAGTGTCTTAATAAGTGTAGGGCCTCACAACACAGATGCAGATCAGCTGTGTGATGCCTGTAGGACAATATGACAAATCTGARCATTGGCAATGCTATGTGTCTCCTCATGAACCGCATAGTGATTTCAGGTAACTATCAAGGATCTAAATTTTACACAGTATGCTGAATGCCTTAAGTTAGTCCTTTTTTTCCAAACAAGGTACCCTAATTCACACAGATTTCYAACTCTTGAGTTATAATTAAAGGTCAAAGCAAAATATTGATACTCTTTACACTTAGTTGCATCTTTTTAACTGCAAAAATTCAATGTAGCTAGTAACTTCAGATAGATTTTCAAAAYTAGGTCCCACATATTTCAAAATTGGGACCTAGGGGAACATAAGTAGTGGAATACTAATAGTTCTTAGTTGGAATAGTTTCATTTGATATAGAGCYTGCTTTTTTTCCCTGATTGTTGTGAATCCTGTACTCTTAATGAGGCAAGGCTTCCAGTGGAAATGCAGTGTGCAATTATCTCAAGAGTTTATGCTAATTCAGTAGTCTCCACTATCTTTGTAGTTCAATCTCAGTTCAAGAAATAGGTGATGTTCTTGGTGTCATCAGTCAAGGAAACAGTACTCCAGTTTTCTTTGATCTATGTGTACACTTAGTACTTTTGCTCAAATTATTATCAAATACAATGAATAGAATAAGATCTTTCTAACCTTCCTCTCCTGTGGAGGCTCTCTGGAATTTGGTACTCCACCTATCAGACATTAGCAGGAGTATGAACACATGCACCTCGTAACACATATATGGAAAACAGGTAATTCTGAGTGTGAAATATAGCACGTAACCCATCCATAGTCCATCTATATATGCCGTATCATCTGGTTTGTGTATGTGCAGACAATATGTGACACTTTTAGGCTACATTGCTGTCGCTGTTATGGAGCACATCCCTTTCATTTGCACAGTGCATGAAGCAGGGTTTTGGCTCTTTCCAGCGGCATCAGGTTTGACTGCACTGAAGAAGAGCAACAATTTTGTGCTTCGAAGAAAACTGTTCCAGGGATGTTTAGATAACATCTAGACCGCCTTCCAAGCAAAAGAGAGATGGACCAGTTCCTGTCCCAGGCTGTGCTCCAGTTGTGGCTGTTGGAGCTGATATTGCTACTTCTGGAAAATGATTTTCCATTTTAACTTCCTATTAGAGAATACGTTGTCTCTTTCTCGAGCACAAACTCTTCAGAAAAGACCAGAGAGCAGCAGCTAAAATGGTTGTGGTCATATGGCAGCTCCTTTGTGAAGAGGGAATAAGCGAGCAAAGGTTTTCAGTCTGGAGAGGACAAAACTGAGGCAGAACATGATGGAGGATGGTGAAGATGGGTATGAAGATGAGATGAGATGAGCTTTCTAACATCTGTAATATGTAGATACTAGRGGAATGGAAGGGGGTGAATGGTCTAGAAAGTGGCCAGGCTTGTGACCCATCCATCCCTCAGTAGCATCTCTTACTGCCACTGTTGCAAACCGGGTAGAGGAAAAGTAAGTGACAGTTTTTATTAACTTGAAAAATTTTATTGTTCTAGGAAGAAAGGAATTCCACAACTTTAGCCTTAAACATGACAGGACCAGAGCTTCTTAGTCAATGGTCCCAAGAATCCTTTCCAACAGAGAGGTGACCTGCTCCAATTTTTCTGAATTTAAATACAGCAACTTGTAAAACTCAAGGTGAATTCATCCTGAAAAAAATGTAATCCTACTATTCAACAAGCCCAGTGTTTTGAATAAAACATCTTGAGACTTTTATTGAAAAAAGTCTCTGAGAAATTTCAAAACTTACAGAATTGAAGCATAGGTCAATARCTCATCTGTTGTCCCTAGCTGTGATCTTGTAACTGTATACAGAGATGGAGCTGTCTCATTCTGAAATGGATGACGCATTTCCATTTAGATAAGATAAGAATTTGGACCATGATACCTAAAATGTATGTAAGACATACTCTGTGTTTTGAAAGTCTACGTATACAAAGATGTGGCAAAACTTATGCAAACGGTTAATTTAATAAACCTTAATATTGAACTGGAAGGAAGCATGCGATTCAACAGTTTTTCAATTCTCGTAGGAGTATTTTGAAATGTCACAGAGAACAAAGGTTTTACTAGTAGAAATTGTGACAAGTGTGACTATTTGGTAGCAGTAAAGATGACAATAAAATTTATTAAATATGTACATTTAAATGCATATAAATCCTTAGTTAAATTTCAGATTAACGAAGATATTTGAAATTAAAGTAAAAACTGTAATTTAGGCATGTTTTTCAGAAGAATAACTGAAAAAAAGGACCAGAACGTATCACAAAAAAAGGTTAAGATCCTTAATGCTGAAAAAATCTCCCCCCAAATTGCTTWATTTATACTGTCGTAGATTTTCACTTGTTTATTGAATGTCTGCAAAGTTCATGTATCAACAGTTTCAAAACATGGTTAGTGTTTAATCATCCCCTAATCTTGGGCTATTTAGCTCACAAATGAKCTTTGTGAAATATGTTATTTTAAATGTAAAACACTCTTAATTTACCTGGGGCTGCCTGCAGGCATTCTGTGCARTGTCTTCCCTGAGATTTCTTTTTTCACGTCAGAGAAATGTCTGTATACATTCGGCACCGCTCTTTACACTGTCTGGATGTCTAAGGTATTACTCAAGCAACTTTTCAAGCTTGAGGYTGAATCTGTTAAATGAAGTTATGCAGAACTGGTATACTTCTGGTGGCATAAGCCTCCTTCATGCCCCTCAGAGAGTGACCAAGTGTCTTCAGAATAGCTGTTTGCTTGCACTGAGTACATCCAGAAAATATCTAAGGACCATCACTTTGCAGCAACAACAGAAAAAGAGAATCACTGATATTTTTACCCTTGGTTTKGGTACCCCGGCCACACTGCTTCAGAGAGCGGCTTTCTGAACAGTGCCAAAATAAAGAGGCAGCTGGGTGCTTTACATGGCCAACTCTGTGGGATAAGCATATTGCTTGGGTGGCTGGGCACACACAGAGAAAGTCTGGAAGAAAATTGTTCAGTGCTTGTTTACTGCTAGCAACAAAGCTGTTTTACGTGGGTGAAGCTTGGTCCTGCTGGTAGTGTTTGAAATACTAAACCTTGACACCGAATGACAGCGTTATTGACACTGAGATGTGAAAAATAAGACAACTGTTCGCAGTTAATGAACAGTTCAGTCACTGTGAGCGTTGTTAGATGATTCATGCGTACCTGAAACTTTTTGTGCACAAACACTTTTCACCATTTATTAYGTGAATCATAAAATGCTTAATCATAACATGGTGTTGTGTGGCTTATTACACTTAAAGTATAAATCATTGATTTTATGCTTAATTTGAAAACTACTCAAAATAGTGATAGTTCTGTGGAGAGAATTACGTAGTGTAAGATATGCTATAGAAAATTGCTACCTACAGGAGAATAAAATAATTTCTTCCTTTCTTCTATGCTGTTCTTAAAATTATTATTTTTTCAAATTATTCACCATTTTGCTGTATTATTTGCTGGATCATGTTARAGTGATTCCTTTCCCATGCTGTATTTATCTTGACAGATGCATTCAGTGACTCTTGGCAATTGTCACAACTTTCCTTTAAAAAGTTAGATTTCAAAAACGWAATGAAAATTAAAATAGCAACCAAACCACCAATCAACAAGCTCAGTGAGCCAATTACTAAAATATACAATTAGCGATCTCCAGACTGGAGGTTATAGCGCATGACCTGAATCCCCTTGACAGATGAGAAGTACATTTTGCTTCTTATTGAACCATCTGTCATTAACTCATCTCTAACCTCCAGCTGCTGTTTCACAGGTTTGTTTTATTCTGCAGTGATCTGTTCAGACAGTAAAGACATGTAAGCATTGTAGGAGGTGTTCATTTTATGCCTCCCAGGAACTAAGGGGAAAATTACTGTGGAAGAGATTCCAAGTCTTGTGGATAACTATTTGTGGGTTTCAAAATGGGGGATGCTTGTAAAACGGAAGTTTCCACTTTTGAGGAGAAACCATGGCAACATGGTGACAGGAAAASTGGACTCTTAACAAAGAAGGAAAAAGGAAAAGGTGAGAGTCTTGAAAGGTGAGTATCTTGCTTTTTGCTTTTGCTTTTCCTTTTTTTTGTTTTGCTTTGGCTTTTCCTTTTTCCTAGCTGACAAGTCTGCATATTTGTTTCCAATTGTTTTCYTACTTTAGGAAATATCAGACAATTTTTCATCCATAAAGCAATTGAATTAATTACTGAAGACTCAAATTGCAATATGTAAAATGGAGGTTAAGGTAGATGTCTTGAATCCACTTGTCTAATGCCATCACTATTTTTTGAGGATTATGATATTAATTTTTACCCTTTGCTTTATTTTGAATTCTTATATGCATACTCATATGCTCTTTTCTCCATGTCTTCATTTTCTTACTCTTTGTATTTTCTTCTTCCTTACTTTTTACAGCTTCTTTACCTGTGACTTCTCATACCAACCCTCCATCTACAAATTGCTCTCACTCCTGTTGATACCATTTATACGACATTTCTAAGTAGCAGCTTGAGCAGGGTTGCTCAAAGGGTCTGGTCTGTCACACTTTGGATGTAGAGGACAGCGTGGTGGGAARGCAGGGAACCTGTTAGGTTTCACGGGGGTTTGCCACGCAGCAAATTTGTGTCGTGTTCAGCTGTGTACCTGAAGAGGCCTGGTGCCGTGTGTGATACTCCAGGGTTTCTGAAACAGCTGTGTGGGGCTAGCAGTTAAAGATTTCTGAGAGATTTGTGCTCTTCTGGCAACATGACCGGGTCAGGTGGAATATCCTACACTCACTAAAATGACGCTAGGTACCTAACACACTCCCCTAAAGCCACACTTAGGTAAGGTGAAGATAAAATGCAAATAAAAGTATGTATTTGTAGCATCAAAAATAGAAAACACAGAAATCATTATTAAATACTCGGATAAAATAATGAAACTACTTTAAGGCACTAATATTGTTTTTAAATTGGAAATGTCATTTTGTCCCTTATCCAGATGACCTACTGCCTTCTCCTAGYGTTCTGGGCTTCAGTGTTGGTTATGTTGTATGTCCCAGGTCATAACTCCTTRAGAGAGCAAAACTCAAAGAATTCACCCTTTGGCAAGTGTTTCCATTAGACAAGACTTTTAGGAGGAAAGATTATTCCATTTCTCCAGCTTCTGTGCTCTCATAGCTAATCCCTGCTTTGGTCCAGATAGATTTAATCTTTCACCCTAAATCATTCTACTCCCTACCTGCTCCCTGTCTATTCCCTTGCCATTAATTGAAATGAGTGGGTTTTTTTTCCCTTCCTCTTTGTTTTTGTTAGTCCAGATGTCACCTCCTGAACTTGACTTTCAGTAATGCATATTTGAATCAACAAGAAATAAAATTCTCTCATTTCTTTTGGTTATTATATTTTTCCTGTTTGAGACATCCTTTGTGCTGGACCTCTATTAGTGCTATTCTCTGTTAGTCAGTACACTAAAAACAAACAAAAAAACACCCTGAAAGAAATACACAAATAGCATAAATTTAAGCAGCTCATTATAGGCCTTTGGTTTAGCTCAGACAAAATGTAATTAGGGTGAAAATGGCTTTGGGGTAGCTGATACCCAAGTGTGTACAGCACAGAGAACAAATGAGCTGTTCTCATCATTAACAATGCCACTATTAACAGAACTACAGAAACATCTTCTACAGGAGGATGGACTATCAGTAGAAATGTCATCATCCTCTGTAAAGAGGGTGCGTCTGTTCTGGTTTTCTGGATTAAGTAGTCCAGCTAGGTGCTGATAACAAATCTCATCATTGTACAATGCAATAAAATCTTTATTCTTATAAAACTAATGTCTGGATGTTAAATGTATTCTATCCATCAAGCAAATAGCTAAGTGGATGATAAATATAGTATTCTTCTTTTCTCAGTAAATGACTAAGAGAGAGGTAGATGAAAACAGCCTATGATGGCATTTGTTTAGTAGATTTATCCTACAATTAAAACTAATGATTGGGAAAGGGGATCCTTTTAGCTGTGGTCTAAGAAATGTACACCTTTACCTGAATAAAGCAAAAGTCTTTATTCTCTTACTACATCTATCCATCCTGACTTAATGCAAAAGTCATCACACAGGCAAGACTGTCAAGTGCAGTTCAGATTTTTTTTATTGGTTTTGATAGTTTTTAAAAGACATTTCTAATTTTGGATCTCAAAGCTAACAGTGACCTTTCATTGCAAGGATTTTTGAATGCAATGAGCACATTTATTAATATTAATCCCAGGTTAGCTCTTATGTGAATTCCTCCTGCTGACATTTACAGCAACTCAACAACTTTGAACTTATTTTAAGGCTTTAAAGAACTCAGCTGCTTTATTAATGATAAGAATTAAAACAAAATGACAACAAAAACATATTTTTAGTATTTATTGTATTACTTACAAATTCAACGAGTTAGAAAATGAAAACAGTTATGCTTATTAAAATACAAATGCTGTGATGTTCTTTTATAAATGTCATCCTCAGCTACAGGGTCAAATAATGCAAAAAAATGATTCATGAATATTTTCATGAATAACATTGACAAGATCAGCTGACTTATTTCTGAGGTCACATTATTTACAGTTTAGTAGCGACTTGGATGGTAGCTTGGAATTAGTTAACATGCTCACAATTCTAAAACATTTTACRTATATACTTTGATACAAGTACTTTCATGGGAATGTGTGTGTGCTTTGTTTATCCTTGTTTGCCATTGTTCTGCTGAAACTAGCTGCAGTTAGTTAGTAATGAAGTAGAAACTCTAATTTATAGTCTTTCTGCTGAGAATGCAAACTAGATAACAGTTGTGGAAAGTGAAGCCTCTAGCTGCTTTCCTCAGTTTTCCATCCAAACATTGGTTAAAAGGGACCTGTCTGAGGATACTTGGAAAGAGTACGACTTTAGGTTATGCTTCTGACTGTGTCTGGTACCCCAATATGCTGATTAAAACTGTCTTCTCTGCCGTCAAGGGTACAACAGCCTGACTGCGTGGCAATTTAAGGCAAAGCAGAGAAAACATTAGGTTACAGAAATAACATTAGGAAGAAAATAAATCATCATTTCCTCTCTTTCAACATGGGACACATTTGAACTGGAAGAGCAAGGTGAAAGTTTTCCAACTTGGAAATAAGCTTGAAATACACTYGATGCTCATTTTTGACCTGCTTTCAATGTATCCTTACAGGCTTTTGGTAATCTTAGTGTATTATAAGAGGCTTTGACAAAATATGATATATCTCCTTAGTCTCAGGAAGGAATGAAAATATACTCACATAATTGATTTGTTGAACTTGGAAGATTACGTGATTGTGACCAAAAATGAATGAATAAGATCAAAAAAGAATCAAAGATTATGAAAACATTTGTTACTATAGACTTCAGTGTACAAAACACAATATAATGTGAAGATTATAGTTTATGTCAGCTTCCAATTTTTACGAAGCCCGGAACGAAATAAACAAACAGTCTCGCAGAGGAATCACCCCGTTGTTCAGTGGCTGTTTCAGACGTAGCGATTTCGTGGCTGCTATCTGTCCTCCCAAAAGAAGAACTTCTAAATTCTGGTACAAGCAGTGTTATTTGTTTTGTGGATCTTGGTGGGTAGGGGCATTGCACCTCTCAGGGAATTAAATATTTATTAGCAGCCTAACTGACCAGAAGAGGGTCAGGTAGATGAGACCTACCGGGGCCGTGGTGTAGGGCAAGAGCATCTCCAGCCGGGAAGGCATCAGGCAGAGGAGAGATGTAGGACAGACTTTTTCTTCCTTGGCTTAATAGGAAACAGTTGAATAAATATGCAGGTTAAAACCAGAGGAAGGGCTTTTTGCATAAATTTAATGTCATACAATRCAACTTTCAGTGAGAATCAGAATCCGGAACTCTGAACACTTTGAGGACTAACAAATAGTTTACTGAACTGTGTGGAGGAAGAGAAACTTTTTGTCTCCAACTTAAGTGCTAGCTTCAAGGACTATTTGGGATTTTTTTGCCTTTTATTTACGCTCAGTAATGTCTACGAACTCTTCAGCTGCATTGTCTGCTTTAGGTTTTGTAAATATTTTTACTATTAGACTAATTTTAAGAGTGGTTTTAGTGTAGGAAAACACACTAAACAGTATTTCATCCTTTTTTGGAAYGGTTATTCCAAAACCAAAGACTCCTAGATGCCTTTGAGGTGACCATCGTTCTCTCATATATTCCCCCCAGGTGTCTAAATGGTGATAAGGATTGTATCTTGCTGCCTGAGCTGTTTCACTTCTTGCTGCGTGGGCTTTTCTGAGAGCTGCAAACACAGGCGTCTGTGAGGAAGATGCATCTTCTAGTCTCCRTTAGATAGAAAATCTCTCCATCAAGTGGCAAGATAGTGGGCAACATGCCTGAAGCTTGAGGGTCCCAAGAGGTATGTAACAACTCAGTACAACAATTTTATTAGCCAAATTAGGGGAATACTAAGTGATTTAGGTAACCAATCACACATTATCAAATGATACAGCAAACAACTAAAGCRGCTCTCTAAATAAATTATTTCAAATATATCCATATAAAGTATCTAGACCATACTGAATGCATTATTACAAATCAAAGTCTGGGGAAAGTTTACTAAGAGAAAAAATAGAAACATTGTTCCTTATGAACAGTTTGCCTTTGTGTTTATGGAACAATGAATATAATTTCTAGAAACATTTTCCTTTTTGGGGCAATATTTTTCTATCATATCTCTCCAGCTACACAGTATTTGCAATTTGTTATACATTATTCATATGTATACACACATCATTTGCGTGATGGTGACAAACAGACATATGATAAATTGAACTAATTCTATGGGGATTTTGATTTAAATTCTCAAACTCAACAAACAGTACCGTTTTAATATAAGTAAAGCAAGCAAATAAATGCTTCTCTTTTCCAAATGTGGAATGAAATATTTCCTTTTCTGAAACAAATATGGAATTTCCTTCTACTTTTTACAGTGGAGCAGGAGTAGAATATTCAACTTAAAATCCAGTATGAATAGGAAGGATAAGTTGTTTAACTTTTGACCAGCTAGGTCTGGAAATAAACTGCACTCTTTACTGAAAGTAATCTATATATCTATACCTATATCTATATCTGTATATCTATCTATTTATCTACCTATCTATCCAAATAAATTTTAATTTTAATTTAATTTTAATATATAATTAATTTTCAGATATTCTGGCCTACTTGTGCATATAGCAGAGACAGATTATTCTTAGGCATTTTGAAAAACAGGGATGAAAAAATAACTCTTCCCCATTTCATACTTTCTCATGCCAAAATCTTGTACTTTTGATAAAAGAAAGAAATCTGTTTTTAAAAGTGAGACGATATTTTACCATAAAGGTATTTTTAAAATCTCTTTCAAATYAACATAATTTTCCTCTAAAATATTTAATGCATAGTAGTATGACGCAGAGCTAGTAGTATGGCTCAACCGTGACGAAGTGAGGCTGCTGCTGCTTGTTTGAACCTCCAGGAGTGCGAGTTTTCTCCAAACCCAAGCTACAGCCTTAAAGCTTCCCCAAGAGGAAGGGAAGGAGAGGAGAGGGCATTTCCTAACCCTTAGAAGCTGAGTCTCTATTTGCTGTTATTCTTAAATTCTGCATGAGATTCAGTTACCATGACCGCAATTGCCCGCTACGCATGATTTCAAAAGATGGCTTTTCAGTCTTATACTAGCAAGAGCTATTTTTTACAGCTTCAGTGTAATTGCCAGTTTGTTTAGTGCTGTCAGAGCTGTAATGGGTAAAGTATCTCTCAAAAGAGTTTAAACAGCTCTGGCCCACCCAAAAATACTGCAGCCTCTAATTACAGTAGCTTGAACTACTCACACTTAYACAAAGTTGTATGTATATGTCCTTTGTTTGCTGCCTGCTACCTCCAAAACATACAAATCATTTCATATTCCACCAAAATTYACCCACTTTTGATGAGGAGCACAGGCCTTTTTTTAAAGCCTATAAAATAGCTTATGGCAAGAACTGAAGCAAAGTTGTGTAGGAAATTGTCCGGCTATAATTTCTGAGATGGGCCAACAGTTCGAGGAAAATTCATGTTCCTCAGGTAAAGTCAATGAATCCAAAACAAGTGATACCAAACTTCATTTTGCTTGTCCCCTGAAAATRCGTCTTGCAAAACCAGGTGGGAGATGGCATCCTCATTTCTCTTTTAATAAAAGGGCAACTAGCTGTGGGAATGGGGTTGCTTCTTCTGCAAAGTATTCTGAGGGACGTTCATCTGAACAGTGCTCTGGACTGCACATGTACGATCACCGAAAAGGTTAGGTATTTCTCCCTTATTTAAGAATAATGGCTGTATTTGTGTATGTTCATACTCCATTAGACTAAAATACCTTTTGATATGACCAAGAAATTGCCATCCTTGTCAAAACATGTGGAACTCTAGAGTACAAAAAATCCAGCTTAGGACTCCCAAAATCTTTAAATAGTTCTCTTGGGTTTTCTAACTGCTTTGCTCTGTGTATTTTGAAATCACAAAGGAAACATGTAATTGGTAGAAGTAATTTGATATTTGGCTTCTGACCTCCACTCGCATTCCATTCCTCTTCACGTCAGGATATTTTCAGGGAATCCGTCAGAACTAAAAACTAGAAATCACGTGTAATCTAGTGAAGAAGTTGTGGGTGGCACAGCATATACCCAGACCTACTTTCATCAGAGTATTTAACAGTCTTTGGTACAGCAGTGAAATGTTCTGAATGAGTAAATATATGAGCAAAAACACTTTATCTGTCCAGAGAGCTTGCTGCCCAGAGCTCTTGGGAGCAATAAATTAAACACTAAATGAATACAAGATAGGGGAGTCCGTTTACCTCGGTGCTGTTCTTGACTTGTTGATACTTGGCAGGACTCCTTAAGCATATCAKGCATTCTTTGAGAAGAATTTTAAACAATTAAAAAGGATTCTTTCTCAACAGGGTTATGGTGGGTTTGTACCAGCTGCCAATCAGTGAGACTTCATGATTCAGATCTGCTGTCACTTGACGTGAAATCCAGCTCTCTCCTTGACATAAAGCATCAGAACACTTAACAAAGTATAGGTGAATGAGCAYGAAGAGGTAATGTGACAAGTTTTCAAAAACAAGTAGAATATCAAAAAGATCCATTTCCAGCAGGAAAAACAGTACAAGGAGCAAGCMCATCAGATGCTGTTTCCCAATCCTGCAAATTTCTTTTAGAGACAGAGGGGTTTTGGAGGTGGTGGTTTTATTTTAAAATAAATATTTTAAACACTCTTTAAAATGCTGTAAATAGAGAACAGTTTCTTATGTAGGAAATCTCAGCATCTGCTTCGCAGAGCCTCATGCTTTGGTGTTAGATTTTTCTTTTTGCTTCTCTTTTAGCAATATTTCAAATGTAACTGCAAGGATGGGAAAGCTTGCAGGTAATGTGCTGATTAAAAATGAGCTTTAAGTAGAATATTAACTTGAATCAAGAAACTCCAAAGAGAACTAGTAAATCCATTATGTTTGAAAAGGAAGATCAAACAAAAGTGTCACTTTTCTGTCACTATTGTAATTTATTGTTCATGATGGATTCCTTATCTAGAAACCATCAAAATATTACTACACTTGGTTTAAATGTTTTGATTGTTTAGTGGGCAAACTGTACTCTTTTGATTCACATTACATTTCACATAACATTGACAAATTGTTCCTTGCACAACCTATACTTCGATCAGATTTGGTTTAATAGTACAATCATTTATCTATATATTTTGAGAACTTGACATCTTAGTATCTACGTATGAGATTCAGTAAAGCACTTAAACACATTTACTTTACAATGCATTATTGAGCTGGGGCTTATATTGTTCTGTCTTTGAGATTTGAGACCTGCTGCTGAAATCCTGATACAACATCATCCTTCAAAAGGCAAAAAATCTGCAGACRTAGGGAATATTCACTATAACTGTTCACTGTGAATTCATGTTTCCTTCTGAAAGYGTCTTAATGAGGAGAGCAAACCCTCACAGTGTGAATGAGAGCGCTTAAGCACATGTTTCGTGTAGAATCGAAGGCTAGTAGCTTTGACAACAAAAACACAGGATGAGTGAAAGTACATGGTGTAACCTCTTCTTGAAAGGCCTGCAAATCTCCATAGCGATTCTAACCCTTTTGCTCTTCCTGGACATCTCCTGGTTACCCTGTGTTTGAATTTTACCCTCTTGCACGGAGTAATGAGCCTGATCTTGTCATCTATGTAGTAAATGTACTCGTGCTATTTTTATGAAACCAAGGGTAGCAAATTCCCTCCAAATCTGATCAATGTATTCCCTCAGCTGTAGTGGGCCGAACACCTGGGAGATACCTCCACAATATATGCAGATGCTGAACCATGTGACTAAAGTATTAGTCAAATATAGAGGATTTTTAATCTTTGGGTTCATTTTTCTCTCTGCTGAGTGGTCTAYAAAAAGATGATTATATGTTAAGACTGGTAATTAAAGAATTTTATTTCARTCATGTTTATTTTGTATGTAATTATAACTTTGATCAGTGTGTCATTTTTTAATTTTATTAACATATTTGTTTCCCTTCCACATGAGCTGTAACTGAAATAAGTGTTTCCAATTAGAGGTACTCAGGAATTCTGGAATAAAAAAGGGGTTCTTCTGATTAATTGCAACTGATGCTTTACCTTTTTCAGGGCAATTTTGACAGACCTCCTAATTTAAATAAAAGGTTTGTAATTGTTTCTGTTTTGATATGTTCTGAATAAAACATTTGCCTTTCAGTTTGAAATGGTATTTCGTTTGTATATTCATAAGTTTATATTGTTTTAGTTGAAAAGTTGAAATCAAAATGAAATAATTCTTTTGAACAGATCGGATTATTTAAAATTGTCCGTGTGCCAAAAAATTCAAAACTTTCTATTTTTCAGACCTGATTTAGGTTTTAGGCTGGATTCTGAAGATCTAGACTGCAGGAAGAAGTGCGAACACTCTGTTCTTGCACATTGCATGGCAATAGTTAGGCGTACCTCAGTCAAAAGTTAATGTTGCTGATCTAACAGCAGATTCAATGGCTTTACATGTAAACATGGTTCAGAATTTGTCTTAAACTTTTATATAGAAGAAAAAACAAAAAGAAAGGCAGATTCCTCTATATGGAACTATACTTTTTGAAACAGTTTAATACTCACTGAAATCTTCTCGTGGGGTTCTTTTCATGAACTCTTGATCTGTTTCAACATTTACAGTCAAATAATATTTGAATATTGATACTCCAATAATTGTTGTCCATTTTATTCAAATTTTGTCTGAAGTGCCTATATAAATAAATAAAATCTGTGAACAGTTTTAATTGGAAACAATGCATTTTGTTTTGTATTCAACAGAACTTTTTCTTAGCTCTGCCAAAAATTGAACTTCACCACCAAAACCCTCTAAAGAGGGAGTTCTTTAATTGCTTACTGTTAAAAGATTTTGAGTCTTTCCCCAATACTTCTTACATCATCCGTCTCTCCATCAATGCCTTTCCAAACTTCCAAGATCCAGGTCCTTTACTTATGGCGATTCACACAATTCTAACAAATCAATTCACAACYGTCTCTCTGGAAAACGATAAAGGAAAGAGGAGTAGTTCTTTGCAGATCTCTAGTATTTCCTCGAGTGAAGGCTTTAATTTGTACTTGAAGATCCAGAGCAAAATRAACATACCAATACTGTCATTAGTCCATTCATTTTTCATAAGGAGACTTCCTCTTCTGTGGATAAACTGAGACTGTACTGAATTAGTATCCAATTTAAAGAATAATTCTTATACAGCTGAAAAAAAACCCTTATGGGCAAAGTCCAGACCAAAAGGAAAGAAGCTGGGATAATTAAATAAATTATTACTTTTTCCTCCTCAAAGTCTTGCAGCTGTAAAAATAGAGATATAACTAATTATCATTCTAAGTGTCAGAATTTTTTATGTGTATCCAGAGTTTACATAACAAATAGGTCAGYTCTACATCTGAAACTGGAGCCTGGAGCAAGGGTTGTTAAAGAAAAATGCCATATTTAGTTGAAGAATCGACTGTTTGTATCACGCAGATGTAGTCTGGCCAGACAAAATGTATTTCAAGAACAGAGTTTTCATGAAGAGTGTAGCTGTACTTGAGTTGGTGACAGTTGTCTGCTCTTTTTGAATGAGATTTCCACAATTCCCACTCAAACRGTCATTTTATTTACAGTCAGACTGTTGAATGATTTAGGACTATGAGATTATATCTGGATTTGGGGAAATAYAGACCTCAAAAATCTGCAAGAAAGTACAAGCATATGAAGAAAATTTCTTAGCAAGTTTGCTTACAAATGAGCCAGGTCCAGGGCCAGGGTGATGAAAACTGACTGTTATTGGAGATTYTTCCTATTTGTTTTGTGAGCACCAAGAATAAATGCGACCCTGCTGACTCTCTGTTCTCCACACGCTCTTCTCACTGCAGCCAGGTAAAATCAGGAACWTTTATCCTATCCTAGGCACTTAGCTCTTTGAGCAGCTCAACATTTGCATCTAAGTTGTATAAGCTCAAGAGGTTCAACTGTATTTTGGCTGAGTTAGATCAATATAAACCTCCAAGGCTTATGTTTGTCACTRCAGTTTTGCAACTGAGATTTGTAAAGCAGAGAAATGTAAAAATTGTTCTGTAGCTAATTTGTGCAATCCACCCTAGAGAATCACTAATGTTAGTCTTCTCTATTGTTCTTTTTTTTCAATTTTTTTATAATTCCTTGTCTCAGAAGCAATACTCAAGACAGTAACTCTAAGAACCGTACTCTAGTATAAACACAATGCTTTCATTTCATACTTCTTAGCATTTATTAAGCCCAGAGAATAAAGCAACACAGATTTCATTAAATCATTGGTTAAAATCTAAAATATTAGACTATTACAGACTATTTTTGCCTATTTGCAAAAATGTGTGTACAAGTAATATACAGGAGGAACAAAATTACTTATTTTTGATTTGATGCTGCAATCTCATCACATCACAATAATATCTGCAACCTGCAAATCCCCGCACATCCAGTTCGGAAGGGAACCCGTTGATTGCATTAGGAAATAAAGGAAGACTATAATTCATGTACTTGTTTTTAAAGTCCAACAATAATTAGTGAGTGACAGATTTACGCTTGTCTGTGCAACCTGAGTTTTGCTCTCTTGCATACCTCTCTTGTTCCCTGGTTGAGAGAGAAATCCTGTGGAAGAAAAGGTGTGTGATCGTGCCTTAAAGTATGCTTTCAACATACTAGAATTRAGATTGAACATGTGATTGTAACTTTTTGTTTCCTGATTTTTGGGTGATTGACTCTGGAGCCTAATAACACTCTTTGAGACAGAATTTTAAAGTAATTATACCTAATTGCCTATAATACTACCTGGAATTTTATTGCTTGCTTTCGTGTGATATGTGAAAGTTATGCCCTAAGAAAAGGGACTTTAGGGGCTTGCATTGGCCTTTGGCAGCAAAAAGTGGCATAAAAACTTTAACTCATACGTAAGTGTGAGGATTTTTCAAAATTTCCATTTTTGGGAGGGAACATAAATATAAAAAGTGTAGTACCAGCTAGTGCAAGGGATGAAATGTAAGATCTAACACAAAAGAAAACAACTCTCTGATAAGTAAATGCTCAGAGATGATTTTCCTAAGTGTGTTACTAACAATGACTGATTTTATCTTTCCATTTCTTCATATCTATATTTTAATAGACTTCTTAACTAAAAATGATTTTAAGATTTTTCTGGTCAAAATAAGTATTAAGTGCAAAATTAAATATTTTGCACCATTCCTTAAATATCACCATAAATAGGAGAGAAATTCAGGAATATAGTATATGTAAGAAGGACTAAAAACACATTTATTTAGGGAGTAAAAAGGAGTTCTATCTTACTTCAGTAACCTTGAAAGTTTTCTTTTTCTTTCATATCATCCGCCTTATTCAGAAAAAAAAAAATGTATGCACTTGCTTATCTTCAGATCATAGGATTACACCTAAGATAGATTGGCTTAAACATTCTTGTAAAATGCCGATGCCTTTCTGAATCTAAGCGTAAAAAGCGAAATCCTCCTCACATGAAGCGAACCTCCCTCGCGTTCTGGCGCTAGCCCGGAGCGGTAGCTGTTGGCTCGCGCTCCTCCAGCGCCGCCGAGGAGCCCGCTGACTCGCCCGATTCGGAAACGGGGGCCCTCAGCMCTTTTACTTTTCGAGGATTTAGCTCTTCGACTGCGCTTCCAAAGCCATCCACAAATATCGATAGCACGGAGAAGTGCGGAGACGGCTCAGGTGCTGGAAGCCAGGCATGGTTTACTTCCGAGTGAAGTCTGTTACTTAAGCCACTATTTTCAGTAGCAAAGCGCAAATTTGTTGGAACRTTGAGAGCCATACAGTCAACTTCTTGTATTATTGAAGTTTTTTTACCCAAACCGTATTGGTGTCTGTAATTAGGAATTCCATCATAGAAGATATTATAAGCTCTTATGATTACTCCTTCTGTGAACATCAAAGTATCTTGAAAGAATTAAAGCAGTCAAAGCTGAAATCTCTACATCGCTTGCAAAATTCAAATGAAAAATTAAATCGTATTTAACGAACCTCATCTCACTAACAATAAGTAATAATGAAGGCTTATAAGTAAATCATTTTGAAGTAAAATTGATTTTTTAAACATATTATGAAAAGCTTACCAAAGTATTGTCGCTTTGAAATTGCCATTTACTTATCTAGCTAACCCTAACTAAGTATATAATACAGTAAAGGGCTAATATGATGGAATACATCACTTGTAACATTTATCTGCAGGATTTTAATTATCTGCACTGCACATACCACATTTTTTATTTTATCAGCTTAGTTCCGTTTGTTGTTTTGTGTGACTGACTGCTCTCTGGTCAAAACACACTAGCTATCTTTTTAAAAGAACTTTTCACTAAAGTTTACTCTGCCAAGTTTTTCTTTTGCCTGCTCCTTGTAGCCAGCATAATTTAATGACRAATCAAGTTTCATCAGATTATATTTGCCATTTTTCTGCCCAGTGGTGAGCCATGAAAGCACTTTATCATACCTGCTCTTTTGTTTAATGTTTATATTTCACATAATAATAGACTGAGTTTAGTCACTGAAATTCTMACATAATATTTTCTTTATGTTTACCAAAGGAATGATATATTTGAGGGAAAAAAAAATGTGATGCCATAGGGAGGAGTCAGTGATGATATGGTTTACAGCCCGTCAGCTTTTCTATTATGAACTGCTATTTTCTGGGAGCTTATAAATCCAGCAGTAAAACAAAATCCCTTTGGAATAAAGCTTGCCACAAACTATTTTTCATCTGAGGAATCAATTTATTTTTCATGCAAATGAAAGAAAAGAACAAATAAATAAATCATTTGGCCAATTTATATAAAAGTGCAAAAAAATGGAGTGAGTTTCTGTCAGAAACTCTTTTACTGCTTTCCTTCATCATATTTTCATTTTACATTTTGATCAGAAGACTACTTGTTTTATCAAATGTGAACCAGTTGGTTTTGCTATTTTTTAAAAAAGCTCAACTTTTATTCATAGACCATTTTTACATCTTAGTACATTTCCTCACCAAAAACGTGTGAGCCTGAAAAACTCGGTGTAGTGGAATTCACATTTTATACATCATACTTTGGAGGAAACATCTAGCAAACCAAAACCRTGTAATCCAGCAGGAATATTTAAAGACACGTCAATCACTATGAGAATGCCAGTTAAGGATATTTATAATAAGCAAATACATTTATTTTTTTTTCATTAATTCAAGTAATATTCTTCTTTTTGGTTGACAACACAGTTTTTGTAATAAGCAAGTCAATCTCTGAGAGGATGGCACCTTACTGAGAACAGACATCTCCTGCAGACTGTTTCCTTTTCCTTTTCTTATTTAACTTTGATGACCTTGCTTTTAGATTCACATCACTGTAGATCAGATTCAGAAAAAGATATACATTATGGATTTGGAAGATGAAATGGACGTTTCAAGGGCTAGTGATGAGAAAAGGAATCATTCGGCTGGAGCTGTGCATCAACATAAACACCTCAAGTTATACGCAGAATATGGGGGAAAAAGCTTTGCACCAAAGTTTTTCTGACAGTTCGGAATCTGTGAAGAGATTTTGGCTGCTAAGGATAAGCCATGGATGCTCACATGGATGCAGACAGGGTCAAGATGTGGGTAGTGGGTAGTAAAGGTGAATACTGCCCCTGAGAACTGGGCATCAGGAAATCAGTTGTTAGTTTGGAGACAAGRAAGATAAAAATTTGTAAGAAGATCACCAAATACTCAGGAAAGGAGAGGGAATACAACAGGAAAAAGACGGAGAAGGTTTATTTCCTCAATCTATCATCTGCTGTCTCTCACTGCATGTGGTGGAGAACAACAGAATTTAAGGTTTTTTCACTTGCTTCATATCACCCGCAGATACCCTCAGCCTTCTACGAAAACCAGCTCTGATTTGTATCAAGGGAAGCTCACATCATCCTCATCTTCCTCCCTTAACCATTCCTCTTTCCTTGTCAGCCACCCTTGCAGCTGCATGGGAGCTATTGGACTAGCGCTCACCTAGCCATGCCAGGGAGAAGCTGGGCGGGTGCTTCTGCACTGCAGGCAATAAAATAAAGTCTGAAAGAACCAAAGTAGGGCAGTGAAGATGGCTGGGTTTATGTGTGGAAAAAAAATAAAAAAAGATTGAAAAGATTGTAATAATCCAGCATAGAGGAAAATAACTATAGAAGGAGCTGAATGTGGTAATAAAGCTACAGACCGCTTACAGGTATCTAATCAGTCCCTCCCTYTTGTATTCAGCTCCAGCACAAGAACAAAATGCACTCCAAGTAGAGGCAATTCAATCCAGGACTAGTAAAAAGGATATTATTTACATGACACATAGTCATTCCATAGAATTCATGGATGAAAAAGATCAAAATTAAAAATTGTGGCTAGAGTTTTAAACAGTTTAGCTAATACTCAAGCAGCTACAGCTGATCTTCCTCCATGAAATCAATTGAAACCCCTAAGGAAAGAGTAAACAAATTCCTGACAGCCGTGTGAACACCAATTACCATATGGGTTATGAAATAATTTTCACCTCTTGTCAGAATTGCACAATTGGCTAGTGCATTATGGAAGGACTTGCTCTGGGTGTCTTTTCCATTCTCCTGATGCTCTCTCCAATGAATCTGAAGTGATTTAACAAATCCTGTCTTCCTGGATGAGTTTAATTTTAATTAATTAATACTGAAAAAAAGTTTTTGAGAGCCACAGTTTTTACTGAAGCTTATGCCRTAAGTGTTTTAGTTATTTCTTTCTTTCTATTTCTCTCCTTTATGAAGAAACTCAGAAATCCAGCTTTTAAAAAGAGCCCATAAATGTATAGACTGCACTTCAGGCTTTTGGTYCTTTAATGGGTTTTATTATCTTTGCTTCTTTCCAAGTGATGCCATGCAAATATTTCATCCTTTTTTCCAAACCGTGCAATGATCTTATTCCAGGCCTTTACCCTTCCACCCAACCTTTAGAAATTCTGCTCAACCTCTGTTTCTGGGAAGGACAAACAGCATGGTGAGGCGGCTCTATTTTTATTCCTACTGCAGCTGCCAGTGTCTGCACCAGTCACAACAGGCCACTCATCTCCCTCAGCTCTTAAAGAAGCATCTCCAGTGTCTTGAATTCTCCAGGATTTCAGGCTCAGGTCTGAAAAGACTGACCTTGCAGTCACAGATGGAGTACAGTGGGAGCAATCTCCCATATAGCTACTCATTTTTCCCTTTCAAAGCATCGTCTGTCTCATTCTTTGATTTCTCATTTTGGAAACAGCAAAACAGCCTCTCTCATGTAACTCTTTGCAGTCAAACAGGAAAATATCAGGCCAATAAATTGAGGTGCTTGTTACATTCAAAGAATAATTCATAAAATCTTTAGAGGAGTGATTAAGTAGCTTCTTATATGATTGAGTGAAAGTTTGGAAAGGTTTATTCTCAGCCTTACCAGCAAGTCAAATTTACTTTTAACACATTTTGGAGTGAGGTAAGACAGAAGATCTTTGTTTAAACTGCTGAGATTGAAAACAGAGACTTCATTATTTGACCTTAAAAAGTTAAAATGTGTGTTATAGAGGGAGAAGGGTAAAGGAGAGCAGTCTGGGTGTTCATGATATTCGAATCATTCACCACTCAGCTGTCTGGATACTAAGGGAGCTATCATGGGACTGCATTTTCCTCCTGGCTCAATGGAGAGAGTAAATATTTAGTATATCAGCCCAGTTAAAAAGCGTATCACAGAGCCTTCGAGATATTACTTATCTCACATTTCTCCTTTCTGTTTTCCTTTTTGGTTTACAACCCTTAAAAACTAAAGAAAGATTTTGATTAATGACAGTAGATTTGGTTTCAAGCTATCACATAGCGTCAGAGATCCTCCGCTGTCTTGTAGTTTGTGCAGGCTGTGCAATCTGAAGCCAAGACTTGGCTCTTTTAATATCTTTCCTATCTTTGGCACGAAAAAAGGTAGTGTAGAATGGAATTTAAGATGCAACTTTTTCTTCCATCTATAATAGCTTATATCACAATAAATAAAATGTTTCTATAAATATAAATGTAACATTCTTTACTATTGACTATAATAAAGTGACAAATACTTTTAAATTACTGTYGGATAAATTCTCTGAATGCTGAATTTTGCAGTTTAAGAAAATTGATGCAAGACCAGAATTTTCCCTTTACATTCCTGTTGACATGATTGATTTAGAGAGGTATATGGTGGATACTGGGGAAACAGCTTTTCCTCCACATCTGATTAAACACATGGTAATAATGCTTAATGATGTCTCGTGCCAATGGTGAAGATCTCTCCAGAAATAAGAACAACTTGCTATTGTATTCAAGCTACTTAGGCATACAGAAAGCTAGTTCTTATTACTTCATTTACAAAAAATACTCAGAAAAAGTAGCTTTTTGTAACAAATACTTTTTTTTGTAATTATTACTTTTTGTAAAGCAATTGTAAAGCAATATTTGTTTTTTTTTTAAACTAGCATTTTAAAATTACTTTTYGATGAATGTCTTAGAAAAGTCCTTAACCAGTGTTAGAAGAATTCATTTTGTTTGTATCTAAAATTCAAGGTGATATACTTTGAATGGATACATGAATTATTCAGTACTCCTTCCATCTGCCAAATGCAAGAATGTAAAAGTCTTTAACTCGTTCAGTTCATGGCATTCAACATTGTCACTGTCATCCAGTGGTTGTCTGAAATTAAATTGCATTAAAAAATTACACTGTTTTTAAGCTACTCTCTATAAAGCTGAAGAGGAGATTGATGCCATGAATCTGCTTTTCTGCTCCCTCTTCTTAAGCTGAGAGAACAACCAAATTAGTTTGTGACAGGAAAATAAATCTAGGTTCATGGTCATTTTGACTTTCTGACAACTCTCTATAGCCATGAGTGACCTTCTGCAAAACTCAGAAGTGTTACAGTATAACAATACCATATGACAGACATTCCTTTCTCTTCTGAATTATAATATTTGTGCTGGAAAATATGCTTGGTATTGGCTCTAGAAATCCCCCAAAACTTTGCTTGTTTTACATTTTCCAGTAAGGTAATGCAAAGGACATCATGTGTCAGAAAATTAACTTTTCACAGAGTTTGAAGAAAACAAAAACATAGAAAATGCAAGAAGAGTGCTGCAAAAAACTAAATTGGAACTTAGGAGGAGCAACTTTAAATAAGCCTTTACAAACTAGTCTCCTAGTTAATAAAACAAGCCTCTGAAATATGCTGACTTTGTATTTTTTTCCAGAGCAGCTATTGAAATTCACACTAGCAACACTAATTCAAGAAACACTGAGAATATATATACAACTAAAAATACCATTACAGACTAAGTATATTTTTTCAAATGCTATTAATGAGTCTAGATTTATATTAACATTCCTACTTGCTATTACATGTCCCAAATTATTGATTACAAGGCAGTGTCTTGAATTGGACTTCTGTGGAGTGAATCTAACTAGCATGTTTGTTTTATCATTAATCTTGTTGGTCATTATATCATTTACTGTTCATTATAGCAAGAGATAAATTGCAGAAATGCTTAATATTGTTAGTTCAGCTTGGCTGCGTCCTTTAGTGACACTAATTCTACCRAGCAGTTGGGCAAAATCAATGTCTGATGTGCGATTTGTATTAAATTATGCTTGTTATATGATTGAATCAACACTACAGAGAGTTTTCTCAAGTTAATTGATCAACTCCTACAAAACAAATTAATATGATACATCAAACTTAAGCTGAACTGTAGACCAGAACAGAACAAACATGAGCAYTGAACAAAAGCTAAGTTGCATCAGGCCACACCGATCCAAGTAGCCATGATCCATGCCTTGGCTCAGATGGCAGTAGAAACTCACTATTGTGTTTTGAAGCAAATGTCAAAACGCAAGTTTAAAATGGTATGATCTGCAAAGAAACCTATGAATTATAAAATCAAAATTCCCCCAGTTTTTTTTTTCCAAACTGTTGTTCAAAATTTCATTTCGATTCTTGTTCGGTAGAGRAATTCAGTGTGCATGTAACTCAGCCAACAATTCAATTCATTGTATGTAATTCACGTAACTCATTAGGCATGTATTCACTTCTCTTTCATTCGTATGTGTTTAAGTGGGATTTGCTCACGCTTCCTCTTCTGACTACAGACTACACACACTTTCCTGTCACTTCCTACCTACGAAATTTTGCATGATCTGCCAGGTCTGCTGCCTGTCTTAACCCTTCCTTCTGTGACTGTCCAAGTGCACCATGGTTTTAAACAGTAGTTTGTGAGCCAGGTAGGTGGGGGTGAAAACGGAAGGGCAGTCCTTGAATGCAGGCTGGTCACTCACAGGAGTGAAGGGTTTCCTTGGGAGAGAGCAGAGAAAAGATTTCATTTTAAGTGAGGGTAAGGAGAGGGAAAAGATTTAACTGCCCACCCAGCAGTTAACCTACCCTTTACTGCAACACTGATTGCGGCTCGTGTTTTGCTGTGCAGAGATTGCAGCTAAGCAGAGTGCAGGACACATCCTTCCTGCCGACAGATAATCTTTCCTAGCAACGATTAATCTCTCGCAGGCTTCTTTCTGATTATTGGTCTCTCTGTCTCAATTTATAGCAGGACTATGAAGCCTTCTACCATATGAAGAGGGATTCGTCTCACCTGACTTTAGACATCTACAATGCAACTCTCCACACTGAGCCTCTGATTCATTTACCTTGGGTTCCCTTTCTAATCCACAGGGAGAAATTACAAATTTCAGGGGCACATCTCTTTTGGCATATATTAGACATTTACATCAGGATGAGGTGAACTGCCTCCCCAAAATAATTGCTTCTGTTCTTGGACTGACTGGGGGAGCAACAGCTGAATAGCTCAGAGACTATTCTACAGACGTGGACGTCTGCAAACATCTATGGTTGATCAGATACCTTTTACACTCCAGATGTCTATCAACAGATCTTAGGCCTCTCAATCTTGAAGTACTGAATCTTAGATCCAAATATGGAGATATGTGTGCTAGGACCCACGGGAGGCAGACGTCTGTTCCTCTAGCCAGTTGCACATAAGTTTCCCATGTGCCCAGGAAGTGCAGAAGTCACTAAATCCAGAAACGATTTTTTTTCTATCTATCTGATTCAGGCAGAGAGGCTTAAAAGACAATCTCAATGTTTTCCAGATCACAGAAAGGACTTTCAAATTCTTAAATCTTTCATATCATTGTAAGATAAATACATATGTAGTGGACTGATGGGGTGTCTTTTTCTTCCCTTATTTTGGATGTATAACTAGGTAATTTTAATGTATCTGCCCATTTGTAATCATAAAGCATAGCAGACATCCGTCACATATTTTTATTTGTAAGTAAGTCAATCATGTTACTAAATYTTAGATATTATTATTCACTGTCTAGTTATTTGGGTGAATGAATTTCAGTCTGCATTTATAGATGCAATAGCAACATTGTGGTGAGTCATAAYTTCTTAATTACCATCTTTAGTAACAAGATAGCATGTGGACCTTGGGTAGCCAAAATGGATATAAATTTCAGAAAGAAGATGTTCTCAAATGAAATATTAGAAGTGAAAATGGAGACAAGACTTTGTAAAATTTGGCCCAATTAAAAAAATCTGCTCTAGGTAAGCCTACTTGATCGAGGGGTATTGGTCTACATAATTGCCAAAGGTCCCTCCCAGCCTCAACTATTCTGTGATTTGGTGATATAATATGAAGTTAGAGCAGAGAGGTCAAACAAGAGCCAACTGGATATATRGCATTGTAACACGAAGTTGGAATGTGGTTAATAGGTTTGAAATGGCACAGTGATTTTATATRAACTATTGCTTCATTTCATATGGTCAGGTTGTACTTGATTTGATATTAGGAGCCAGATAATAAATCAGATTTAATTCATTGCCAACCTATGATCCTAACCTAACGGTAATTTGAGAAGTATCTTTATTGGCGCCCTAAAATCTGCCTCATATATGACCTTAATAGCACTAATTAGCCAATATGCATTAATTAGTAAATACTGAATATTTATAGAAAGATCTYCAAATTGAAGCGTTTTAAAAGGCATTGATAAAAAGATTGAACTATTAAGATTAATTAATAAACCAGAGAACAAGGCAATATGTTAATAACTGTTGCACACATTAACTAACAGTTATTTATTTTCTGTTATCACTGTGGTCTTCAGTTCTTCACTGAAAGCAGAGGCATTTTCACAACACTGCAATTTTTCTTCCTTCTTGTGCATTTCCAATTAGTTCATTCAAGTTTTTTTAAGCAGTCTCAGTGTGTAGAGTGAGAAAGTCAGTCCTTGGTGCAGATAAATGACATCCTGAAATTAACTTGCAACTTGTGAAGTGATTGCTCCGATCCCTGGTGTTCCTCTTCCGCATCAGCATCTCTGTGCGTGGAGGCCACCTAAGCTACAGACAGCCCGCAGCGCCGCAACGACAGCAACTTCCCTGCCCATGCAGAGCTGAAATGCTTGTGCTGCTATAATGTGATGTGAATATCTTAATCATACAAGAAGAAAGATATAAATGATATTTTTCCAACGAATTTTTGTTATATTCCTGCTATTCATAGTAAGAAAGCCATCTTGCTAGACTTTCACTTTAGCGTTTTTTCCTCAAGTCACATTTTTCATCCTTTGAAGCTTTTATTATAAACTCGCTGCTCAATATTAAACTACCAGCAAACTGAATCTTTAGACCTAGGATGTCCTTCTTCCCGGATTTACAACTGAAACATCTAAGCAATATTGTGTTATCAGCTTTTTAAATATAATGGATGATGGAAGGAAGTGGAAAGAGTTGTTTTAAAACTGTTGTCAGTATACAGTCAATGAAGAGAAAGAGAAAAGAGAAAATCAGGCGGACTAAATATATCCCATATTCACTAGAACTGGGTGGTCAATTGCTTAACCTGAAACTTGAACACTACTAATTCGACACTGTAAATCATTTCTTCATTTTTTTGATGGCTAGTTTCAGTTCACTAAATCAGACAGATAACTTCAGAATCAGATAACTTCAGTGGATTCAATATCAAAAATCATGCTACAAATCATTGTAGATCTGTTGGCTTCAATGTAATTATGTCAGTTCACCCCGATGAAGATCTGCTCCAATATTTTTAGAATACTGTATAGCCACATTTCAACCTCACAAGTAACAGGTTTAAAATTTCAACTGTTAGAGTAGGCCAAAGTTTGAAAAATAATTACTGTTTTTCCCCTTTCAGTGTTCAAAACAGCAGAGACACATGCTGAATTGCTTCCAAATATTTAAACTAGACCTGYTGAAAAAAACGAGAGTTGCAAATTCATTGCTGTTTGCTGTTTTGGCTCAGGAGGGGAACTGTCTGAGAGCTGCCAAGATTTACATATTTAATTCCGTTGTTTTACGTGAAAGCGATAAAACAAGAAAGGAAAATGTTTCGAGAGCAGATCCAGAATAAAAAAAATTACTTTCCACACAGAAGCATTTTAAAAAGCTTTCTACAAATATAGRCCTTATTTTCCTACACATTTCCAAAAAACTGTGAGAGTCCAGAGATCATGGGCCTCACAGACTTTCGTTGTTGTCAGGAACAATAACGCAAAAGACATTGTATTTACTTAAGTGATGACCCATACATATCATTGCCACATTTTTTTTTTTTTAATTATTTACTGCTAGGCTAATAAAATACCTTTTTTTTTTTTTTTTTTTTTTGAAATATCCTTGTCGAATTTAATATTTTACATAGCATGTAAGCAAGCACCAGAGAAGTTAGAGGAACAGTTGGTTAATGTTTAGATAATAGACTTTCAGCTTTTAAGATCCTGGGTCATGTCTTTATATTAGCTTTTAAATGAAAATGAGTTTAGTGATACTGGACTAGTCCCCAGTGAGTGTCTGCATCACAAAAGTACAATCTATTTCTAGTTTGTGAATGTTTGCCTTTGAAATGCTTAGCAGGGATGACACTAAGAGCACTGGTAAATCTACAGTTCGTTGATGATCTAACAGGCATCCTGGTCTTTTCTAAACTCATAAAAAAGAATTGATTAAGAAAAAAAAACCTTAGCTTCTGAACTATGAGAAGTATTCTAAATATGGTATACWTTTTTTTTCAAAAGAAACATAATTGTGTCAATGTCAATAATAAGTAAGAGTTCTTTCTTAAATTTTTGTCTTGCTATATATTTAAGTATTAGGATTATGTACTCCAGCCAGGAGCAAAGTATCGATGGAAATCATAGCACTTACTGCTCTCTATAGTACTTTCAAAGTATCGAAATACAGGTTCATCCTTCTCCCACCTRCTTCTTTACATTTTTAAAGCTTCCTAGGACTACTGCTACTCTGTTGCAAAATATTATCCTAGCACTGTGGCTTTGTTTTAGTGATCATACGCTTTATGTGYATTGGAGCATTATTTCACAGTTTGTAATTTGTGATTTATGATAATCCTTACACTGAAATTATATGATTTCTATAAGGTTAACGTACCAGTAGATTATTGAATATAATAAAGTAGGATTTCATCTGCCTAAAAGCTTATTAGATGAAAGATAAACAGGATTAACACCACTTCTTGARCTAATTTTTGTGTTAATCCATGCATTGTTCAAAACATGCATAAGCAATATGCAGTAAAATGAATCTTATTTCTCACTAATTCATCTTTTTAAGTGAAATGCAAGGCAAACTATTCTCAGTCTCTAGATATACTGAGTAAGTATTTTTTACAGTCACTTGCTTACACACATTAGACTTCATCAGTATGTTTCAACCATACRTTATCTTTAATTATCTGAAGAATATCAAATTTAGTTTTTCAATTTGTGTATTCATAAGAAAAGCAAGTTATAAAAGCAACATTCTCCTAATTTGCATGTGCTAATTAGCAGAATATTAATTCTAATTTTTAAACAAGTAATTTAATGTTTTGGTGAAGATATGACAATATTTCCAATTACTTACATTAAATCATTTTCAAATGACAAAGGCTTACTAATATTTCTTCTAGATCTGTTGAGGAAAGTTTAACTATAATGAATATCTTTGTATATTGTTGATTGACCTCTGCTACATCAACATATGCTCAGTTTGTTCTTCATTTCCCTCCCTCAGACACAGGACTTTATGATTAATATCTCTTGTTGTCTTACCTCAGCTGTTAATGAAAAACATTGGGTGTTCCCTTCACTACACAGAGTGCAAACTCATACCAAAAAAAAAAAAAGAAAGAAAAGAAAAATCACAGGTGAACTCCTTATGAACACTTCTAATTGCTTAGGAACAGTGTTTGAAAATCTCAAGTAATTTGCCATTATAATAATGAATAGCATAAACTGTAATTTTTCATAGTAATTAACTTGTGTCAGCACCATTATTTTTCATTAATTATAAATGAAAAAGAATGAAAGATCACCCGCAGGAACAGATGTGTGAAATTGTCTCTGAGGTTCTGCTCTAGCCTTTTTTCTTCTTCCCTCCAACAAATTGTATTGAGAATGGGATCCAGGTATGCAAGGATGCAGATGGTAGAGACTGTCCAGGGGAGACTGGGAAAAAGGGTGTTTAATAAGGTTGTTTGTGAAGTCTAATATTTTAAYGAAAAAATGCAATTATTACTGGCAAAAGCGACAAACAGAAAAAAATGTGAAGCAGTTTGGAGGTTACAACTGTAAGAAGTTCGGAAAACCAATATCTGACAGTAAAATTCAGTGTTTTTTAAAATGGAAAAGTCTCCCTGCATAGTTTGATCAAGTTTTTAAGTCTAGGTTTAATCTAACTGAAGACAATTTTAGGAACTATTTCCTAGCTTCTCAAATGCTGTGAAAGGAAGTCAGTGGATTGTAGACTTGTCTACCTGAGTTTTGCTCATCTTGATGGAAGGAAATAAGCAACCTGTTCCAGTGCTTAACTTCTCCATTATGAATATCGTAAAAATACATCATAAAACCAACTGATTAGTGTAGAATATGTTATCAAGAATACTTTTGATTCTAATAAACTGATTAAAGGGTTCAGCAATCTCTTGAAAATCAATGGCTTTATAAGACTAATATTAAAAYATTGTGGATGGTTTTGCACTATTTTTTTTGTGTGTTTGTGTATCTATACAATGTCAGTGTATTGCATCTATAGTCATTCACCTAAGAACAGCAAGGTTAAAGAACAAGCCAGCAGCAGGTTCTTGTTGCCTGATGTCTTCTCCAGGTCAGTGGTTAGTTTAAGCACGAGCATGAAACTAAAACACCTCTATGCAGTTGTCTTCGCATCGTATTCCCTCTGCTTTTGATAATTTGGCACAATGACTTTCTGAGCCAGAAAGCTGTAAATCTCTTTCAAAAGACTTTCATCCTTGCAGCTCTAAAGTTTATATATGAAATAGATTAAAAGTAACAAGTGAAAAACAAACAAAATACATAGATGGCTGATTTTGTAATGTAGAAACCATTTCCCATATGCTATCATCTCTTTTAGCACAACCTATCAGTCCTTRGGTAGGACTCATTTCTTAGTTAAGCATTTTACAATTATTCCACATATAATCCTTCTTTTACACAATATTTTCCTTATATTTTGCTTCTTTTCTTTTTTTCTGCTTTAAGAATACTGAATAAAAAAGGGCAAAGAATGTTATTAACTGGAATGCATGAACAATTCCTGAATATGTGTTTGAAAATGGAGACAAGATATGTCAGGGGATTTTCAGTAAAACTRTGTGCAATATTCAACATAAATTAACAGCTCTCACAATTTGTCCTTCTCAAGGTCGCTGCCCTTTTTAGAAAGGCTGTGAATCTTGTGAAACTTTTCACGTAAGGAAAAAATTTTAAATGGAGACTGAGACTATTTCAAATGTTTCCACACAAGAAAAATAGTCGCTTATTAAAAAGATTGAAGAAGAAGAAATGTTTAAGACATAATCTACTAATTGAGTTTTWAAAAAAAATTTGTTATAAGGATAAAAAGTGACTTTAACATATCATTATTAATTTCGTGGTATAGGTTCTTCGGTTTGATTGCTTTAGTTGCCAGCTGATTAACACTTCCTTCTCTAAAAACAGCCGAAGTGCATATTCGCTCTAGCTTCTGAGATGTGCCTCGTGTCCCTTGCGCGACGGCGAGTTTCAGGTATCTTTTGATGAGCAATACAAGTTCTCTCACTCCCAAATCTCTGTCAGCTAGAGACCAAACGGCAAACCCACGCCGCCCTGCTGTGACTCTTCTTAGAGTTACGAGCGAGGAGCGGAGCGGTGACGAGGAAGCCCTGGCCAGGCGGGGAGCCAGGGAGGAGGGATCCTCGGCCACCAGAATTCTCCCGGCTTCATGGACATTCCCTGCTACGATTGTCACGATTATCATCCGTCCTGCTGAAAAGCTAAGTACCAGCAGCAGCTGACCTCTGAGTAGCCGTGGGCTCCTTCCCTCAGCTCGAGGAAGACTCTGTTAAAAATGTTTGCWATGGAACATTTTGGTATTAATTCATGCTTCCTATTCGCTCTGAAAACAGAAAACATTTTAACCCTCCAAATCCTTCTGCCCAGCCAAAAGAGGCTAGTGTTCTTCTTAAACTTTGGCTATAAACATTTGAATTCTATTGTAAGAGTTTGTGAACACACATTTCCATATGGCAATACTTTAAATAACAGAAAAGCAACATTTTCCATTTAACAGAAGTACCTGTAAAGTAGATTTTTAATGACCAAAGCTAGGAAAAGAAACTTTTACATCCTAAAAATGAGKTGTCTTGCTTGCAAGGAAACAATTAATTCAGAAATCTGGATGAACTGAGAACAAATATAGTTGTAAATATAATTAACTTAAATGTTTGCTTTCTATGACAGATCACTTGCAGAGAGGAACTGGAGCAGAATAGCTTGCTGCTGTTTTTAATGTACAGACATACAYGAGCTCTTAACTTGAGAACAGGAGTGAAAATATCAAACATAGAAAGAACAGCTTGTCATTTTCAGTCCATATGGATCATGGAATGTTTCTAAATCAGGAGGAAATCCATAATCCCACTGAGAATACTGAATCATGTTTTAAAAGTTCATCTTTTCTAACACAAAAAAAGAAAAAAATACTGAGAAACCAGAGATTCCCTGGATCCATTTAATCATATGCCACAAAGTTTCCCAGTCTTTTCTAGTTTGCCTACAATGTCCTTCACTACTCATTATTCCAGTCAATCTTCAGAACTTCTGCAGTAAATAAACTATGTATTTTCCTTTGTGCACTTGTTTCTTGTTACTAGTTCAGAGAAAATGAGAAGTATAAGGAAAAGGTGTGGTTATAGYGGTCATTGCTAAAAGTAAGTAATTTTCTTCTCTCTTTCTTTTTGTTCTTAGAATACTGATGTGACTTTCACCTCAAGGAAATAGTTTTGCCGCATACACCTCCAGTACTCGGTCAGATCATATTTTGTTTGAAAATAAGCAACATCAGTGTAAAATCACGTATGCTTTAAATAAATTTGCTACAAAGAAACCAGGATGGCCTAGGGCATGTATGTCCATAATTGCTCAAACCTCAAATGCAGCAGAGAGCTATATGTGGTCAAAAAAGCTTACATAAATTGTACTATAAGGGAATTAGATGAATAAGCACTTAGATCATGAGGGAATAAATTGAAAATATGACATTATCATATGCTAAATAAGGATCAGTTTCAGCAAATTGCAAAAAAAAAAACCCAAAAATCTCTCTACAGATACTGCCATGAAGCTATATAGTTTTTAGCAGTATTTTTCAATTTTCCAGCTTTTGGTAGTTTAAATACAGCTACTCATCTGTAGCTATAGCGGCTTATATCTGCTGTGACCCTGGATTCTCAATAAATACATTCCCTTATTAAGTCAGGAACTCACTAGAAAGAAGACTAATGAGACTTGCTTATTCACATTCAAGTTTACATTTTCCTAACTGGTTAGGGGGGAGGTAGTTCTTGTACCACCTATACATTCCAAGACGATAAGATCTAAACTTCCCTGCAGTTTTGAAAAAGCCGTTTGAAGAGGCTTTTTAATCCTCATATTGATTATATTCCAATTTCTTTTTTGGGATTTATCGTATCCGGGTCTTACGTATATTTTACAATAAAAGAAACACAGCAATGTGGAAAAGAGAAAAATTCACTCGCCATTGTGAGACGTCATCTATTTTTGAAATATGAGTCTAACGATCTTTTTTCCCATTAAAATTTGTGCCAAAACCTTTCTAATATGATCGAAGTGGACCAGTGATGTCGCTCACTGACAACAGAGAATCCTTCTGCTCCTGAAGGAAAATGCAAATTACAGTCACCTGTTCAGATGTTGTTAACTGCTAAATCTAATTTGGTGGCTTACAGCAGTGGAGAAGGTTTGAAATCAGACAGAAACATAACAATTACTAGTTTTTCTTTTTATAGTTTTCCTTCCTTTTTTGGATAAATGATACCCATTACTATTCTTTATTTRTAAAGTCCCAAAGAAATCATTACATTGTATTACCAGTAGCACAAACAACTATAGCCTCACCAACATRAGCCCACACTACTATCTGAGCTATAAAATGCTAATGTCTCAGTGTTTAGTGAAAGATAACTAATAAGCGAGAACGAGTTCCTAGAAACTGCATGTCCTCAATATGGTGSAAGAACTAAAACGTTCTCATGTGCTTGACAGACTCAGCTAGTAGGAGATCTAACGCTAAACTAAACAGGTCAAAAATAAATGCTAGACAAAAAAAGCATTTCTACAGGTCTAAATTTTGGCGCTTAGAAATAAGTGTAATGCTTTTATCTGAATAAACATGCTTGACATAGACAAAGAATTAGACTATAGAAAAATGACATGTTCAAACATTCGAAAATGACAGAAAACTACATGACTATCATGTGTACATTTGAAACTGGCAAATTTCAGGAAGATTTAAAACAGATTTCCTAACACTATAGGAAAAAATGTGATTACAAAAATGGGAGAAAATTTTTGCAGCTATTTGTGTTATCAACAGAAACACATACTACAGAAAATGAGTCTCAATACCCCAGAAAACTTCAGAATTATCAGAATCATCCCATGGAAAAATTACATGGTAAAATAAAAGATGGATTTTATGAAATACTTAAAGAGAAAAGTCTTTCAGCCTCAAAATTGTCCTAAGGAACCATAACGCTGAAGAAAGCAGTTTCAAAGACCCTGTAATATTGCATAGTGAGATGGGGCTCAGGGAAAATATAATCCATCCTTGATAAAATTTTTATGATAGTAAAACTTGGAGTATAAGCAGGCAATGAAATATCTGACACCGATATGAGATTATGAGAGGGGGATGTTTTTTGTCTACAGGGCTTGTGATTGGAGCTATGAAAGAAAATGTAAGATGACTGCAAATAAAATCTGAAATGAAGGAAATTTTGATCTCTTTATCAATGATTTTGAATATGTTAATAATCAGAAGGCAGATAGAAGGTCCTGAAGACATTTGAGGACTTGAAGAGACTAACAAGAAAAAATTAAATGTAAGATCAATGGAAATATAACCTGATGCAAGCAATTACAGGCAATTACAGCCTATTCAGCAGACTGTTGGCAATTTAACACCCTTAAAACCTCAATATTAACATTTATGTACCAACAAGGGAAAATGAGATGTGAAAAGAATCTCAACAAGTCCGAAGCAGTAAATGTAGTGAAAGCCTAGTGATCTCACCAGGCAGGCTTATGGTTATTGTACTGAACAAAGAAATTAAGAATTATCTATATCTCTGTGAAGACAATTATTATGGTCTTTGACCACATCTTCTCTGAAAGACCAAATCCAAGCAATTCCAAAGGTCTCAGTTCAAACCAAGACCTAGCAATAAGTACATCTAAACAAACAAGAAAACAAATATTGATAAGGAAAAATATGGGGAAAATTTGACAATGACTGAAGACTGCAGAGCAAGCAAGAAGGAAGGTAGTCGAAACTCAGTTCCAGCCCCTCTGCATTCCTCTATTAGTCAGTATTCCTCTGCACTGCCTATCTTATACCCTTAGTTGATATTCCTCTGCACATCCACTCACACTTTTAACTTTTAAGCCATTCACTGAGATTTAGTGTTCATTTTGTCATATGCCATTATCTCTCAACTTATTTACAGTATTTTAGAYTCTTTTTCTCAATTCTTTCTTAATTCTTAATGTGAGGATGAGCAGAATGTAAGYGTATCTGCTTTAGAGCGCAGCTGGTTAAAGGCTATTCAGCATAAAAGACTAGGAAAAGACCAAGGAAAAGCAATGAATTAAACCCGCAGACACGCAATCYGTAAGGAATGGGAGATAAGGGAGACAGCAGCAGAGACCAGAGCGCTCAGGTCACTGGGCGGCTGTCACAGGAGCCGCTCAGTCGCTGCCGTGACGAGGGGGTTCAGCCAGGGCTCCGCACCTGGCAAGGAGAGGGGAAGAGGAGACTGTGACGGGTCTCGAGGGGAAGTGYACACTGATTGCCTGAGTGGGCTCGCGGGGCTGTGTAAAACTTATTATGGGAGGTTGTAAGAGGACTGTGGGAATGTGCAAAACTTCGTGATGGGATRTTTAGGGGAAGGCCCAAGGCGGGAGGGAGGAATCAAGGTAGGTCCGGGGGCAACTGGCTCAGGGAAATGGAGAGGAGGGAGCTAGAAGGGACTGGTCGTGTGTAAATGTGCTGCTGGCCAAACCCTTACCTGAGYGCTGCAGTCTAGTCTGACTTATTACAACACCTGCTCCTTGACAGKTTTTGTGTGACTGCACTTGGCTCTGCATGGACACGAGTCCCTCGTGAGCTCCAGGCTGGGCTATCCAGCGAGCAAGCGGAGACCTGAGTCTGGAAATACCCTGGCTCCGAGTCGGTGAGCAGGAAAGGGGCCTCGCACCTGGCCGTGGCATGAGGTGGACRTTGAGCCGTCCTCCAAGGGCTGCGATTGTCCATATACTTCCGAAGGTGACCTCCAGCTCATCAGCACGATGGAGAGGACAGGACCAGACTGTCAGTGTGTGCCTGGTGCCGCTGTGGGTGGCTGTGTGTATGTGTGTGCACGCACACGCGTGTGTGCCTGTGGTGTCCTTGGGACATGGGCTCAGCCTCCTCATTGCACACCAGAACAGACGGCACAAGAAAAATCCCCATTAGATTAATTCCCATTAACAATTACTGTTTCTGAGATCAATTAAATACATTTTAATTCTTACTAACACTCCTTCTCCAACTCTCTAAACACTCTTGGTAGGAATTACTGAGTTCTGTTTGCTTTAAATCATTCTGTTTTAAGTGTTGCTGTTTGAGAATCTCTCCAAGTTCTGATGTAGCAGTGACTATTTGCTTATCACAATAACACCTGAATATCTACCTCTGTTTTTTTCAGATAAAAAATGGAATGTTTTTTGCTAATCCATTTTCCATTGTACTCTGACTAATATTTATRTTATCTTTGAGTTATATATATTGCAGTTATATCATTTTAAATATTTTGTTTTGGCCCTGAAATAATACTTCCTTTGGTTTTCTTTATTCTGACTGACTCACAGTTTTGTCTTCAATAGTTTTGTGTTTTCATTTCAATTGCCTTCATTTCAAAATTAACTATTTGTACTAATTGCTGTCATTACAAATACTTGTCCATTTTTGCTTAAGGTTTCTGCTCATGTGAATTCAGTGTATCCAAGCTTTTCTGTTGGAAAAGTAACAACAAGAAAAACTTTTTATTATCTCTATCAACCATCAGATTTCATACTTTATGGCTCAGTGGAAGACGAGACTGACAGCCCTGAGTTGAGTTCCGTCATCTTTCCCCACAGCCACTGTTTTGGACTCCATCAGTTTTGTCGATACAAATTACTGGCCGTCTGTGAAAACGAGGGAAGAAATAAAAATATATTGGAATCAGAGCTAGGAAAAAAAGACCTTTTTTCAAAGGACTTTAGAGACAATTAGTAGAATAAAACTCAGTTAGAAATATGGAATAAAAGAGATCTTTATATTATATACATTCAATGCTTAGATTTGTGTTCTATGCCCTTTCTTAGATACTTATCATTTTTTTCATCAAACTTGCCATTTTACCCTCTGGTAAACTGGTCTTTCTATGACTAGAGACATCAAAATCTGTGCTGAACTTTTTAGTACATCTCTAAATTATATGCAATTTATTTAGCAGTTACTGTATAATTAGTGTATCTTAATTTGAGCTATGGAGTTCCACATTTATAATTGCAAGATTAATTTGCAGCTAGCTGATTTTTTCGCTAGCATGATTTCTTCTCGTGGAATATTGAAATACTGCTTTTAAATGACCATGGCAAAGAGGACTGCACTAGTCCCTTTTAAAATTAAAGTAAGCACCTAGACTTTGATCCTGAAGAAGTATTTATACGATACTAGAGACAGAAGAATGCACAAGACCATGCTCAAAACAAGTAAAACCAATTCAGAAGACTCATTTCAGTATGCATGTGTGCATACACATGTGTGTGCATCTGTATGTGATTTTTCATTAAATAAGTTCATTATTTCCTAAGAAGTTCTTTTTTTCTAAAGAATACATCTCAATTTCAGCAACATATGGAAATGACACCACCAACAAAATTACTTTTAACAAAGCTTGGAAAACCTTGGGAAACTCGGCCTTTTGTTGAGAAGTTTTCTCCCTTCTAAAGCTTCTGTATTACGGAAACAGGATGTATGCTAATGAACTGGTACTCAAAGAAGATAATAGGCTTTACAGAGAACACTAATCAATATCTGTGCATTTTGACTGTATCTGTTGCCAATGAAGTCTTTGCAACTGTCCTTGTCAGAAAAAAATCCTGGAATGTCAAATCAGAGTAGCTAGTGTAGGTTCATTAGCTTGTATTGTGGCTTTCCCTTCCAGGGTAGGGAACCAATTTATTTTACCAAAGTTAAAYGCTGAAGTTTGGTACCTATATGAACTGAGTAATTGATAGATGCAATTAGAGAGAAAGTTGTCCAGGCCACAGCAATCTAAAAATCAGAGAACAGAGAAAGGAACTGCGGAGAAGGAAAGAAGAAAAGAGACGGCACAAAATGAGCAAAATAATGAGCAAGGAAGAGGAGGCAGTCCTAGAGCAAGAAACATTTCTATGGAGACAAAAGGATAGCCTTCGTTACCAGCTGACTATAGCTGAACCTGCAGAAGCATATGGACCACACCTCAGACTGCCCTTCTGGCGCGGCTGCTGCAGATGGCCCACTCAGTAGCCTCTCAATAGGTTTCTGCAGGGAAGCCAAGATCAGGGCAGAAATTTTCCAACATGCAGTTTGTTTCCCACTGCCAGTGAAGCCATGCATCTATTCCAGCTGCACGTCGCATCCAGAATTAGGCTTTTGTGCTGTAAATATTATTTAAAGATGCTTGTATATTATATTTTTGAACAATTCCATTGCTAATAAAAGAAACTATTTTAGCATTAATTTCTCCCTGTTGGATTTTGAGTGAAGCCATTAGTTTGATTTATGGGCCCACATTGATTTTTCCTCCTACTTGGGGTGAGGGAAACAAACACAATTTGACTTGGTGCCTTTTTGGAAAAAACACCTACAAATAAGTCATTTCTTGAGTCATTTGGAATTAAAAAAACTGAATGGAAAATTCGATAAAATCTGTTCAACACCAGCCTTAATTGTTAATTCATCATCAAACTTTATTTGAAGCATGAAGCCACAAAATGGGCTCAATATAAAAATGCCTGTGTCTTAGTTCACAGAGGTAAGTATTATTAAGTACTGGAGAGGTCTAGAGACATGATGTTTAGTGGTTGAATGAGGCTGGATTTTTCCTTAGAGAGGCTTAAAAGGAGGCTTTCTCTCACTTCATCTAGTTCTCAAACTGCATGGGAAAATGCTAATTCTATTACCCTTCAGAAAGTAGGCAAAATTCCCCAAACTAACAAAAGAAAAGATGGAAAAAACTAGAGGAAGAAAGAGGCATAAAGAAGTCAAACGGACTGTAAACCGTTAGATCAAAAAAGCCATATTCACACCAGAGGAGCTTTAGGTTTTCTAGGTATCAAGCCATACTAGTGTCTTGCAAAACAACGCCACAAGGCACAGGCACACTGAGGGGTAGGTGAACTGTACTTCTGCAAATGCTCTGACACACAAAAGTAACCGTTTCTTTCCTGCCAGTTTGTTGTTAATTCTGAAATACCAGAGCACACGGTTATTTCAGTGCCATTCATTTTCACCAGGAATACCGTATTTCATGCTCATTCCCGAGCAATCCCTGGTATCTACCCAAGTAACAGAAGTCCTCCCCTGTCTGTTTGCTATCTATCTAACCTTCAGATTACCCTCAGAAAACTATTTTGCTGCTTTAGATAATCAATATATAATTCAACAGAAATATGAAGATAGGAAAAGCACAAGATTTAATTGAATTAAGTTAACACAAGGGCACAGCCTCTATTTCCAAATCCCCTTTTTAGCTGCAACAGAAATTCCAGCAAGTTACAGTGGAGTGCTACAGACTTCAGGCCTCCTGAACAGAATTCAGGTCAACTTTGTCACTGCAGAAAATTTGAGGGTTTTGAYTATAACAGGCATTGACTACAATATAAACAAGTCTCTTTTACATGCTCATGACTAGCATTTGTGTGGAGGAAAAATGTTAAGTGGTGTTTGTATCCTTGACACAATATGAAGTGAGATTAAGATAAGCTTCTCTGTGTTCGAGTATAACAAGAACATTAAAATTAAACAGCATTGTTTACAACTGGAGATGMAATAAGCTACCTGCAGGTTAAAGACTGCTATCAGTTTAACTTAAGAAAAAAGAAAATGYATTCATTTCATAGTTCTATTATGGTAAACCTATTTAAAAGTCCTTTTCTTCTCTTTCTCTGGTGTCTCTAAGGCACCTGTCACCTTGGAATCTAATCCCCTAATTTAGGCAAATGGAATTTAGGTAAACACTTGTGTCCTGGTTACCAGATGCACTACCGCCCTCTGCCAGTTAGTGTAAAACGGTAGTGCTTATTCCAGGCACACAGAGAAAATTCAGTTCCATTCATACCTCTAAGAGCTTTTTCATTAAACTGGAAGCAAGTCAAGATTTTAAAGCATAGAAAAATATGAATGTGCAAATGAATAAAGAATTATTTATAATGTAATAGAATACACAAAACATAAAGGCTTTGTCGTCTTTTTTTTTTTTTTTTTTCTGTGTAAAAAGGCTCTGGTGCCATAAAGGCTCTCTTGCACATCTACAGCTGGACAGGAGCAAGCTGCAGCATATGCTCCTGAGGAAAACCACCGCACCTCAGAACAACACACAGCGGGAGCAGGAGGTCAAGCTGAAAAGAGCTACTGGGAGGAAAGACCTGGAAAAAGCCTCAGTGAAGGCCTGTGCCTCCTTCCCTTGGGAGCTGCTGGTGGCTGGAGGCTCTTGCCTTTGGAGTCCACCTGATACCCTGCAGGGCATTGCCCTGGCTGCCCTGCTCCCTCATGGATGGAGGGATGGGCSCAGGCTGCCAAGCCCAGCCCTGCCCCGTGGGAAGACCCCATCAGTCAGTACCGGTCCTGGGGCTGCCGGCCACGTGGTTCCCTGACTGCTGTAAGTGGAAGTGATGCCATTCACTGATTAGGTAGTAAAAAGGAAAAGGCATAATGTATAGTATTATCACAATGGTAAAAGGTAACATTTCACTTTGCTGTAAAGAATAAATTATCTTTGAAAATAATGATAAAAAAATGACTTTCATGTGGATGGAACACGGATATTTAGCAATCTTTATTCCTTCTTTGGTAGAAGCAAGATCTTAAGAGAGTCACTCCTTCTTCATTTCTGTGCCAGAAACAAATTAAAACATCTGTGGAAATGTGTATCTCTTTCTCCGCCACCATCTAAGGCAGGCATCAAAATGAATGCAGCCCAGAAATCTCTCTCTTCTTCTAACCTTGCAACTCTACAGCTGAGCATGGTGTTCAGAGTGCTATGGTTGCAGTGTTTTACTGCCTTCTAACTACAGCTTCTCATAGCTTTGATTTAAGAGATGAGGTATAATTACTCTTCAACAGGTTTCTCAAAGAACAGCTATTAAAAGACTTCTTTTTTTTCTTCATGACTCTTCTCAGCAAGATATTATCACAGAGAATAAGCTTCCTCCCTTACTTCTGACTATATAATGTTCCATGGCATACTCAGAAATCTCTTATAAGAAAAACGTGACTAGAGAAGTAATGACTATTTACCTTTTCTTGCAATTTTTCAGTTGAAAAGAAAGATGACTACACAGACCTGTGGGCATTAAATCCATTGCCTGTAGACATTGGGAAGGCCACATACTATTGTCTTCCAACTGTTATTGTCTTCTAAGTGATGGCACAGGGGCCGTTGTGTAACACATGCATCAAAAGCTGCACCAAAAGTGGAATAAGTAGTAGCTGAGCAAACATACATGTAAGCACATTTAAAATATAAACAGGAGTTTCAGATTTTGGAGGTAGTATTGAATTAATTTCATTGAAGTTAAGTCACCAGTTTTCTGAACTTAGTTAAGGTCAAGAGTCTTCTAACTATAGTTTTTATCCAACTAAAGGCTATAACGATTCATACCAGTTCAGCAGTGAATACATAATACTGTGAAAACATAGAGATGTCATATATTCTTTAACTTTTGTTATAAAAACAGCTAATCAAACCATTAGTGCTGTATTCAAATATTTATGTTATTAATTTGACTCTCTTTAGTGAATTATTGGCTCTTAGACTCTGTATTTATTTGGTTATATACTCAGTTTCCTTGTTTAATTTTCAGGATGATGAGTAACGCAAACTTAAATTATAGTTCTTGATTCCTTACATTACTTAATATTTATTTACCTAATGCATACAAAGTATTACAAACACTGTGGTGATGATAAACAACCATTTTTATAATAACATAAAATATAGGCAGGTGATATTTTGTGCAAGATTTTATTGAAAATTACACTGTAAAATATACTAACCAAGTTTTAGTTGGAATCAACACTAGATGATGTGTAGAATAGAAGTGGGAAATTACCAAGAAACTTGACATGTGAAGAGGACAAGTAATTTAATATTTCATGTCTCAATTTTTAGATGCTTCATATTCACCAGCCTTCACATATCTAAGGAAATACGTTCCATTTTGTTCAACCCAAAACAAAAACAAATTCTAGACATAAAAGTTCACTTTTCCAAAATATAATCTGTGATGTTTCTAAAAAAGCATCAGCTGAGTTTTTGAGAAAACTACAGAACAGATTTTGTATGTAATATGCTTACAGTCCTGATGTACAGCAATATTTGCTGTGGCCCTATGTCCRGATACCACTTTTATCAGTGGGCTCACTGACATACAAAAGCGAGGGCCAGTGCTGAGCCAGGCAGAACATTAACTGCTTCTGGAGGAATTAGAGTGAATCATTAGAAGACTGAGCACATAATATGGAACAGAAAATTTAAATAAGTGCATGATACTATATGTGCACAACTGGTGAAGTACTTACTTGTGGTTAATGGATTTTTAAAGCCATGAGCATTTCCTTTTTTTATAAACTTACTAGAACATTTTGATTAGCGGAAAATCTATTACTTGTATGACAAGGGAACAACTGACTTTCCAGCACAGCTGCTGCAGCCATGCTACATCTATTGTATACCATAAGTACACTGGCAATATTATAAATCTTCATAATAATCTTCTCCAAAACTTTCCACTCTGCAGTTATCCGTGGAGCATTAAGCTAAACACCACGCGATTTACAGCTTAGGCTGGCTAGCCTGATTCAATAAACCGGTCACAAGCTGCTGTTAATAGCCAACGTCTGAAGAATTTCTGCTTAAAACAAAGAATCAGTGGCTAAAGACAGAGTTGTTAAAAGTTCATGTGAGACTACATTAAAAAAAGGAAGTTAAAACCACACAAAAAAAAAGCTAATAGCCGTCACACTAAAGACATCCCAATAAATTTAGCTGAGTTTCATATGAAAAATTTGGCAGAGTTATTGAAGGAAAATGAGGGGTAATAGGTAATCAATACGGTTACTTACATTGCATGGAAGACTGATGGAATATCAATTCCGATGAGAACAACTCTGCAATAGTGTAAGAGCAGTGTCAATATAGTAAGGAATTATAAATCCATCTAGTAACAATAGGATCATTGAGAACATATGCACTGCTTGAGAAAGGGGATGGCTGCTACTCCTTACTCACTATTGCCAGAGGAGAGTAAGAAATGCTATTGGTACACACCATCGTCCCTGTACTATCTTGGGCAACATTGAGCAACGCTGCGCATACACAGCTCCTACTGAAGTTAATGGGTAAAATTCTCTGCTGGCATACCCTCTTTGCTTCCGTGGAATCGTTTTAACAGAAAATAAGCAGRCATATTTGGGAGCAAAATGGGATTCCACCAACTCATGGACTTCATTATTTCTCTTGATGATTGGATTCAGTTCAGTTATGGAGGCATCAAAAATTCTTCCTACAAATACATCTACAACARTTTAAGCAAAAGTGAAGCAAAAGTCATGATTTTGCAAACTTCAGAAGTAATTGCACATACTTAGTTTGATTCAGTTGCTTAAACATAAGTGGTTAAAACTATTTTAGATCCCTAAAGGTATCCCTAAAGGATTCTAGCAGCCGCTCCAGAGGAGCATGGGACTCAGTATGATTTTTTGKTTTTTTTCTTTTTTTCTCTCTATATGCAAAGAAGTAGAACCACATCCATCTGGATCCACATCCAGGATCAAGATGTTTATGTAACAGCAACTGGAGACCACCCAAAATGGTTCRAAGGGGCAATTTACACATGCAAAGTTGTGCATTTCCAGAAATGGCATATTCTGAGCCAACAGAGATAGAGGGGCCTGTTAAGACACAAAGATGTTCTGAAAGGAGGAAGGGGCCCAGAATGGTATAGCAGCATTATTTTCACACAATTTTCTTTGCACACAATTTTCTTTTTTAACTTTTCAAAGGCTCTTTAATGATGAAATAGAGGATAGCCTAGACTAGAAATATGTAACCTATGATTTTAATCAAAGGGCTCCAGTTTACTCTGCTGGCTATACATGAGCCGCTTTTAAGAACAAGTTGCTAGCTATCTGTTAAAAATGTTCAGATTTCTTAACTTTCTAAGAGCCACAGCTACTTGATGAAAGAATACATTTTCGAATAAAATAGTAATCGTAGAGCATTTGCTCAACTCTAGCCACAGTAAGATCATGTCTGAGATTTGGCTCAAGTTTTATCTTATCCCGAACTGATTCATTTGTCTCTACTCAAAGATCARCAGCGCTCTTCTTTCTCCAGCAGTAAGATAACAGTTTTTACAAGGAATGGTTTATAAGCCATATAGATCCAGCTACCAGTAATTCTTAGCTGAGAGAATACYGCTGTTTGACTGTCATATAGATATATATTAGGGCTTGAAAAATTGATTCTTAGACTTTCTTCCTGCCAACCACATGACTAGGTAATTTCCGTTACCTCCTGCTCTGGAAGCAGTGCAGGCATTTGTAGAGCGTGGTTGCCAGGATACTTAGTCAAGCATCTAATGACCACAGAACAAAAAAGCAGCTTGATCTGTGACCAAAATGTAGAATTCCTAAGCAAAAGTGCTTGGATTAATGGCAGCTCATCTTGCTTTTTCTATACATTTACAAAACAAAAACAACCATAAATCAACAAAACTACTAGATAAATTCACACAAGGGGAAAATGTAGATATCATCAAGTGACCTGTGTACCCTAGATACTGGAAATACAACAGCAGCATTTAGGGGGAAATAAAATATTGGTGGCTTAGAGTTCTTGGAGGAATACTCTTTTCTTTGTGGCTTTCTCATACAGCATTAAAAAGCTATACAGGCAAAATAGACCTCAAGTTCAATATGCTTTTAAAAAGGTAATTTCCTCATACCCAGGATTGTCTAATTCTCAAAATTTAAAATCTGACACTATTGAAATACTATATAATGTATATTTAAGTATTTATACGAAATAGAGGTTTTAAAGACACCTCACTTCTACTAATCTTTTTGAGTTTTTTTTTTAATTATGGATTTATGATTGCTCAATAAGATGCCTGGAACATAGGTCTTACTTTGTTAAGAGGCAAAGAATTCCTGGTTAATCTAAGAATCTTTAGGTGGATATAGGTGGATAATAATTTCCTGATAAATGGAGTATAATCTGAAACTTTGGGAGATGATTCTAAAATTCTTGGTAATTTTCACACATTCTTTATCCTAGTGGATAATGCATGTCACAGTGGTTGCTAATGTAGAAAATTGATGCACTACTCTCATAAATGCTAATGTCTGAATAAAATTTAGGCCTTCAGATAAAAATGCTATATTTTTCCATAGATTTTTCTTAAGCTAAAAAAGGTTTTATGTGCCACTTTTCACATAGTCTTAAATGTCATTTATGTGCAGCTGCTAAGACATAACCACGTACCTGTAGACTCTGCATATAAAAGACTACTTAAGGAGTTGGTTTGCCACAGCAGCTTCGACAAAGATGATGTAGCTATCTTTATAATATAGTGACTTATAAATTGCTCTATTTAGTCACATTATATTTTGGGAAAAAAGAGATATGATCTGATTACAATTAAATATACTTAGAGTTTAATATTAATGTATTTCTGAACCCAAAACACAATGTGTGGCCCTCCCCGAAAGGCCCACACCTTTCCTGTGAGAACTTCCTCCCACACCAGAAGAAGTTTCAGACTCAGAAGTCTGGGCTCCTAGAATACAGAATTAACTTCCTTCACCTGAGTCTTAATACATTAGTATAGTTGAATGGAATGGTTATTTCTGGTCTTTGCTGCAGCATTGTTTAAAAGGTATCATCAGACAAAATGGCACTTTTGAAAGTGTCAGGTTTAACTTCAAACAGTACCTCTTGTACAATTACATGGAGCTAACATACTGCTCCGCGACACGTTCAAACAGTTGTATGCCGTATCATGTTACAGAAACAAGTATTTGGAACAATTCAAGAGGTAAGTGAAAAGCAGCCTTTGGATTGAAGTTCTTTCTTTTCAACCTCATCAATACACAAGATGATGTCAGTTTTTCATTCAAAAGAGCAAGAGAATCAAAATGAAAATAGTATGATTAATTTTCTCTGCATATTCATGTGCTTTAGAGGCTGGGTCAAAATAGTCATCCTCCATTAATATCAAGCGTATTCAGATTTGAACTATTTAAGGAAATTGTTTTAACCATCAAAGACAGTTTGAATGGGTCTTTTATTGTCAGCTGAAGTTATTCAGATTTAAAACTATTATTTCAGCTTATTAAAACTTTTAGATTATTAGAAAACCATACTACAGCTCTAATATCTACCTCAGAGAAGTATTTTAATGAGGTGAAATCTCTTTTGGAAGGTTGAACATGCACAAAATAATTCCACCAAAACAATGCTATTACAGAATGACTTTGCCTCAAGAATACAGAGATCAAGAATTTACGGACTTGTGTCAGCTTAAAAAGAAGCTAAACTTTATCTTTTAAATGTGATGACTTTTTTTCTCTGAAGAACATTTTCACCACTTCATATTGCAGAGCATCTTAACCACTTTTCAATCTCCAAATGCAGATATGTACAGCAAAGCACTGAAATTAATATTTACACATATAATAAATATCTCCTGGTTCATAACAGTCTGCACTACCCACATTTCCACACTTCAAATCTACCCAAGAGTATTTAAACAGTGGCTTTAGGAGAGAGATTCAAAAGAATATTAAGCATCCAGTTGACAACTATTCAGAAAAATCTGTCTGTATTTGCAACTGTATCTGTATTTTAACCTTCCTTTCCATGCTTTATGTTACCATTTCCAGTCATTATCAGTAAAAGACACCATCATGTCCTTCATTTTTACCCTTCCTTCTCCTCTTATTTTCATTACACTAGACTTAAAAATTTGGTATCATCTATTCCATTACAAAAAAAAAGTCAATGTGGATTACTTTTAGGCAAAACAAAACACTGAATTGCCYATGATTTATTAAGCTTCTACATCTTCTGGTCTTTCAGTGCATTCTTTCCAAYTGGTCTTTAAAGGTCATAAACACTTTAAAAGCATTCTAATCCTAGATGTCTCCCATTACTTTCCCTGACTTCCTCACAGCTCTTTCTGTTTATCTCTTCCTGCCAGAAGTATACTTCGGAAACAAAACATGGCAAGTGGACAATTATGATTACACTGCCATACTAAAAAGACTGAAAATCTTGAGTAGATTGGGAAACTAGATGGCTACTGGAGACAGAAAATAATACAAGAGAATTGGCTGAGGTGATAGTACATGGATTAACATTAGGACTGATTCTGCTCACTTTGTAGGTCCGCAGCTTGGAAGAGACAACATTCAGTGCCTCCGGGGAGTTTACAACCTATAAAAAAATGGAGACCAGTCAGCACAAAGGTGGAGCGCAGCAAAGCTCAGAAAGGCTCAGAAAAACGAGACTTGAGCTGATAAGGAGCTTTACTGAAGAGCAATGTAAAGTGATAAGATTGCTGACAGATAATTCAGGAAAGAAATACACAGAGACCTACATTTTGAATGGGGAAAAGAGTTGAATAAAATGTGCAGTACAGTAACCTTTTTGAGTAGTAGAAAATATCAATTGAAAAATTTAATAGAATTACTGATCATAATTTTAAGAGATGCATGTTAGAGGAATAGCTATACTTGCTTTATTATAAGGGATGGTACTATGGTAATGGTCTCTTAAAATTTGCTCTCTTTCTGCTAGAGGACATCTGATAATTTCATATGTCTGCTCTTTCAGCTACACAAGAGCATATTAGGAAAATAAAGCATGTAAGTAAATATATAACCTTCTTAGTCATTAGATTGAACACTGTATTTTTTATTCTAGAGTCTACATGAGGAAATATCAAGATTCAGAGAACTCAAAATAGAAAGAAAAAATTAAATTGTGATAAAATCTATAAAGATTTATAGGGCCTCTTCTGTCTTTACATATTATTCATGCTAAGTGTAGTTTCATTTCCCCCGCCAAAAATAACGAGATGTGAACACAAATTTTTGACAGCAATGACAGAGTAACACACGGTTTTTGATCTTAACCAAGGCACTTCTCTGCCTTCAGAGAGCCATAGCTTCACAAATTTGGGGATTGCTGCTAATCAGTTTCTCTCCTTCAAGAGGAATTTCATCTATTCTCCACGAAGTCAAGCTCTACCAAGAAAAGTGGAAGGGGAGGACTATCAGGAAACAAGCTATAGCTCCTCAATTCTCTGCCTGGGAATCTACTGTGATGATTTTTGCTCAAGTTAGTGAAGCCTGAGGATGACAGGGATCCTCAAAGTAGAGTCTGATCATGCCTCTTCCCTTCCTTCAGCATAGCAGGTCTCTGTCTCTGGAAAACCATTTCACATGTACACCTGAACTTTATAGGCAAGGAGTATCATTTATTAAACAGAAAAGAATTTTAGCCATTTGAGATATACAACAAAAATGACAATGGTAACAAAAACTCTAGAAACTTAATTTGTGTTCGGTTAGAAATAATTATTTTTTCTTTTAGAACGGATGTTGTAAATGAAGTTGTTGATTAACATTTTAACCACAGTGGAAAGGAATTAAGAGTATAGCATTAAAAAAAAAGAGCAATAGGCTCATTAAAAACTATTTTGCACAGGCTGTATGCAACAAAAGAGCACAAAATAGCAACAATTAATACTGTAAACAGGCAATGAGCCTTGATGCTGTTAATTCACATGTCAGTGGATAATCTGTGAGGTGCAGAGTTATCTGTTCTTAAAGTGGCTTTAGGATGCAGTTAGCAAAGAGGGCAACACATAATAATAGCAGTACAATGAGTTTTCTTCGATTTTACAGCTACAGAGTTTCTCTAAGAAAACAAAATGTCTATTTAATATGTTGGCTTTTTCTTGCTGTAATATTCCTTTTAAGATTAAAGTATAAGATTAAAGTATAAGGAAGTCAAATAAAACTCAAAAAGGCAATAGAAAACAAAAATAAAAGTCAATAAAAAAGTTTGATTAAAAAACACTACTTACCCATTTATGTAGAGATACATTAACAGAATATTGACAGATGGCACAAAAACCTGCTAAAAAGGTGCAGCTGGAAAAAGTTACACTATTAAAAAAAAGTGAATTATAACAGCATTACTCCGAGTCCATCACTGGAGTTTGAACTCGAGACAAGTTTGATTGAGTACTGGACCAGTAGGAAGGGCACTGAGACTATTAGATATTATCTGGTGTCTAGGGACTATTTTCACAGTTTTCTTTTGGTAATTCTGTTTATTCAATATTTATTTAAATCTAAGAGCTTTCTCCTTTATTCAGAACCAGACAGTGAGCAACTGATAAACATATGTATTGTAACCTCTATGTCACTTAAATGAAGATTTATGATAATGAGAGAGAAAAATGAGCACAAGAACTTCAAAATATTTTAAAATATTTTAAAATACTGCTGCTTCTATTCAATATGCATTTTTTTATTTCTTCTACCTCTACTTTTAGCTACGTATTGAACAGAAAATATTTCAGTATAACTATTTCTAAGTATAAAATCCTTCAGGAATTCTTTGTAGAGAATCAAAAGATGGTAGAAACATTAAGCCTGCTTTTTCAAAAAAAAAAAATTCTTTTTATTTGTCAAGGCTATACATTGTTTCATTTTTTACTCCCCAGTGATTGTTTTTATGTATGTAAATCTTAATTGTTTTTCTGCATAAACAGGTGAAAGCACCCAAAGCTAAACATAAGCATAAGACTTGCTGTACTACATAAAATCTAGCTCTGAGAAGGAGGAGTGGTATCATTTGCTGATGAGGCACAGACTAGTTTCCTAAGGCTTCAGTGGAAGAGCAGAACCCCCAAAGGCATTTCCAATCAAGTCTTTCCAAATCTTTACAGGAAATCAATGAAATTCTTGCTTTTTGTTTGTTTTTCTCTTTGAAAATAATAATAATAAAAAGGAATGCCTGTGTAAACAAGGAACAGATGCTATTGCTTAGAGCTACTGTTCAATCTTGTTTCATACAGCCCTCTGAATACATTACAGTTCTGATCTGATGAATCTTTACCATTGCTGTGAAATCATTATTTAAACATGCATAAAAACATACCATTTTTAGGATGATTTTGCCAGGCAGATCAATTTTGAGCAGGTTTTTAAAGCTAGGCTATTACATAATTTTTCCCTTTCAACCAAAGACAGCATCTGAATCTAGTTCACTGGAGGTAAAAGCCTTTAGGAACAATAAATCATCAGAGATATTAATCCCACTGCTTTCTGGATTTTCAGATGTTTTGCTGTAACAGGAGGCTAGCTTTTCCTACAAAAACCTATGATCGCTTATATAGCATGTGCAAAAGTGAATTGGTAGAATGTCATCAGTAATAAATTCATTGAGCGGGAGCAGAAACCTTGCATTCATCCCTATTGATGCTTGTGAGCTTTGCCTTTCATCTTGCAATCTCAAAAATATTTATTTTATGTTTCCATATTTGCTCTTGTCTGAGCCTTACTGACATTTCTGCAAACATAAATTCTAGCATTTATCACCACAAATATTTTCAAAGTTTTAAAGTTTTCTTTCTCAGAAAAAATAAATCAGGCAAAGAAATGTTATAATGAGAGTTGGCTTGGCAGAGATTCATTCTTTCTTAAAATCTTCCAAAGCATTTCCATCTATTAATTCACAGACCTCAAACTAGATACTTTTTCCTAATCATTGTGACATGTCCAAGAACTCCTGAATCAACGTCACTATCAAAGCTTGAAATTATATGATAAAGTTAAAATTCATTATTTTTCCTCTCAAAGCTGTTTCTGCTGTTCCTTGGTGGCCTGAAAATCCTAAGGGTGCTGGGGAAGTAAATTTTTTCTCTTACTGTATCATACATGAATTTTCAAAGGTTCTTCACACAGAACGCCTACCTAGTACTAAGTTATCTCTTTCCATTCAACATTTTAAAAAATGGATTAACACAAAGGGCTGTAGATTCCATATAAAAATAACATTTCAGACCATTAAGTATTTCTGGATGGTCACACTATTTGCATATATATTTAATTCATTTTGGAATTCTTACAGAATTTCTTTGCATTTATGTTAGGAAACTTGTTCTTCCTTCTGTCTATTTAAGTTTTATCTTACAGCCTTTTCAGCACTTTTAAATCCTCCCCTGTTCATCTTTTGGAAGGAGTTTCAGTTTTCTATTTGATGTATAGCATTGAGTGAAGAATTATGATCAAGATAAATTAAAGAAGTCTGAAATTTTCTTCTACAGATCATGCTATGCAGTGATCAAGATGATCCTGACAAAGTTTTGCTGCTTACAGAGAACAAAAAAAAAAAAAAAGTCATTCTAGAATGAACTGGAGAGGGGGAACATCTAACTCTACTCTTGTCACTATTTGGATGTGAAGGCACTTTACAGTAGGCAGCAATCATCTAGTTCTTATCTTATCCTTACATTTTAATTGAAAATAAAAATCAGGATTGCCTGAAGCCTACTAAATGCTCTTCTTCCTGCATTTATTGCATGAAATATGCTGACTCCTAAGGGAAAATGAAAAAAATGTATGAACTATAAAGCTTGGTTCAAGAAACCAAAGTCCTTTCTCAGCTCCAGATTTTTTAATCACATTTCTTATTAAAATGAGCAAAGTTATTCTATCAATAATTAAGGCTTTTGCCTACTTATACCCTGAAGCGACTGACATTCTTCCTACATTTTTTGTAATTAAAGCCACTCTCTCCCTATGTATCCCTTGAAAGGATGATATTCCCTATTGTTTCACAATAAGCTCAAGCAATGATTGCAACCTAAGCTCAAATTTCTCCTCTACAGTAACTATCATTCCTGAAAAGATGCCCTAAGTAGCAAGAAAGAGCCCCTGTTGAGCTTCTGAAGACTTTTAGATCACCTCTCCATTTCTAATCCAGTAGCTGATTGGCCAATGATTTTGCTTGATTGGTACAGCCTATTCATTTGAAGAAAATATGCAATTACTTAACTCTCGCCTTCTGCAATTCAGGGCCCTGCAGAGCTCCTGAATGCCCTGATAGTAAAGAACTATGGGGGTTTCTTTTAGAGTAAGCAAATCATGTTTAAGATTTATACTAAAATAAAAGCAACTTAGAGAAAAAAAAGAAAGATTTTCCTGAAGACGGGAATTTCTAAATTTCTGGAAGCAGTAATTAAGGTTAAAATAAAGTTATGTCTTTCATACCGCATGGAGCTGACTTCTGCCTTGCAGACTGTTCTGCCCTGTAAGAGTCTCTCTACAGTGCATGAGGACAATGCAGATTGAGATGGCCCAACGCATGTCCTATAACTTAAGGTTGTGGCTCCCCATGAAAGAGTTCTTCTCTGTGTCGTGTTTACGAATATTTACAGTAAGAAATATTGTTAGGAGCATCTGAGGTTTTCCTAGGGCAAAATAATCAATTCAATCTGCTTCTTAAAACGATGAGAAACATTCTGACAAACCACATGGACCATGTTTTGGCAAGCTTYGGAGAAATTAAAAGTCAAAACTTACAGTAGTGACTTAGGAGTCTATTTTCACAGTCCTAAATGTTAACTTCTTGAGTCTTTATTCTGGTGTCCTTATTAGCATCTGAAGTGACTTATTGGCATGCCTGAAGAAGGAGTACAGGACTGAGGCTGAAATGACCTGTTCTCTCTTTGTTTACACACATGCACACACAAATGTGATAGCATTGTTTACCCTTGACAGTGTTTCTACACGTAAGCTATCAGACAATTAAAGGGCAACTCATTTAAGCACAATACTGTTTTAATTCATATGCTCTTATGCTCATGTTAATACCATTTAATCTTCATCCCATTTATTTTATGTTTTAATATTTCAGTGGATGATTCACTTTGCTAGGCTTCAATAATGGTCTATGTTCTCACAGTCTCCATTAACAGGCTGTGAGTTTAAGGGAGTTTGCACTGAGACTGAGACAGTCCCCTCCATTAAATTCTATTCTGCTCTGACACATGTGCTAGTCAGTTCAATGATTGATCATGTTTACATTAGGATCATTATTCAGCATACCAAATTATTAATGAGAAGTAGTCCAGTGGCCCAGCACATCACAGTTTTTACCAAGCTAATAAAAACATTATTAGTATCTGGCCCAAGCTGCAAAACAGCAAAAGTCATTTGCTTAAGCAATTCCACCAGAAAACACATCCAAAAAATTTAATTTAATATAGGCACTTTCATTGCACAAACAAGGACTTGGTAGCACCTTTCTCAGGATTTTCTGTAGCACCATCAAAAAATTACCAACAACCAGCTGATGGCATGGAGATAAATGCAGCAGCAGCAGCTACAAAGGTTTTAACATTTGCACACTGCCTTTTTGCAGTCACATCAAGTACCTATCTCTAGTAAGGTTCAAATGGTAATCATTTTGGAATTATAGAATTAAATTGAAACAGATAGGGGCTTTAAGCTTGCCTTATGAAATCATCTGCAGCATCGATTGGCTCCTGCTTAATAAAAATGACATTTGAGTAAAAGGTTAAAAAGCCACTCACTTTAGGTTGCTCATATCGTACAAAGTGCCTGGAGGGAGGGTTATTTTTATTATTTACTAATTTATAGTCCACTGTTATGTATCATAGTGCCTTACAGTAGTAGAATGAGCCATACTACTGTAAGAACAATAAAAAACCTCATGCACTCCTCACTCAAATAACAAATAATAGTTAATATGGCAGTAATGTGCTTTTTATTTGATACAAAGCTTATTCCTGACAAGACGAACATCTTAAACCAGGCTCTTCATGCTCCCCAGAAGTCTAATATTTCTCAGAAGAGCAGAGCATACAGATATAAACCCCAGAGTTTTGGAAAAGGAGGAATTCTTTTCTAGAATCACTTGAAGAGAATTTGCTTATTATTCTTACATATTGATGAATAAAACAAGCCTGCTTGGAAAAGAAAAATAATAATGTAAAATTTCCAGCAAAAGTGTATCTTGAGTCGGACAGAAAGTGAAACTTTAACCTGTTTAAAAGCCTTGGGAGAATTGCCCTTCACTTCAGCAGGGCTAGAAATTCATCTTAAGGATTAAAAGAGTTAAAAGAACTCATCAGTATCTGGTCCCCAAAAGAATACAGAGTATAAAAACATGTTTTTGAGCAAGATATATGAGCAAGGTTTTCCTTTAAAAGCTAGAACAGTTCATTCTTCTTAATAGTGTCTTACACTACAAATGTTTCCATAGTTTCAACTCGACTGTGGTCTAGGAACTGCTCTACCAGAGCAATTCTGTCTCAATTCATCATTAATGTAAGACGAATATTTCTGCAAAAGAAAAATCTGTTGTCAAAATTTACTGAGTTGGGATGAAGAACGGAGAAATAACTTCGTAGTTGTAATTTTAATTTTATATACCCATCTGTTAGTTCAGAACTTTTGTCCTTCGTGTGTCATTTTGTTAATGCAATAACTATAGGTTCCTGAATAGCTATTTGTATTTCATGATGTTATCTTTATTATCACACCCTCCAAGAATTCAATGCTCTGGTTAAAATATAAATAAAGTAAAAAAAAAAAAAAGCAGAGAGCAGGGAGAATCATCTTCTTAGTAAATAAAAGAGCATAGAAAGTACACAAATAAAGCGCGTGGCTATGATGACAGTTGAGAGGGATTCTAGGAGCAGAGCAGAGAGTGATGAAATCCTGGGTTATTGGTCTACCAGTTTAAAGCACAATGTGAAATAAAACTGGTTGACTACGTCCTGCCTTGGTAGTATTATTTGCTTATCTACGGGTTTTGCTTGCCTTTACCAAGCTGAATGTTGTGATGGATTTAATAAGCATCCCTATGAAATAGTGAGCTGAGCTCTGTAAAGGAAATTCAAAGTAACTAGAAAATGTTTTTAATCATGTCAATATTTTAAGGGATGTCAGCAACTTTTTTTTGGTGAATCTATTTTTGTCATGAAGATTTTTGCATGGATGAAGCTCATGATTTTGTCAAAGAGGAACAGAATTTCCCTACTGGGATCAAAATGTCAGACAGGCTGCATAACTACTCCTACTTGTGTGAATTTAACAACTGCACATTCTTTCTAGTGACTCAGCCATTTACATGGAGGTGTAATAGTTCAACGCTTTTAGACAGCTATATAGACATTTTATAAATGTCTCTGATGAACACTTTGAGATGGAAAATGTATACCCACAAGTTCAACTTGTGGCAATGAGGGAAGATGGGGTGTTCGTGATACTACTAGACATACTGTGGGCAAGAAAGACCCTTTACACATAGCACAAAGTATATGTAAATGACTCTGTGTCAAGTCTACCCTCTACTTCTTCTCAAGAATCATATAGCATCTACAGTTGTCTAGGTAAGGAAGTATATATAAAGGTGTACTTTAAGACCAAAAATAGCAATGTCTTGAGCTAAAATGCATAAATAAAAAATGTTATGGGAGGTCATCAGTGTAAGATAAAATGATTAAATGGAAAATACATAGGATATAAGCTTTACAAGTCAACCTGATAAGAGAGAAAGCAAAAATGCACTTTGCTTCCATGGCAGATAAACTGTGGTTCAAAAGTGTTCCAGATGGGTAATGAAAAGCTTTTATTTACAGAATGGTAGCATGGAAAGATGACAATTGCCTTATCAGATGACATCTAGAAAAGAGGAAAAAACAGAAAATGGAAGTATCATCAGAGGATTCATAGAGGAAAGGAGTGTGCACCAAAGGCCATCAGATGGTCTGTCAACCTTAATCTGGTGCTGGTGCACACAGAGGAGGGAAAAGGTGTAGAAAACTTTCCAATTTATTCCTCTACTAAGAACTGCGTCACTTATACACCGTGATGGAGAATTAGAGGACTTGAGAACCTACAAACAAATTCCTATATGAACTTTTGAAACTTGTTGCTGGGGGCAGTTTTGAAGGCAAATGATATCAATAGGTTCAGAAGTGGCAGGTTCTAACCGAGAAATTAAGCCAATTCATAGACAACAGATCTATGAAAGGGCTGGACAAGGACATAACCTCTAATATTGCTAATCTGGTGCTTATGAGTGTTCGAGGATCTCAGGCAGCAGTCAGCCTCTCATGTTCTTGCTAACATATCTTACTAACATATCTAACTGCCCCTGCTGCAGACACTTTGATTTGACCCATGATGGCTTTTCCCATGATCTAAACATTGTAACAGAATACATTTGATTCCTGATATGTATTAGCTTGTAATATTAGTGAGTTGTGTTGCCTGACCCTCAGAGAGTCTAGACCAAAATTTCTCATGTTTTAGACCCATTCCCCCCACAAAGGCTGTAGCCATTTGTGTTTCAGCTCCCATTCCAAAAGAGCACTGGGCGATCTTGGCTTACTCAATGACATAGCAATCACCTCTGCAGACTTGCACTCAATCAGCTGCGAAATTTTACAATGTAATGTAACGCTTTATTTACTACGTGTGTGACTCAATTAATGTTGTTCTTTACACATGCTTTCAGTCAGGTAATTCAGCCTCCATAATATTTACTTTAGCCCTGATAGTTAATAAAAAAGGTTAAGATAGCCACATACATAATAATTCAGAGAGTGGCAACCAGGAAATAATATATATCTGCAAAATTAGCTCCAATTTGATGAGAAGAAAGCACTCTAAAGGAGGGCAATTTCAACCTGATGCAACTTAACTCTTGCACAATAACACCTGGCATCACCTTCAGGCAGACAGCTTCACCTCAGGAAATCAGAATTCTCCCAGCTAAGTTCTTTAAAGCCAGCATAGTTTGAGACTTCGCAGTGTGATCAATCACCTTCACCCTGAAGACATTTTGTTAGCAAAAGTGTCACAGGTTGCTACAGTGGAAATCTGTTTTGCAGTGGAAAAGAAGAAGATACACAAGTAATTCTAGAAAATGCCACCCTGCTGTGAATGCTGCCCTGAAATTATCGTTGTCTGTAACTATATAATAAATAGAATACAGAAGAATTACAGGCCATTAATACACTTTTCAGCTTGTAACTATGAATAAATCCTGAAGCGCATTGATAGGAACAATATGTACTGTTGTGTATTGAGTGAAAAATGGGAGGATAGCTCTGCACAGGTAGAGCAYAGATGAGTCTGGTTGCATAGCTTGATAAATGTGATGCCCAGAAATGTTTTAAGYAGTAATACAGCATCCTTCCTAAAATATAGAGGTTCTCCGCAGCTTTTTCCTTTTTTCTACAAGAAATGGACATGGCATGGTAAGGACATAATGGAGCAGGTGATATGCTGACCAAGATTATAACTTGAAGTAACCCTAGAGAAAGCTAAGGTTTCTTGTTATTGTTTTAGTTTCAGATTTCCAGCAAAGGCTTCATTGTGTACTTTTATGAAATCTCACTGTCTCCAAAGAGTAATTACAAACTGAGTCAACCTGACTCTATAAAATGATTAACAAGGAGGTAATAATTTTCTTATTCACTGTTCCTCATTATCACATTGTGTTCCACAACAGATTGTAACATACCAAAGTGATGACACCGCTTTCCTATACCAACAGTGTAAAGTTTAAAAACATATAGAATATCTGTACCTTGGGAATGTGAGTGTGAAGAACAGAACGATGGCTGGGGTCCAGTCTGAGTGCTGAAGTGTTATGATAAATGGGTTAACAAATCTGAACTAATGAGGTAAGCCTGTCTCCTGGCCAGCATTAATGAAAGGCTTGTTTTACAGCCTAGTTAGTAGCTGTAAGGTGAACTACACATAGCGACCATATATACCTTGGCAACAACTGTATTATTTCATGAGTACAATGTTGAGACATTACTTACTTTAGATCTCCATTTTTATTCATTTTTCTGTGTAAGGCATATTTGACAGTACAGAGTGTATAATGGAATATAAATAAAAAGCAGTTGTGAATTACAAGGCTCTGCACACAAACTGCATTTCTGTAACTTCTGATAGGATCATAATCAGCCAGAGTGCAGTCAGAGTGCTTCACGATGCTACCAGAATCACAAGTGAAATGCGAAGCTTTGTTCACACATTTTCTAATACATACTGTATTATAGCAACACAGTACAGTATTTTTTAATTTGTATGCTTAGGAAGGCCACACTGCCCATACCAGAAGCACTTTTCCTGTATATCTACGCTAGTAAACTTAACACAGTGTTCCTATCACGGATACAGCTGAAACAATCAAAACCAACTGTCTTTCAATATAGCACTCGTCAACACATGGTGATGATCAAATGAAGTTTAAGGGGCTCATGAAGTCTACGTTATGAGTTTCTCCTGGTACAACTGTATGGGTCAGGAAACACCCTCTGGTTAAARCAAAGCATGAGGATACCTCTGCCAGGCAGGCATTGTCTTTTTGTCTGGCTGGAGTATTTTTTCTTCATTTTTTTAAGCTAATTTTTGGTACACTATATTAAATGGTTTTATATTAGCATATTTTTCATATTTTTTCATGTTGACTTTTGGACCATATTCTCTCCATTGTGAAGCAATCAAACTCTTCAGGTAATTGCTTATTTTGTAAGTCTGTTTGTCTGACTTAGATTCTTAGGTGGAACATACTGATCTGCCTCCCGTTTTGCCAGTTCTAATGATTTGGTACTAAATCTTCTGTAATGAAGCTTTTTTTTTTTTCTTCCAAATATAAACTTTTAAAAGTTCACCTGAAAGATGAAGCTCACTGAGTCCAGTTTGTTATTTGCCTCCATTCCAATTTTCAAATTTCCATTTTACATGCAATTTTCTTACCAACTTTTTTGTCTCAAGCCAATGCTTACTCCAGCTGGAAATAGTACCTCTGCACACGATAGTCCTAGTTGTTTTGYTTTAGTCTTGCAACTTCCTTGGCGTTGTAACAGAAGCAAGTGTAAGACTGAGTTCTGAGTACGCATCTGCTACAGTCACATCCTCTGATTGCAGAAATGTAGATGCCTCTGGAAGTCATTCCTTCAGATTTAATTCCGTTTCCAGCACACTGTTTTGGACCAAGAGAATCCGTTAGAATATAGAACTCTTACTTTCACTGTAACTCTAGAAGAATGCTACTGTATAAACACCACAAGATCTTTTTAAATTAATAATAATTACAATAATAAAAGCCAAAAAATTCAAGGCATGTTTCTTTTCCTCTGTGTCCTTCACACTTTCCARAGATTAAAGTTCTGATTTTATAACTATATTTGCTAGTCTTTGTTGTCTCTTTGGCTGAAACTGAAACAAATAAACCTTTATTTCTAGGGACTACACATCCTTTATTAGCAAGTTCTTTTCTTTCCTTAATGGGCTTACAGTCTTCTCCAATTTCTGTATCTGATGAGCCTGTAAAATTCTCTATTACATGTCCTCTTGTCTTCCACAATCTTCCTTTCATTTTCAATCTACTTACCAATTTTTCAGTCATTTAAAAGTTGAGGTTAATCTACTGGCTATAGTAGCAGTAATCTTCTTGATTTATATACCTCATATGCCCTTTCCTTTTCCTTGATTTCTCTTTGTGCTTTTATATAATGATTCTAGGATTCAGATTTATTAAGTACCCAGTAATTTACCTGTGTCTACTCTTCATTTCCTCCTGCCATYAATATGAGATCCTCTGATATCTCAGTTACTTTCTCAGTCTGGATTTCATTGACCCAGTCTATTAACYAGCAAAGTCTAACCCAAGACAACTTCCCTGTGGAAGAGAGTGTCAGAGCTATCCCTACTGATCAACACATGTGGTGAGTAAATACAGCTGAAAGCTTATCTTTCTCAACAGAGACAGCTGAGCAAGCCTTCAGGAGGGATTCAGATGATCTGAATAAGGCTCTGAGCAGCTGATTGCCCAGAGCCAGGTACCTGGAAAAGCTGAAATGCGGACAGGACGGTGTCCTATGTGACTGTCAGATTTTGAAAGAGACTTAGGCTTCTGAGGATTTGGCTTTCCTGCAGGTTCTAAATGAATATCACACAGAAGAATATACAGTAAGTTATTTAACTGTAAGTTGTTGACAGTAAAATAGAGTTTGAAAACCTCTGCAGCTGAAAAAARAACACCATTAGGATGTAATGCAGAGTTCAATAGAATATTTGGCCTTATAAATAGACAAATATTCTAAGTATTAACTTTTCAGTGTGTTACTAGAAATTAACCAAACAGTTATGCATGCTTGAAGAGAACACTTGTAATTTATGCCGAAAATAATGCAGAGAGATAAATTAATATTGCCAAGCACCTTCAGGATTCAGCCAAAGATTTCCACAAGAATGGTAGTGTATAGCTCTGCCCAACTGGCTCCAATTTCTTCACAGAAGTTCAGCCTTATGTGTGAAGAAATTATGTATGCATGTATTTATGTATTTGTGCTATAATAATACCAGGTTCCTACTGTGCCAGCCACATACTAACAGAACAGCACTACTAGTAATAAACAAATAAATAAATAAATGCTTGTCTTAAAGTACTTACAAATGAAGTATCAGATGACATGTTATATATATAGATGTGAAGGATGAATAAGGAAAACAGGGAAAAGTAGGAAGGTTGGAAGGAAGCAAAATCAGCTTAGATGAGGTTTACCAGATCTAATACCTGGCTAACCATTTTCTTCATCAAGTATTACTGCTTGGGCAGGCCCTGGTGCTGTTTTGGTGCACAGCATCATGAGCCTAATGGATTTCCTATGGTCTGTAAGACAATGCAGAAATTCTGATTATTTCAAATAGTCATACTAATTGCCTGCTCGCATTTTTAACTGGTTGCTCCTGTCTATGACACCACCACTATAAATCACTCACAAAGTGTGACTTTGGGTTTATGCATCACAGACCTGCAGTAATAGCCCATGTAAATTCAGAATCTGGCAGGAAAGGATCCATAAAACATGAAAATGCCTTTAGCAAGAACAAATAATTCAAAGATTTGGCATTACATCAACAAATTACAGCTTTCTTTAGATATAAAATGTTTACTCATTACCAGAAAAATAAACATGCAAAAGTAAAGAACCTAATACAGAAGAAAATTATTGACATTAACATTGGATAGGATAGGGTGAATGGAAAGTAACAGTTGGTAACTAGCAAAAGTCTGAGAGAAATAAAGGAATTCTTATGCAGTGATAAGAAAAAGCTCTAAAATATGTTTCACTCATTCCTAATTCACTCTTGTGTGTCTTGTGCTCTCTATTCTGTTTTTGATTTGAAGAAGCTCTTCTGTCTGGGTTGGTAATACTTTCATGAGAATAACTTATGTTTATGGAATATTAGATTTAGGATTATACAGTTTCAGATAGAAGCTCTAAAACTTTGTAGTGTCCCAGTTTGCAGGAAAGTATATAACAGCTTCCAGCATTGTAAGCAATATGTTTTTAAACTTGTTGAAATCATTAAACCTCTCTTAGATACCCTTTAGCATAAGTAATTCAATTCAGTTTAAAGAAGCTTCAAAGCACTTACTTGGCAAAATGTGTACTTTAAGTATCAGAACTTCATCCCCCACTAAACTGTGTAACCCATCTTCAAGTGAAAAGAAAATTGCTTTCAGTTTTACAGTGGAAGGTGGTTAAGCTGAAAAATTCAAACTCTGACTATTAGATAGTTACCAAGAGCTTTCTAAGAAAATCAATTGACTGCAATGCCAATAAAGTAAAGCTGTTATTTTGCTTTGATTCTTTAAAGTCATTTTAAGTATTTAACTCAAAATCTTTGAAACAGTCATGATTGTTGGATCAAATGTTTGATCTCTAAGGATACAGATGCACCAGAAAACAATTGATTTTGCCAGCTGCAAACAAACAACTTTGTGATGCATATGCTTCAAGAGGAGGTTTCCTTAGTCCATCAATGCTCTTTAAAAGAAAGTTTCATTTACTAGGACTTTCATTTCAAATTCTTTTAGAAACTACAATAAAGTGAATATCACAGCACACTCTCTGTGTTTCAGAACACTCCAGTGGCTGATTTTCACTTGCACTTTCTGGGTCATTTCATGGCCCTCAGCCCATTCCCACTTTTGTCTTCCTACCATTCAGCTGAAGATCGATGAGAGTAACATGATAGCTCTGAGTGTCTCTGGCCTAGATCACTGGTACCTGCCAGGTGGTGTATCCAGCTCCATATGCGCTCCATTCCCTAGGCAGATCTCCTGAGCAGTTCTTGGGMGGAACAAGGAAGGCAAAGGACTGAATTACTCATCCCTTAAATATAGCAAGCTATCTGTAAGGAAGGACAGAGAAAGAAGAGATCCTTTCCTTTGCTCCCGAGTGAACRCAACTTACAGCTGGTCCAGAAGTAGATAATAAGGATAAAGTGCTAGTTTGGAGATTAATCTAAAATAATGTAATTGGTAAACTCCACAAAATGATTTTGTTTAAGTGGAAAAGACTTACAAGATCAAGGATGAACATGTTTTAGAAGGAAGAGAATAAAGTATGTCTTATTGGGAGGAGAAACAATATGAAGAAACAGCTAAAGCTGAAGAGTGAGAGAGAGAATAAGGACACAAGATAAATAGATGAGCTGGGATATTACTGCTGAGGTAGGAGATCAGATAGCAAACTTCCGTACCTGTGAGGAAAAAAAAGTACAGTAATACTAATCTCCTCTCTTCTCATGCTGTTGCAAGCATAATTTTTATATTCTTGCTTTGATATCTTTTCTCCTCCTCTCTCCACTGGCTCTTTATCACCATGAATCTTTGTCTAGCCTTTCACAACAATCGTTATRCTAACTCTCCCATTTGGTGATGAGAATCAGCTCCCGACGGATGTGTATAAAATCATAAATATTATGAAGAAATTGACTTGCAATTTGCTATGCTCTACTATGTTTTGTCATATGAGAACTAGAAGCCATTGCGGAAAATCATCAGATGGCAGTTTTGAAAACGAGCAAAAAAAAAAAAAAAAAGGGACTTTTTCATGTGGTGGAAAGAACCGGTGCAACTTRTCAGCACAGGTTGTCATACATGTCAAAAGCTTATATTGGTTCAGAAACTAATTAGACAAACTGATGAAAGAATATCCTTCAGAGCAATTAAGCAAAAAAGATACAACAATAATTAGCATATTCACAAGTTGTGGAAGTTCTAACTTTTTCAAAATAAAAAAAAAATCCACTCTCAGCTGTAATATAACATGATTTGTGTGAACAGAGGTTTTTCTCTCTGTAAGAAAGGGGATGGAATCTAAAGGTATGTATTCATTTTCACGTTTATATATATATACTTACATAATCTTCCCAAATAAGAATAGCATAGCAGATTCAAAATCAACTCAAGTGTCTCATAGCTTCCTTTTTTTTTTTAGAGTGAAATCTGATCTGTAGTTAAGAAAGCTTTTCACATAAGTACAATTTGCAAATTATTTCCTCAAATACCATTACTGTCTTTTGTAATTTATCTAATATTGTGAAAGGTTGTTTCAGGTATAGGAAGAATGAATGAAAAATATCTGCATTTCATTTCAAAAGTAAAATTATAGTTGAATTAAGCAGCTTTATAAAAATGAGGAAGGCCCTTCTCTTTCTCCATAGCTTATGAGATAAATATAACAGATCCCACTGAGCAAGAACTCAATCAAAAATTACTACTTACTTTTCAGTAAATGAATATGATGAGCATGTCAGTGAATGTATGAGATGTGCAATCATATTTTTTTTTCTAATTTCATGAACTAAATCCTTACATTTTCCATTGCAAACAGAACTTGTTTAAATTTTTTTCTACAGATTTTGACATCCATCAAGATAAACACTTATGTTTTAAAAAAACAATTCGTTTTGCTGGTTTCTAAAAACCATGAGAGAGAAAGTAATATCCAGGCAGTGTAGGGTCAGAGTGCTTGATAACAGAAACCCAAAAAAGCTCAGTTCTGAAAACCTACAGGAAGTAGAAGAAAGTAATACAATATTGTCTTGGCATAGCCACACTAGAACACATTTAAATGATATAGGATGACATAAACCAGGATATTAAAGTGGCCAAAAGATTTGGAATATTGATACCCTAAAACGAAGTGAACCAGAACACTTTAGAAGCCACCACCAACTTCTGTGTTAGAAATCGAGATTATTTCCTATTAAGTGACACATCTTGGCCAATGAATTAATACTGACGAATGGTCAATGACTAGTCTTATGTATTGTTCATATGCATTGGCTGGAGTGCAATAGTGCTTTTAACACATATAGCAACATGTCTTCAAGCTGGAAAGACAAACAAGAAGTAATGTCCAGACAGAAGAGATGATTAACCCTACCTACAGCTCAATAGGTATAACATCAGAAGTTATTTTGGAGCTAAGAGGGAATTAAATATGTAAACACTAACCAAAAAAAAAGACAAGGGAAAACAATAAACATTGCTTTAAATGGAATGACAGTCTTTGACTCTTTTTTTCCCTGTTATAGTGGTAGCTACAATTCTGATATACTACTTCTAGATACAGTTCTGGGGAAAATAGAAGTAACACAATAAAAAAAAATAGGGTAATGAGTAAAGAATAACAGTAATTTTGAAAGCATTCAAACATGAGGCAGTCACTGGAAGATATCTACCAGAAAGTGTCTCCTAAATACACATTCCAGTAATAAGAAAGTGTAGAATCCACCATACAATTCAGTTTCAGAATGTGCTTTGGAAGTTTATAAGTTACATAAAAACCTTGCTCTAAATCTCATATTAATTAGAGGTGTTTGCAGAGCTCATTTGAAAATACAATAGTTCTAATAATGTGGTAGAATTCTACCACATATACAAARGTAGCGTATCAGGAACATATCTTCCATTTCATTAATATTCTGTATTTGGACAGGGAATATCATGCAAGCTTGACAGTAAAATAATAAAATAATACATGAGACATGTCTAAGTATGCTTACTAAATATTGGATTCYAGGAGTGAAAATTCCACTTTTGTCAGGTTAATTTTAACGCCAAATCAAATTTTGATAAATACACTCATCATTGTAATGGTATATCATATCCAAATACAGAAAAAAGTAGTCATAATATATTCCTAAGAGCTGAAATGCAGAATTGCCACTAATACTGTTTCACATTCTCCAAATCTTTCATTTTAAATGTAGGTTTAAACAATGACATTTTCATGTTTTTATTTTAGAATTTATTTCTCATAAACCACTCTTCAAAATAAATAAGAGTCAAATTCTAATGCTTTGATCACTTTCTCTGCTTTAATAGGAAAGGAGGTTGCATGTGTGCCTATAGATGGACTAAATTCTGCCATCTAACTCTGGAATCCCACTGGGAAGTACAAAAGTGTCAGATATCTCTTCAAATACTTCAGACTTAGCTCCAATATATTTTTTAAAAATGTTACCTTTCAAACATTTAGCTAGACATGTGGCCATAATAATTAGTTTAAAATATTTACATTTGGATTTAGAAACATCTATTTTTATAGGTATGTGCATATGAACACACAGGTACATAGAAAATCCCTATGCAGAAAATTGTTTTAAAATAATATTGCAGTAGTCAGGGAAGTGACAGATTTCACATTTGACTGGATGAATTTGCAATAAGGGAAAGAATACTTATGTGGTGAGCAGATTGGGAAATTGCCCAGTGAGTAAATTCCCTTTAGAAAAAGATTAGTCAGTTTATAACTTTTGATTGTGTGCTTAATTAATTAAGTAATTAAAGGCAATAGTGACTTTAACAATCACATACTTTTTAAACAGAAGTTATCCTTTGGGACCAAGACAGTTCTCTGTCACTTTTAATATCTTTTCCATCTCTCTGATGCTCAAACCTCATTTCCTCTGGGGGGTTGGTGGCTCAGTGCAGCAATTTTCACTTACACTTTATCAAATATCCCCAACAGGCAACCATCAGTTATCTCACGAGCTTGAAGGAGGTGTGTTTGCCAGAGTTTGATTATCCATCAAATGTTTCCCCAAAGCTCTAGAAATAACCTACATTTTACAACTCATTCCTGAGAAAAATTGCTGCCCAATGAAATGTGGAAAGGAGATGTATACTTTAATGCTTCTTGAGAGTGATGAGTATCTGTCAGGTTTACTTTCATAATTGGTTATTTTGAGGACTGGAATATTTTGAGTTTCACAAGAAGAAATGCAGCCCTTTTACATTTAAAAACTTTGACATTACATATAACCATTTATGTTAGTTCAGTTTGGATGATAAATGTGCCAGAGACACAGAGAAGTGGCACCACCTCCTTGTTCTTTTAGAAGCGGATAACCTTTATCTTGCCCCGTATAGTATAGATGGAAACTACTTACATTTTAGCTGCATCTATTACACAATTTTTAGCAAAAATACCTCTAAACCTTTATAGTATACTAGCAGTAGAGGATGTAAGGAGTTTTTAATATAAATGTGCATCATACACACTTATACATCTCCTTATATTAAGTTTCAATTTCACTTGCTCCATCTTTGTTTGTTAATACACAGTATGGCAGGATACTTAAGGGCTCTTTCCTACAAAAGTATTTGGTCCAAGTACTGTGCAAGGAGGATAAACTGCGGAGTGCCTGCAGCATTGTCTGCTTTTTCAGCAGACCCTCTGGAGAAGATGCAGGCTGGTTACTCTCAAAGCCTGGAATTACTTCCCTCTGGCTCTGATTCTGTTCTASAGGTGAAAGAGGGGTCTATTACCCTTCGCAGAACTGGAAAGCTCAAACTTTGTTTAAATGATATCTCATCCTTGGACCTTAGAAGTACTGCTTTCATTTATCAGTTAGTTTTCTAGTTGTGTGCTTTAATGTTTTGAAGGAYGTGTTCTTTGCTGCTGTACCTTCGCTAGGAATCACCTAAGAATAAAATAGTCAGCTTGTCTGTCATGTTTTCAGTGAATTTCTATAGAGTTCTGTATGTGGCATGTTTTCTCAGATCCATGTGAAAGCTGAGGCCAAGCAGACTATAACAGCCAACCTGCTAAGTGCGGTTTCTTGCCATGAGTACATGATGCTAATTCTTCATGATTTTCATTGCTGTCTGTTGGCTTCCAGCTGGTACATAAGGTGTTGTGTTGAAGTAAGGAAAACTACATAGCCTCAGAGTTGTCTGTTTAAGTGAGCACTATTCTTTCCTACTACAAAGACACTTCAGAGACACTTTCCATTTAAAAGGATGGAGAGAGATTGCTAGTTCTCTGTCCTCAGGAAAGATGACCTTTTCATGATTCCAAATTAATATGTATTTGTTTAGTTTTGGTGTAGAGGTTTTCATAAAGGGGAGGTGGAGCTGAGACACAGAGAAAGGGAATTCAATGTTTCTAGTATTTTTTCAAAGGTCTACATTGTGTCAGGTTTGTTTCTAATTTATTATTTTTGTTAGTATAACATATACCATATTTCAAAAATTACCTGAGGCAACTTATAGTCTGGGACCAGAATCTTTCTTTCATTTTCCCTCTCTCTTTTTCTATCATGTGAAATCAAAATAAATAAGTAAAATCTGTGTGTGGTTCCATGTGGTTCCATGCTTCGCTGTATGGGCTTTTGAAATATACCTTCAAGGCATAGAACGTGCAAGTCTGAGGGCGAAGAGGATCATTTAATTTCATTATTTCATTTCATTTCATTTCATTTCATTTTAGCTCGTAGCTTTTATCTCTGTATGTATACAGGCTAAACTTCCTTTCCCTCGGTCACACTTTTGTTTTCCTCTAGTGTTTGATTCTGCTGTATCTGCATTTATTTGATAACCTGTGGCTTAAACATATTTTCCTATCTGGCAGAGGTTTCATTGATTTCTGCCATATGTTGGCTCATATTGGATTCTTTCTTTTTTGCCAACACATTGTTTTTAGCTTCTCAGTTTCCATACCAGAATTGTTAGATCTTTTCTTTTTTCCTTCCTACCTTTCAGCAAGTCTTTTCCCCCTCTTTTTAACTCTTGTCCTTCTGTAATGCCAACTGCAAACACAATTCAGCACAGATAATATTTCATTGCAATCAATATGCTTGAATTATAATTAACGTGACCAAATTCACAGTCCACATCATTTGAAGTGACAGCAAAAACACTTACATGGTTTCACATAAATGCACTTATGAATCTTGCTTAGCATTTGTTAATATAGAAATGTTTCCTTGTCTTTATAAGTGATCACAAGACAACATATTTATTCTATTTTTGTTTAAATTTTGAGTAATTAATGTTTCTGAGTAATGAAGTAATTAGATCAATATTAAAAGTGGCATATTAAAATAGGTGATAAAAAGATCACATATTTTTTCAGGAAAAGTTGCCATTTTTTGTATGCTTATACATATTTAACTATATATGATATTCCATCCATATAGAACTACTTTTTCTTTACCTTTTCAGACAAAATTTGAATTCCTTTTCTTCAAATGGCGAGCTCTTGTAATATGGTTAGTACCTTAGTTATAGACACCTCTTGAACTCTTCTAGTAGGCCATTRAGGATGTCTATACTGATCCACAACATGCATACTACAGCTGAAGCACATTTTTTGTGTTTGCAGGAATTGCCTGTGCTGGCTTTAGCCTACTGCCTGTCAGTGATATTGAAAGTGAAGCAGCCTGGACTTGAGCAAGGGATCCACAAGGCTGCTTGACATGCTGGTTAATGCTAGGATGATTAATTCCAAGGCAAAATCTGTGTTACTACAGATATACTGCTATATATACTGCTATATCTGGGTTGACAGGTCCTTGTCTGGTTGTATATTCACTGTTTCCCCATTTTTTCTCATAGCATGTTTAGCCCTTCTCTTCCCATGTTGCTGCTTTGACATATTAAAGAAAATCTAGGTTTATGGATCCTGAACACAACCAAAAAACTTAAACTCCAAAAACGTAAAAACACCCTTACTCTGAGCTTTCCAGTTTGGAAATACACTGCGTTTTGTGAATAATACTTTTGAACTTTGAACTCATGAAAATCTAGGGGAAATACACAGCCATTGTGAGTTTAGAACCCATCTTTCATTTTACTCTATACAACAAAAGTGAGATGGAATGCAGTTAAAATGCCTAAATGTACTTACATACAAAAATGTGATAAATCATAGCATAATAAAAATAAAAAAAAATATATAGTATAAATAATTTGGAAAACTTTAATTCTTGCTGTATTCCTGTAAAATAATGCCCATAAAGATTCTTATTGGAATCTGTCACATTCGCAGAGCTAATTACTTTGTTTGCTGTAACTACAGGATTTGCATAATTTCATCAGCCTGCTGAAATATCAATAGAATTCTGTTAGCTTCCAGGACTAAAGTATGTTTTTGACCTAAATCAATATAGCAATAGGGATCTTTGCAGGAGGGAAGAACTTCCAGTATAAATTGCTTCACCTGCAGGCTTGTTTAGAAACCCTCATTTTTATAGAACTGTTCTCTCAGATGATAACATCAATGGCTTTTTTCTGTTTTTCTTTTATTTGTTTTGTTTGGGCTTTTTTTGCACTTGGTTTCAAGCAAGTCACTCTACTGCTCTTAAATTTCCCTCATAAGTATGCCATAAGTACCCTGGGTTTTCATTTCTTAAGCTCAATTATTGGAATATGATTTTGTTTACTTACAAATATCTGCCCTTACGTTTTTAAAGAACCTAAACTAAAATGCCTTATCTAATTGTTCATTTTTTTTATATATCTTGTGACTCAATATTTTTCAGATATACCTAAGAAAGGGCCACAACATCAAAAGAAAAGATGGATGGTATTTTTTTCAGAATGGAATTTAGAATTCAGAGAATTTCTGTTGCCACAAGGTTTTGATTCCATTGGTAAGCATACAAGATATTCTGAATAAAGATCTTAATTTTGTGATGCTACTCCATGGAAACAGTGCTGGACTTTGATAAGTATCTGTTACCATTATGACTTCTTTGTTACGAAGCTCATTTCTTGCTAAATCTTGGCATGCCAGGGTTATGTGGACAGGTAGAGATCATCTAAGTGAAAATAATAAGACTATATCACGCTAGCTTTTTTTTTTTTTTTTTTTTTTTTTTATGGAGATTATCATGACCAACACATTAGGTCTGACAGAGCTCTTTCTCCTCAAGAAATGAAATAAGAAAGTACCTGAGAAAATCAAATAATAGCAAAGCTTTATGTCTAGGTTTTTGATTTGGATAACATAGTATTTGTAAATGTTTCTTTCCTTTGTTTTTTATTTAAGAATTCACTTCAGTACCTAACCTGCCTTACAAAATTATTTGAACATGAAGCCTTTATCTGGAGGAAGAGTGGAATAAAAATTATTTTCTTCATCTCTGTTACACAGTCAGTCCCATTCATTCCATAAATATGAGATGATTTCTACCAGTTTGTGCAATCCTCAAGAAATGTAAATTGTACATTGTAGGGATTGATGCTCTGTACTTGAATACTGATTTGTAAGGTGAGTGACTCTTCTGCCTGTTGAAACAGAAGCACATGAAAATTGATACCTTCACATCTAAGCCTTTATACAAACATTTCATGGTGACTAACACCAGTGTTGTAGACCTGTTGTGAGGGGAATATCTAATACTGTCTTAAGTCACTTATGGTGCATAATTGTATCTGCTAGGTACGGTGCAGTAACTGGAAAAAAGCACCATATACTACTGAGACTTTTTTAAACTAATCTTTAGCRCAATGTGCCATTTTGAGTTGTGACTTGGGATTGCAAGGAGATGTGAGCAAATTGACAATCATTATTTTCCATCAAAGTGTACAACGGATCTCATTTGCTTGACTATGTTGAATAGCTTTTAATAACTTTTCTTTTTAGATGACCACAGCTTGAAGGGAATGCTGCGTGAGGGCTGTCTTAAGCATTTTCCCAYGAATGAGTAGGCATATGGGTGGCATTTGAAATATTCAGTGTCTGTGATACTCAAGAAGTAGATATTGGATGAGACAAGGGGCAAAGCCAAAGTAGCCTCGTTTCTTCTGCCACCATCCATCCTCAGACTTTGTGATGTGAAGGTAACTCAAGATTTTCTGAACAGTTCTTGTGTAGATAGTCAAAGCTTAAGGAGATCTCAAGGAAGAGACATAGTGGGTAGTGGACAGAACAGACAGAGAACAGCTATGGAGGGYGAAACCAGTTGGAAATTGTTCCTTTTGCTTTAAAGTTATTTGATTTTTCTCTAGAGTTTCATTTGTCAATAAATTGCTTGCAAATCTTCTTTTATGTATGTGTGTGTGTATATATATATATATGTATATATATATGTGTGTGTATATGGTAGCTTTTTATTCATGAACTTGTCTTTATAATAGTAAATATGGYACATGTTTACAGTATTTAAAAGTCTATCCTTCGTAAGTTAGAGATGAATTCTAATTCTTTACTTCTACTTTTATACCATAATCTACCAAATTTTCATGTTGTTTCTTTTATTAGCAGTTCATCTACATTAGTGAAATTTCAGATCTGATATGTTAAGTATTTTTGTGAGCATCATGGTTATGAACATACTTTTTCCCATCTTTCCCTGTTAACATGTATTTGCCTCATAGGAGGCCAGTATACCATATTTAGGATGGAATTTCACAGTTCTCTGGTTTTAGACAGAATGTCGTATAATAAGTCTATGTCAAACATTTACAACTATACAGATTGGAGTTGTCACCTGTGTCTCGTCCTTTTGGCAAACTATGATATATGATATTGATCAATTATTTTTGGTTTTGTTAGTAAATGGTACAAAACATTTAAAATTTCTTTCAAGTAATATGCATTGTATTTGAGTATTTAATTCCACCTTCTCCAGGGGAAAGGATTCTCTTCTCATCACACCTCAGCCAATCTAACAGCTAGCTACCAGTAAAGGAACAGTCCTGTTTGTGCTTTCTCCTTTATCTCAGCGACTTCCAAAACTGCCTTTGAGCTGGTTCTGGGGCTCATCTGACTTTGCAGTGAGCTGATTCTTGCTAGGAACTGGAGGGGTACCAGGGTAGGCAGAAGGGAAGGGGGTTTTTTGCTTTGTTTTGTTTGTTTTGCTTTATTTTATTTTTTGGCTCAGGGAGATGAACCGGATCATCATCAGGCAGCAGGGTCAACACTTTGAACAGCTTAGAATTTCATAAGGTTGATCAACCTATATAAGAGTGCATAACCATCAGGGAAGATCCCATTCTTCTCTCCTCCCTTTGTTTTTCTCCCCTACTGCAATGAAATTGTATCCTGGGGCTGCGCTTCCCCAAGAAGCTGGTCCAATCTTTTTTTTCAATAATGAACTATCAGTTGGCTTCTCTTGTCTTGTGGAATTGTTTCCTGACATTTAGGAGAAAGACAGAACTAATGCATACTTTTACARGAAGTCATGCTTTCTGGAGTCAGTTTTATTCCAAGGATAAGTGACCCCAATTAGCTTCTTTGCTTTCATGGAAGAGTCTCATAGAAAAAGCTATTGTAGCACTCAGACATAGAATCTTCATTTTCTTTCAGATTATTTCTTTACCCTTTAGTTTACCTTGTATGCTTTTGCTTTATTTTTTTTCCAGTTGAGTGGTCATAATGTTCAGTYGTAATGGTTTACAGTTAAAAGTCCTGTGCCTGTGGCAGAATATCACATGGATTACTACCTCATTGAGCGAGCACAATTGTGATGGTGGTGCATTCTTGCATGATGCAAAAAGGAGAGAGACAACTCCTAAAGTCCGATCATGAAATGTTTCTCATGAATCCCTAGGATTCATGAGTCCAAAGCCTTGGACTGCAAAGCCTAGACCTCATTGGGGAAGACAGAGCAATGTTAGCAGTTAGAATTATCTAATTTTTTAGTTATTTTATTAAAATAGCTTGAGCTGAGAATAATAGAGATAGGTAAGGTGTCTGAGTATTTTCKCTTCATTTTCAGATATCAAAAGAAGCACTGATCATTGTTTTCAGAACTAAATAGGAAAAGTTTTTCATCYCAGTCCTTGCCTAATCCTATCTAATCACAATTTTGGGACATACTAGAGGCCTTTCAGGTGTGGTTAACAACTTTCTAGCTATTACTTAATACATAAATACAATCAGGCAGATGAACTTCACATGGAAAGTTGTACATTGCAGTACTAAACACATTTGTTGCAGTCAGCCAATGTCCTATATTTTAAGAGCTTTTGTATGTAAGATGGAAGAAAATGGAGAATGTAAATTTCCRTTTATGTTAACAATTAAAATATTTTCCATGTTTTCCTCTGTGAATGAATGAATAAAATTCAAATGAAGTAAAAATATTCAAAGGTAATTAAATTCAAATGTAATAGGTTTGAAAACAAGAAATTTTTAACCTATGAACCTACTTTCAGATTAAGGTGAGAATTAAAGTGAATTCCAATGACCTCTTTTTAGTTCAGGTGACTCCAATATTGATTCAGATATGAGTGCTTAATTGTAAAGCTACTTAGGACCTTACTACATTAGATCTCTTCTCCAAAGGATCTTCTCCTGAGGATGACTGAATGGTACTTAGAAAATGTCGTTCTTCTTGTCACAAAGAATCTTCTCTTCTATTTCAACAATGTGTTAAAGTAATTTGAATTCAAGCTTAATCAGCAATGTGCTCTCTAGCTCCTTTGAAAATAAGACAATTTTATTTTATGATTATAATAAAAAATATGCTCTTGAAAAMTATTACTACTCAGTAGTGAATCTTGCCTCCTCACATTAAGGGTGAACTTTGTTTTCTCCAGTATCCTTACATTCTTCCATAACATATTCCAGCTGTTTTATACAAGCATAAGGTAGACCTCCAGACAATAATTTGAGGTCTGAAACTAGGCTCCTGAAGAAGAACTGTTGTATCTGTGGTTTGTTTACACAGTTGCTATTCACATGCTTTTGCTGTTTTTTTTTCCTATGGGCTTATAATTTTTCCACTTTTCATTACAAAGGAGGTACGGGGACCTTGACATTTTTCACCTCTCCTCTGAAGATGGCTCTCTCTTGGTTAGAGATTGGTGCTTCCTCGAGTGAGACTCTCAGAGGGAACATCAAGGAACAGAATAATGGATACCATAGCATCCAAATTTGGTTTTCTATTGCATAGCTAGGTAAGAGAAGAGTGAATTTAAAATTCATGGTGACTATTAAGAAAAAAGAAAAAGAAATTTTGAAATTGTTTCATTGATTTCAGAAGGCTTTTACTGAGACTTAAACTACATAATAGAAAAAGAAAGCTTTCCACCATCCAACTCGCAGCAGGAGTTGCATGCTTTAAAAGCATGCTTGCTTTTAAAGTTATTGGAAAACATTTCTTATGGATAGGATTTACACATAAAACAAAAAAAAAAGAAAGTAATAACCATTTAAAATTCTAACATAATTTTATTCTCTTTTATCGAAATAGGATAAAAGGTGCTGGATGATTCTGAGTCCACTTTCTCCTTGTGAAGAATGAAGCACATGCTTTTTAGAGCACATAGATGGACCATTGTAAGATTTCTTGTCTACCTGTTTTTCTCTCTTTGTTACTGTTGCCATATTATAGAGTAATGCTTCCCCTATATAATTTCTTATTCACCTTGTTTTAGTTACCTGTGAATGAAGTGCTGTAGATGTAAAAAAAAACCCAAATCTACGTGGTCTTACACTACAGAGTAGCAATATATTTTTAATTATTTGCATATTATAGCATAAGCTAAATTGGTCATTCCACTTGTTAACAGTTTGACTTTTCCATTAAAAAGGCTCTTATTGTGAAGAAAGAAGTAAGAAAAATAACTATACTAAATTATGCCATGAACTTTAGTGGAAAACAGAGACTTATTAGCTGGGAGTCTTTGAAACAAAATCTTGAGTTAAATGTTTGATACATTATTCTCCAGGCTGCAGCACTAAACTACATTAATTCACCTCAGAATGCTGATATGGGGTATTCTGTTAGTGAAAATATTTTAAGTAATAATATGCCTCTTTCCTTTAAGGCCAGATAATGTTTATTCAGTTTTAAAAATAGATTTTCCACAGTCTTAGAGTGAAATGTAGCCAATTGTTGGTGTGAGGTTTATTTATAATGGTAACCCTATAAAGTTTCCACATCTCTCATCATTTCCAACTTTGATTTTATGACAAATTTTGGTTTACAAAAAAACAGCATCTTGGTTTATTCAAACACTAGTAGGGCTAGTAAAATAGAAATATATAGTTTCTCCTTTATTTAATAGTTTAACACTCTATACATTGTCTTCATTTGGGTTTCACTTTGTGAACACTTGCACACATGCTTAACTTCACGCACATGACCACTTGCATTGAACTTTACTACTCAGTGTGAAGGAAAAGAACTTAACAGGAGATCTCATCCTGTACACGGCAGCCTGTGTCTAAAAGAATAGGTCTTGTATAACATTAATGTCACATAATCATTCCTGCAGTTGAAAACTTAGAGACAATCCTATTAACTACATCACTGAAAACAGAATGTTAAAGATTCAGTAGCAGATATTTATGTGTAATTGCATTCTCCGGTAGACCCGTTACATTATACCATATGCTAAGAGGCTTTAAGACAATTTCCCGGGTGACACCTTTACAGCCTCTATGTTATTTTCTGGGTTTAGTTATCAATTTTGTATGGGCTTGATTTAGTTTAGTTCTGGTCTGCCTAACCTCCCGAGTTAGCAGTTCAACTGTGTATCAGAGRAAGACCCTTGTAGTCACTCAGCCATGATGTAATTTAGTCTTCCTAAGAACCACAGCGATGTTAAAATAAAATCCCTGTGATGGTCAAGCCATCTGTCCAGAGGGTAAAAATACTACTTATCCAGTTCACTGATAAAAGGTCGGAGATAATCATCTGCTTCTATATATTCTTAATGGAAAAATGTGCCTCAAAGGGTAGACAGCTACCATCCAAATATTTTATCAAACTAGGCACGTTATTCACACAGCATCACCTGCACTATCCCTTATGGCTGTCCTAGCATCTGCAGCACTTAGTTAAATAATATCAGCACCCTGCAGTACTGTATGCAATTGTACTTTTTTCTGATTATTAAATTGTGTGGAAAAACATTTTTTTTCTGATTTTTTTTCACCATTTTTACTTATCTTAATAAGAACTCTTCTAGAAAAGGAAAAGTTGGATTTAAGTAAATGCAAAACAAATAGGGTATTAGTAGCAGGGAGAAAATAAGATTGATGATGTGACAAAACATTAATTAAAAAGAAGAACATTGCCAAGACTAACGTGTATAATTCAGTTGCATGCAATTCAAAGGCAAAATTAATTTATCGGTTCTTACTTGACAACAAAACAGTAACTTTCTATTGATTAGTCAATTTTATCAGTGCATACAAGACATATTTAAACCCTCCAATTGGAAACAGTGTTATTGAAATGGTGCTATTTAACCTCTGTGCCTCCGAATTAAATTTCAAGAACCCCATAGAGATAGCAGAAAATTGACTTTCCAATAAAACAATTTCACAGTTGTTTTTGTAGGTTTGTGTTAGTTTGAAAATATTGAATCTCAACTGTTTTATTAATTAAAGGAAATAACATAAAACATTTGGCATAATTCTGTTCTGAGTAGTTGCCAGTATGCTAAGCCCAACATATGCTGAATATTTTATTTAAAAGTGATTTATTGCAAAATTTACCAATAACAGTTGACAATATTTTGCTTAAGTTGATTTTCTAAATGTCAGCAGTTTTAAAGATTAAATACTATTATGTATTCAGATGCCAAGAACATGTATATATTTAAGCTATATAAACTCCTTAATAATTATATTATATAGGGCTGTCAGTTCATAAAATTTGTTCCAAATGTGTATATTCATTTTTCTGCAAATATCTGAGTCATTCATGTTGGAAATGGTAACAAGAATAAGAACTTAACCTTTACTATTTTTTATCCAGCAAAGAAAAAATAATCTTCTTTATCCCTGCCTTTAAGACAATACATGTTCAAATACGAAGTGTTAATACATCTTTGGATTGTTAAAGGATAAATATGCTCAAGAGGCAAACAGCTGAAAATGAAACCATTGTACTGAAAATAAAATACACAAGGGTTACTCGGAACTCGCATTATCTGCCTCATGCTAAAGAATATATATTGACATTCTTACAATCTTGAAAGCAAAAGAAAACTTAAGGCTTTTTACCTTGCTAGGAATTATTTCTGAGGTAAAACACTAATACTAAGCGAATGATTAGGAATTGCATTTCCACCTCACTAATTAAAAACATAAAGGCACAAAAAACATGAAAGCTGTTATTCTCCCTTATTATTTTGCTCTCACTTAGTAAATTTAACAAAAAGTGAATTTTCTTCCCTTAGCCCAGTACTTGAAGCTGTAGCTGTAAACCACCTCCAAGTAAACTGTTTCTTGCTTTCACACCATGACTTTTAGACTTGCCTTCGCTGCAACAAGTTGCACTTGAGAGCCCTGTATAAAGCATTTTGGGTGAAGTGAGAAGGACCACACTGCAAACACTGCTCGGGATGCACAGAGCAATTCGATAAGCAACACACGCGAACAGTTGTGACCCTGGCTGAAGCGTTCCCCAACACTGAACAGAAGCAAGGCTGAAACTTTACCGTGAGCCTGATCTTTTGATCTTGAAGAACCATTTTGCAGAAAGCATTCAACCTCAGTATGTATAAGAAGCAACAGGATGCAATAATCAGATTTTGAGCAAGAAATATGATGAAGACCAACAGACTTCTGTTAATGTCTTTCAATGAAGACTCATGCTTTCTCAGCTGTGTGTCTTCTATGGATTTCAAGCTTATTGAAATCAACCTTAGATCTTGAGTAAACTTGAATTTCTTAGGTACTTTCTTCACAATCCAAGCAAATTGAGATAATAGTATGATTTTGTTAAAGTTTGTAGAGACCAAGTTTAAAAATATGGCTGTTTCCTCTCTGCTACATAATAGAAGAGTCCAGCAGTTTCCCAAATTTCCTTTCTGTTAATTTTATTCACTACATAACTAATGTTATGTAGTGAATACATTAAGTATAGGGAGTACCCAACAGAATCTGCAATGGGTGAAGAAATAATAGTAAGATGAGGAGATTATTTGTTTTTCAGAGGAATCGGGGACATGTTGAAAATGTTATGTTATGGCCATTCTAGTTCTGTTCCTTATCTGGTTAAACCTCGTCAACCACTGTTCCTTGGCTGCTTCTTCACCATTTTTTTCAAAAGAGAACAGTCAGATCTTGTCAATACTCCCCACCGAACATCTCAAAAAAAAAAAAAAAAAAAAAAGAAAGAAAAAAGAAAATGTCAAAGGGTACAGATAGCAGATGACTGACGGCTGAGAAAAGTTGTTGACCATGGACACTCTTCAAAGAGCTAACATTTCTCACACCTTGGCCTGATTCTGACTTTAAAATTAAGCATTAATATAAAATTTAAGTCAGGAGGTATTAGTATAGAAATATTTCTAATTTGACTTCTGAATTTAGACAAATTCATAAAAATGAAAGTCAACATGTTTGGAGCTCAAAATCAACAATGCATTTCTAAGATTTCTGAAATAAGAGATGGATATGTGGCAGACTTGAAAATAGAAAAATTTTCATGACAAAGTTAAAAGAAAGAAATAATGTAATATTTGCTGAGGTCCAAGACTAATGAATTCAAATTCTTTCAAATTCACATTCATGGAGATCCTTAGTACTATCCTTTTTCATAAAAGGGAATGGATACTTCAGAAGAGTAGAAAGGAAAGGTGTGCACTCCCTGATACTGAGTGAATGTGGCTCTGATTCACGAAGGCAAAAAGATAATCTTCCATCAGCTTTGGCCAGTGCTAGTCAGATCTTTCACACATTTCATCACCTTTCTTACTGTCTAAATGCTATAACACTAGAAGTCCAAGAAATTGTTTTCAACAGAAATGTAGAAATATTTTATAATCTGTAAAAATCTTTGTGTCACACACGGACATTAGTGCATTGGACAGGACAATGCAATTAGTTATACAGGGCAGCCATCACCATTAAAAATCCCACTACGTCATTTGCCAAGAATTACTACAAAGCCCAAGAACTTAGTTTCTCTTATTTTAATTGACTATTTCAAAATCACAGTGTGATAAGATTTATTGATGATAATTGTTATTATTACAGAGTGACAACTCTACCATGACTGTGCATGCAGATTGGGTAATCCTGCACACAGATTGTTAGATAGCTGTGTACCTAGTCTACTGGATTCATAATAAAATGATTTAGGTGCCCAGCAGGATTTTACCTTTTAAAAATGCGTGTTTAATTTCAATACAGTAAAATATCATTAAAAAAGAAGACAGTGTTTCTAGCATTCTTTGGTGTTATATCTCACAACAGAAGAGAGGAAAAGAGAAATGGAAGCAGACAAGCTACCTGTGAGTATCTTATTCCTTAAACTGTGTAAGAAAGAAAAGAGTATAATGTGGAGATCATTACCAACGAAACGATAATTTTTATTTTTACACAAAGACCACAAATTAAGCTCCAAAAGAGGCCAGTGACTATTTAAAGTAAAATTATCTTAATTATTATTGCTCTCATTTCCTCAATTCATTTTAAGTAACATTTTGAACTGAAAAGCTCATGGAGCCTATAAAAAGCAGATGCTTCCTGATGAACAACTGAGCCCCTAAATGATTATTTCTCAATAGGTTAGGGGCAAAGACCAGGCCTGTTGACACTGCTGAGATGCATCATGGTGCTCTGTCCCATTTGGCACAACAGTTGCTCAGAACTAGAAAAAGGTCCACATTGCAGATGAAACTAAGTCTGCTAAGTGAAAAAACAGTCCTCCTCAAATAGAGCCCTGTCAAGTTAAGAAAATAGTTCTCTCTGATGACAAATTGAATATGTYTGATAATACTCTTTAAACCCCACAGGCATCAAATGGGCATAACAAGTCAGGGAAATATATTTCTGTGAGTATCTGAAATTGCAGGGTACCCCAAATYCAGGAAATGAACTGAATCACAAGAAGTCATCTTTCTAAATGCTCTCAAGAGCTACATGCTCTCGAAGCTGCAGCACTGTTTATGAAACAAAGCAGGTTAAGAAACACATGCTGCAGGGCRACACTATTTAAATGAACTGCTGCACTAGAAAACCACAGCAAAATAAGGCAAGGGTACTCCTCTGAAAACTGTGCATTAAATCTCTCAGAAACAATGGTAATTTGCGCATTTGTTGTCAATTTACATTGCTCTGACAGGCAATCAGGCAAGGTACCTCATACATGTCAGTAGGTACATGCTATAACATTGGACTAGTTCAGCAAATACATCCTTCAGTTATTCAACAAAACAAAAGCAACAATAATAAGGGATGAGGTAGGCATCTCACTTCTGTAGTATAACCACTGGACATTGTTTCTTAATTACTCTCTCTCCTATAATCACGTTTTCATTAGTTTTGAAATGAATCCTATCAAGTGAGTATAAGAGTCAGCGACACTCAGTCCTTGGATTTGAAGGTGGAACTGTGATTATTATTTCCTAAGCATGATGCCCTTGCTCAGCCTTTACTGGTGAACGTACTGTATATTTGTATTTTCTCTGGTTTTACGATACACTGTGTTACTCCTCACACACAGCCCAATACTAGGTTTGGTTAATTAAAGATTTTATTACACAGTAAAAGACACAACGCAGAGTAAACAATATTGCACACAGAATGAAAGACTGCATAAACACATACAGCATCTCTACTGCCACTTCTTTGTAACTCCTGAAAAATGCATTTAACAATTACTCTATTCTGTTCTAACACGATGACCTTGGTCAGCAATTTCAAGAGTAATGCATCAATATATGATGAATTTTATGAATTGATGTTTGTGGCTCAGAACATCTTTTGGTTATAAACAACTTTTTATTCATCTCCGTTACAGCATCCACTCTTTGGAATGCATTATGCATGGTAATGAGTCTCATCCTGATGGTGGGAATTGATATATTAAATTTATTTTTTATTAGCTATTTCTAGTAACATATCTCAATAATCTATGTTACCTAGCATTATCACYGCAAAGGATTTGGATACAGCACAGTTATTGCATATAAAGTATTTTCTGATCAAGCAAAATTAAAAGAATCTATCATTAATATCTTTTCACAGTGCAATTAACACAGTTGGCAGCAGTTGGACTTAATTCAGAGGTACTGAATAACTACATTTCCCTTTGACTTCTTTTGGAGCTGATGATGATTATGATTTCTGAAAAATCAGGATGACAGAGTTGAAATATACRTATAGAATTTGAAGATTTTAAAGTAATTAGAGATTTTAAAGTTCATCCTGTTTCTCTCATATTATCTCACTGCTTAAAGTTTTCTATTACTTCTTGTTGTATTTACTTTTAAGGATTTCTCTACCATATTAGCCCTACATCCCCTTTGAGTGGCATAAAAAATTCCATTTCCACAGGCCACAAATTCATTTACTATAGGTCAACGTATAATTTTCTTTTCCTAAAGAAGATTAGGACAAAAAGGGCCAGATCCTATACTTCAGCTTAAAGAACCTACAGTTATGCTAGCTGAATAAAGTTGATGTCTTCCTACAGAAGGCTTGGCCAAGTATTCCAGGGTGATCATGATTGCTTTCAGCATCAATATTTGAAACAGAACACCAAGAACTATTAATATTTTACATTTAAAGTATGAAAGCTATAATACTCAAGTGATTTTCTGCTAGTAGATAAGATATAGCAAATTCTCARCAACAACAGAAAGTGATTGAGAGCTAAATAGAAGAATAGAAATACACTTTATCATTAAATCAAATTAGGTATTTCTGTATAGTTTTTCCATAACAATCAGMGATGGCTAATCTAACTCCATGTGTATGACATGGAAAACAGCTTTGGTTCATATTGCCAGCTGGTGGAAATCAATGGAAATACACTGATTTTCAGTGGCAGAAGATATGGACATTTATCCAAGRAGCAGATACATGGGACTGCTCTCAGATGGTATGAGTTTAGCCACCTAAAAAAAAAAATACGACTGATACAAAATGCAGAAAAGTTGCATTTCTCCAAGGAAAGTGGAGGGGAAGATAAGCATAAAGCAGAGTGAAAGAAAAAGTTGGCAAAATGCATCTGTTAAGTGAATYTTCTCTTCAGCTGGTTTATTTGTTTTGCATCTGAGTGAAACTATTTGCAGCTGACCTGCCTGATAGAAAAATAAATGACACCGCTCCTCCTCATGAGCATAGCTTTCTTATGGATATCTGTTGAAGTAATTCCTAGTTGGCTAGTTTGCTTTTTTTAATACAAAAGCTGGTAGTGAAACATAAACAATATATATATAATTTTCGATGCACATGTGTGCTTTCTATGCCATCCACAAGTAACTGCACTTGAAACCTGTCTATGTTAACTGAATACGACTCTCTCCACTGTGAATGTTTATCAAGTGCGACAGCTTCTAAATGATCATCAGAGACCACCAGAAGTGTATGAATTTTGTATCTGTKGAAAGTTTGGGTATTTTCAGGAATAGAATCTTAACAGTGATATCTTAAAATCTCTTAAGAGATTTTAAAGTTCATCTTGTTTCTTTCATATTAGCTGGTTAAGAAAACATATAAACAAGCAGAGATTATTCTCCACAATTTTTTCATCACAAGAGCAGTTTGCTAAGGAAGATCCACATACATCTACAACTTTTTCTCTTTGATGGCTAAAGAATATAAGGTTGCACTGGTGTCTAATCTTCTGTTTGTTGTTCAGTTTTGCTGACAAATTTGTACTGCCGATCATCATTGTGATATTGATTTCCCTTAGCATAGGTTCTGATCTAATATTTTGGCAAATATTGGGTTTTGTGAAGCTTGTTGCATCAGCATTTATCATACTTGCCATACAATTGTCTAATAGTCGAGCTACAATGCACAAGCAAAAACAGTTGCTCAAATGCTTATGTGGGCTTAAGTCTGGTGGAAAAATATGGTACTAGAAGATGACTGGTTTATGAAGTTTTGTTGCTATCTAAATTTTTTTCCTCTTTCTGTGTGAGCCAGGGAAATACTGAAAAATGAACTTATCAATGAAATTGCCAGAAGGGAATAAACACAGCTTTTAAGGAATATCTGTACAAATATTCATTGTTTTAGCTAGTACKAACATGCTGTATTACTATTGAATATTTATTATATGTCAGAGACTTTCTGGATCTGTGCAAAAATCAATTTAGAATTTCAAGAAAAGCTCAAAGTAAATCTACAGAAGCCACAGTTTTCTTTTAAACAATTCACATACATTTTTGGTGGGGAGGGAAGGCTTGGTTATGTTTCATGTGAGTTAGAGCATTCAGGGTCACAACCATCTCCATATAAAATTTCTTAAGAAGCTTTTAYTATCAGTTCTCCAAAAGAAGAGGGCAGCTCTTAACTCAGCAACCAGTTTTTCTGCCCTCCTACATAGCAGTCAGCAACAGCCTCCAATTTCTCTAAGGACAGTTACTTTCTCCATTTCCAGAGATTTTCCACACCTCTYCATCTTAAACCTTTTCTATATAGAAGACCACAGTTTAGACCCCTCACTTTTTCTGGGCCTAGAGGACTTCTTGGATCTGCCCAGTGGGAGTGTGGCCTTTGGGCTGATCTGCAGCACCTGTTTACCTTTCAGAACAAGGCCAGCCATTCCCCTGRACCCTTATGGGACCTGTTACAAGCCCTGTTATACAAACATTATCAGAGTCCATGGCACACRTCTATGGTGATATAAATTCATTTAGTACCAGGTATTGCAATATATTCAAACTTGAGTTTTTTTTTTTTCTTGTAGACACACATGCTCCTTTAAACACCATAGTAGTGGTGTGTACATTCACTGTGAYTGTCTGCTAGAAGATGAAGTCCTGACTGTCTGTCTGAACTCTTCTATTGCTACAAACAAACTTAGTCTTGGTACTATTGCAAGCTTGCCAGACAGCTGTTTTGCTATCCTTCATTTCACTTTTCATCACCCTTCCAGAAATGATCAACTGATGCCATTCTCCATTATCACAAAATACACTTGGGGCAGGTCTTTAGGTCTGGAGGATGAATGTCCTTGAGGATATATCCAGAAAAAAATGATTTAACACTAAGAAAGCTTGTATGTGAATAAGAATCTCTTTCTCTTCATCTCATTCATACTGTCCTGCTACAGACATTTCTAACTCGATGCCCCTAGTGGTCAGCTTTCCTCCTAAGGAGGACRGTTAGATGTTTATTCTTTAGCAAAAACTGAGATTCCTGTGTGTACATAACTCTAGGTCAGTTCTGTCCAAAGCATGTTTTCTCGTAATGCCTTTGGACAAAGATTTTCAGCATATCAGTGTCTCAGCAGAGTGTGACAGAAAAGGAATGTGGGAAATGGAGTTCTCATGTGCCTTGAGGTTTATTTCTAAATATTTATTAATACATCTATTTGGTCCACTTATATACTGTGTAATGGATGAGTAAGAGTAGAAATATGTTTCTATAACCTCACAATCTGCTGAATGACTGTAAACAAGGTTATCTGTGGGGGAAAAAGAATAAATTTGCTTGGAGGAAAAAGTCAGTTTCAGGGGAACTCCAAATATGTGGGCATTTGTATCAGATTCATCCACTACTTCTGGTCAAATACAAAGAAAAACAAGATTTCAGAAGTGCCATATTTTTTCTTGAAGTGTTTAGATTGAAAAGTTTTGCCTAGATATGTCAATTTGCATGTAAAAAAACCTCCATAGAAGAGGCTGGAACAAAACCCTTCAYTCTGGATGGATGAGACCACTTTCTCTTGACCCAAATCTGAAACAAGACACTATTTTTTCTGAAACTTTCCTTCCCCTTCACTCTGTTTCAGAACTTATTTTTCTTTCTGTTTTGTTTGGCTTTCATTACCAGGTCAGAGGAACTATTAATTGCCCAGCTCTACAAACATGATATTTTCTTATACTAACAATACAGGCATGGGCTTAATAAATATTAAAATGACTGCTATTYGTTATTGGAGGAGATCCACATGAAGAGTTTAACTTTCTTCATGAGGTGGGAAGCACRGATTCATCATGGACATCATTTAGTAGGAATCCTGCCATCTGGTAGAAGCTTTGTCCCTTTCTATCTGCCTTTGAGGCTGCTAAGAACTATCTTGCTTGGAAAGCTCAATAATGTTTTTACCGTATAGCTATTTTTTACATTAGTACCAGTTTTGCCTCAGCAAAACAAATGAAGTTATCTCAGAATTTGTAGTATAGCTTATATCTCCTAATAGTTTCTACATGAAAGCGATAACAAACAAGGAAGACTCGTTAGCTGTTTAAAGAAAGAGAATAGACAACATTTAAAGCTTGCTATTATATAATGTAGAGGTCTAACAAGCTATTTGTGAGTAGCAAGTTAACCTCATCAAACAGGTCTGGGAATAGAAACCACAAATGTTTCACAGTTGCTACATGGGGCCTCAGCATATACGTAACACATGCACACACACGCTCATCCCTTATTATTCCACAGATTTCAAGAATCTGTCAAAATAATCTCATCTCCCATCACAACAGCTAAATTACTTTTCATAAGCTTTTAAAAATTAAAAAAAATTAAGATTAATGCAGGCTATACTCTAGTATTTGCAAGATTATTTGATCAATTTCCTTCTAAGAATGAATATTACAGAATATTTAAAAAATGATTTTACAGCAAATGAAATGCCAGAAACAATACATTATATTTCATAAGTTGTACCCCCTAAAATCATAATGCTGATTTATTGCTGTGATCTACTATTTAAAGCATGAATGAGAACTATTAAACTCTCATTCCAAAAGGGATATTTTTATTATTAACAGATGCATTCTAACTGGGGAGCCTCACTTTATCATGAAACATGAATCTTATTTCCTTATGCCTTTATTAATTATATATCTATTGGGATTCAAAGGTGKGTCTGCTGTAGATTTAGTCCTTCATTTCTGCCTCCTGTTGTTATCAGCTCCCTACTTGGTTCTGGTCACTTTGTCCTCAATGACCCACCCATTATTCTTCTTCTTGTGTAAATACAGACCAGTCTGCTTCCATGAGTGCACATGATCTCTTTCTCCTCCTATCTACTTTGCTTCAATAAAAAATACATTTTTTAGAAAAGGGAGGACACACTTTTTTTCCCGCCTCATTTTTCAACAGCAGAATCATGGCATTTCAATTTTTTAAGTAAACAAAAAGCCCTATTTTTCATACTGACAGCAAAGAGCAGTGATGTATGAACCTGCAAGTCATATAATGACTTATCCCTGATAATACTTGAAGAAGCCTCCATGCATTTTTAAGGCAATTCAAAATAATTTGTTTTGGCAATGCATCGAAATCCTAGGTTTTTAAGCTGCAATATGTTATGTTTCAATTTCTGTGGTGTGGATCCATCTTTACAGATGAGAATTAGTTTTCTAAAATTACTGAGAAGTTTTAAAATAAGTGAACTGGTATTGAAATGTTAACAGGGCTACTCTCTTTAATGTAGGTTGGGTAATGGTTTCCATACTAAAACATGGTACTTTGTTGCAACTTGCATTTTGTGCTATAACTTTACTCTGCTGTTGAATTTGTTTATCAAAGCCTAAATTGTGAGTCATGCTATTAAAAAGGAGTCTCATAGTTCAATGACAATCTTTATGGTATATAGTAGCTATTGAAAAAATTAATGGTATCTGCCTCAAAATTCAAGGTAAAATGATTCAACCACAAAAGGAGTTTGAGGAGCTAGATAATGTTCCTGTTATCTAAAAGCTGAAACTTCACCCTCTTTATCTCTCTTAGTGCTTCTCACAAAGGCAAGAAGGGGGTAAAAATGAAACATTGATTAAATGGATGCTACAATCAAGTTGTGAAGTGCTGGCAGAAAATTCCTGCAGTAAATGAGAGTTCAGCTGGTAAAGCTGTGTCAGCAAGGCACACTGGAGCTTTCTTCTCCTTCCTGTGCTTTCACAGCCCTGTAGGAGGTGGGATGGAGACCCACACACCACATTCTATGTAGTGGCACAACTAAATTTTGAGTTTCAGACTTTTGTCAGATTTACTTCCGGACCRGAATAGCAGTCTTTCAACTGTTACTTATCCTTCGCTGGAACGAGAGAGTGTTGTTTTACAGAGGGYGTAAGTTACACTTTTCTGTGGCCATACAACCAGCCACAGTCTATCTGCCTAGAAACAAAGCCATGAAATAATGAGAATACACATTTAACCTTTATACTTCTCGCATGTCACACACCTCTGATGAATGTTATGGATGGGCGGACTTCTATTTTTACTTAGATTATTCTACTACAGAAAGTGAGCACAACAGTGAACATAATTTATACTCTCTCAGATGATCTCCTGAGAGGCAAAGTGACATTAGCAATCTCCCTTCTTGACAGAAGGTGCAAGCTAATGAGCAGAGAAGTACAGGACAACTGAACAGCTACCGTTACCTTTCTTCCTACCTGGAGGATCTAGGCAGTGTAGTGCCTAGACTAAACTGGTTTAGTGGTTTGGGCTACACTTTTTCAGTTGATTTGCACTGTAAGAACTACTGCAAATACCTACCAGATGATCTATATTAATATAGTTATGGCCTAATTAATTAATTATGGCCAATATGAGCATATGCAAGTCCTCATATGCTATACAACCAAGCTCCCAGCTGATTCACTGCAAACTGAGCCACAGCTCAGTGATGGTGCAAGCCATTTTCTAGCTGAAGTTAGAGAAAGTAGTCTTCACTCATGCTGTTACAACAAACTACCTAGCCTAAGGAATAAATACTATCGTCTGCCGATTTCTATCTAGGATGGGGAAAAAACTCAAGTTACTTAAATTACTTGTATAATAACTGGGATTCTGCTGCCTATAACAGAGGTAGAATTAACTAAAAGGATAAATCTCCCAAAGGTGTCACAGTTCCAGATTTATGGCTACTATGCAGTAGGTTTGCTTTTTCTCTTTYTGTAGTTCAGGTTAATATTCTTTCTCAGACTTATAAAACTTCTCACTCCTGGATTTGATAAACTAATAGGATCTTGAAGCATTCAGAAGTTCATATCAACATTTTAAACATTCAGTTCCATAATCTTGGAGATTCTTCTGAGACAAGTATCTTGCATTCAATCCTCTCATTAGTCAAGAATAGACTTAACTTACTTATTATTAAGGGCAAATTAAGGGACAAATTTAATGAATTTAAAATTTTCTTAATGCTGTAGTACTTTCTGAAAATCAAGATGAATGTTTGATATGAGCATTGATCAAAAGGCATTAGGAATGAGGGCTGGAACTCAAATATAAACATAGCATTTACTTAACACAGAGTCAACCAGCAAAACTACACCATGGATTAAAGAGACTTCTGAATAAAAATTGGCTCAAAAGAGTAGTTAGTAGGAGTGGATGGGAGCCATCAAAGGTCCTACTCAGATTTACCAAATGTCAGGCATTCTGATTCTATTTTTGTTCACAGAATGCTTTGCATGCCTAGATTTTAGCAAAGCTGTGGAGAGATTTGATACCACAAAACGTCATGCCTTGGCTTTGTGGGGAACAGTTTGTATTAGAGATTTAAGGAAGGATTTAGTTACTTTGGAATTTAGCAATAGTGGGAGAAGAGACAGACAGACAGCGCATCATTCTGTCTGTCTGTCCAACTCCCCAAATGTCCAAAGAAAAAGAAAATCAATTCAGAAATGATTGGATGTGAGTAATAGCACATGGAGAAGCTAAGAGTTCCCAGGCASATGGTCTTACAGTAATCTGTGTCAAAGCTGTTGTCATCAGATGTTCTGTCTATGCAAAGAGGTGCATCACTCCAGAAGAAAAGTGCAGGTCACGGCAATTTCAGAGTTGCCTTAGTAAAGGAGGATTGCACTWGTCTGAACTGATACAATGGCATGGTATATCTGTAGCACAGCTTGGAATGTGCGCCCTGCAGGCTATGCTAATTAGTAGTGGTTTCCTGAGAGCAGGTAGAAGTAAAGGGTTCTCAGTTGTTCTCATGTACTTAAAAAAAAAAAAAAAAAACTTCTTTTTTTATAAAAAAAATGAAGATGATGAACAGCTGTCAGTGTAATTTTGTGACAAGCATTGCATGTCCTGAGGCAGATGACAGTTCAAGGTACCAATCTGAAGGAAATCAAAATAACATGGCTTAGTAGGGTTTCCAGAAGACTCTTGTCCAAGATGAGAACTACAGAGTTGCAGGAAAACTGTTGTACATTTTTAAGGAGCTTGTTTCAAGACTCAATWGGAAGATTATCACCCATTTCTTTGTGAATAAAGATAGTCTAAATGACAAATAGCTACTCTACTCTTTCACAATCATAATATCTGGTGGTTAGATATCAAAATAACCTTTTTGGCAAGGTCCTTGGCCCTCACTAAAAAGGGGAAGTGAAACTGAGGAGGGAACTGGAGCTCCATGTAGTTTATTAGAGAGGCAGGAGCTTCAGTCCAGCTGTTTACTGGCTTCCACATATGGYAAATTCACAAGTCAAACAAGTCATTCTCCAGTAATACAGAATCAGAATTTAATTCAGCTTTTTAGAGGATGGCTTTCTCTGAAGAAGTGGTTGGGGAATCTTATATTCAATCCACTATGGAAACCATTACCTTTCCTCTTACCTGGAGGATCTAGGCAGTGTAGTGCCTAGAYTAAACTGGTTTAGTGGTTTGGGCTACACTTTTTTCAGCTGATTTGCACTGTAAGAAGTACTGCAAATACCTACCAGATGATCTATATTAATATAGTTATGGCCTAATTAAACCCAGTTTTTCTAACCTTATGTTTCTTTTTTATATTCAAGACAACACAAATACACACACGTATTCACCTTCCTCCTCCCCAACTTTGTAAATTCACATAGAGCGTTTTCTTAAAATAAAAAAAGTGCATGTGGAAAAGAAGCTAAAACTTTGCAGCATACACTTGACATAGTGCAATAAATGCTTAACAGTGGATTGACAATGATGAATAGAAAATCCTATGAATAGCAATTATCCTTTTTAAAATGAGGGTCTTGTACCTAACTGGAGACATTTATAAAGGAGTCTTCTGCATTTGTATTCTTTTTCACTTTATGAAGTCCTTTGCTTTTGCAGGTACCAGAGCATAGCATATTTTTCCATGAATTAGGAATGTAAAGGTGATTTAAAGAGACATACAAAAAAAGAAAAAAGAAAAAGAAGAGAGGAAGACAGTGCTGTATCCTTCATGAGTATAACTAGAAACAGCTTTTATTTTTTTTAAAAAAATCATAAAACTGTATCTTTCTCTTTTTCTGTTGCTGTTCCACAAAATTTTTCCTTATTCCCTCTATTCTCTCCATATTTGGCAAGAAGTAGCAACAAAAAAAAAAAAAAGACATTTTAAAAATAATAATCTACATCGATAGTGTGATCCTGTCCTATGCTGTCTTATCCTATGCTTACTCATACACCACTGTTTAGATAACTTGCTCACATACAAGATGCTACAAAGAATGGATTAAAAGGTTCAGTGTAGTCTCYTTATGGTGGCAGAAATCAAGGAAAATAATTGCAAAATGATTGAAGGAAAGTGTTAAATATGTACAAGGCATACATATTGATGTTATCACTAGCTACATACAGGACAGCAGTAAAATTACATACATACRGAATACTAGTGTAATACAATAGAAACAGTCAAAATATGGCTCACGAACAAATAATCATGTTAATAACTGTATATGTTAATTATAGTGTTTCTACTATTGCACCACATTTGAAGTAAGGACACAATTATGCAACATCTACCATATATTATTAAGGGAAAAAAGACCAAGTACAGTTGCTGATATTTTGTGCCATTAAACCTGTATGAYTAATCCATATGATTAAAAAAATGCATCAGGTGGGATTTGAGCCTTGAGATCATCCAAAATAACTTGCCTTTTAATACACTTATTAGCATTAAACAATATTTGGTGTACTGGATGGAAATGAGAATCTTTCCTTCCTGAAGTATCAACCTTATTGTGACCTTTGGAAGCACAGGAGACTACTTAAATCTTTCTCCCCTACCCYTTCCCATCCCTTTTCTCTTGCATTTCCTTGTTTGTTTTTTATGAGGAGGAGAAGATTGCTTTCGATAACTAAGCTGGCCTTAAAGTGACCCCTGGGGTAAAGTTTGCTGGCAACACCTTGTGCACAGATTCTGTGGCCAACTTCGCATACTAACAGCAAAACGGAGGGCCTACCTCAGGGAATTGGGCATCCTTTTTCCTTTCTTCCTCTTAATAGGCTGAAGAGCTGAAGCCATCATTCACTGGGTCTGCGGGAAAGCAGGAAAAAAGAAATAAAGAGAGGGTAGAGAAACTAATGCACTCTATTTAGTTAGAGACACTTTAAATAGGTGACAGTCTCTACTCCACGAGGGAAACAAATAACCATCCATCAAATGCAAAGTCAGATTACATCCCTAACTGTTACCAGGAGAATCTACTACCACTGCTTATATCTTTCCCCTTTTCTATCAATGAAGGTGTCACTGGGGAAAGAAAGCTACCTAAATATTTTCAATTCTGATGTTAACTGAGGATCCTGAAYGCCAGAGATTGCACTCTAAAGACCAAAAGGAAGGTTCAAAGCTGTACACGTGAGCACTTGCTGTTACATTAGCGCCTCTGAGCATGTAATTACAAAAAACCCCTAGTATTTTAGGTGGGAGGCAAATTACAGCAAAGAAGGATCGGAATTAATTGTCAGGCTGCTATCTCCTCTTAAAGTTACAGAAAAAGATCTTTTTCAAAGCTGAATTTCCAGTCAAGATTTTCTGTTATGTGCTATATAGGAGATGATAAAAACTGATGTTATGTGTGAAAGGCATGAAGGAAAGGAGGAGGAAAAAGAAAAAAAAGAGAAAAACAACACTCAAAACCCAGCAGTTCATTACCAAAAGCTTATTAGATGGTGACATCCTGCATTTATGACATSAGCCTTTATGAGAAGAATTTACACATGGCTAAACAAGAGCAGGTTTCAGTCTTCAGATCAGAGAAACTTTAGACRTAATAGACTTCTGCAAGGACAACATCTTATCCTTCTGGAAATCAGTTCACAAGTGAAATGTCAGGGAATTTTGTTTGACCTTTTTTTGACAGATTCTCACCAGCAAACCAATATAGTAAAAATCAGCCAAGGATGAATGTTCAACTCTTAAAACATTTTTCAGATCTTTACTGCAATTCATTGTGGTAAGTGCTACAAAAAGGATTTTMATTTCAAAAATGAAACACAGTTGCATTTTGAAACTAAAAATTGAACTTGGTTAAAAGACAGATTTAAGACCAACTGTTGCACAGTGGTGCAGAACACATGGAATGACTCTTTCAAAAAATCTGTAATCAAATAGTTAAGCATGATATCGTAAAAATCCACGACAGACAAAAGCAAAGGGCTGTAAAAGTTGACACCTGACAGTCTATCTGCCTATTGACCCATGGTAAGTTTACATGTATTGTGACAATGGGAGTTGCATCTAAATTCTCCACACTCTACAACTTTAACATAAGAAGATATAAATCAAATAATCCTTCATATCTTTTGGGAATATTATAAAAGTTCTTAAACATAATGAATGAATAGTAGAAACCTCTTTATTGTGGGATATACACATGAGAGAATAAGAACAGAAAATAGTTTGGAAAACAAAGAGTTTATTCAAACATATTCCCCCAAATTATTGGTTTGTTTCCTTTCCAGCTAAAATTGGGCTGAATTACTTTGATTACTAATCATATCATGCAACGAATATAATGCCAAAATATTCCAGCTGTCTCCTTACAGTATCCTCCATTCTAATCTCTCTGGAACAACACATAAGCGAGAATCCCTAGAGGTGAGCTAGACAAAATAACACTTGGGTTCAGCAAGAACCACGTTTTTTTCAAAGCAAGAATGAAATTATTTTGATTTTCCTTGAAAATTCAACATGAGTGTCAGATGATGCAAGACACAATGAAATAAAACTAAAAGTAGTGAAACAGCATGAAGAATCTTATAACTAAATTCATTCACTGTTATATCTGATAGTACCAAGAAGTTCCTAGCTGTTTGTGACCTATATAAMCATTGTTTTTATATAGAGATTCCTGAATTCATGCCAACAAACCTGGCTCTGGCTCTAGCCTTTTCAGTATGGTACTGTTTCCAGACCCATTAGCCTTGCTTTGGGGACATAAGTTAGTAGTTCTGCAATGTGCTCCTACTACCAAAGAAAATCTGTTTAATATAAAGGTAGGTGAATAATGCATTGTAGGTATTTAAATCTGAGTAGGTTTAAAATGAAATAGTTTTTTTTTTTTCATAATTCCTTTTCAACCACCAAAARTTCAGTTAAACAGAGTTTTAGCTCAGATAGTAAAAATATATTCTTTTCTGTGAAATCTTTTTCATTTAATAGCAGATCAAAATACTGTTTATGAATGAAAAGATGCCATTTTGAAACAAAGAAAAATATTTCATTTATAAATTGTCAAAACAGAAGGTATTTTGCTTCCAAAGTATACTTCATCTTAAAAACCTGTCAAAATGTTTGACTTAGTTCCAGAATCTTTTCTAGTTTCCCACTGAAAATATTTGACCAAGTTCTTAAACCTTCAACCTGTCATTTTTGGCAAACTCATTATTTATCAAAGCAATTTTGCTTACTTCYACTATGATGATAATTATTATTCAGATCATGGGATTATACGCTTGCAACTGCTCTTTTCATTCTTTCCCCAAGGACTTTTCAGCCTCAGAAAGATGATCTTCCTTTAACCGTAGTAGGTGGAGAACACTTCCATTGTATCTTTCTTTTACTGCCTCAGTGTTCCTTCACTGCTTGTTTCCAGTCTCAGTTTAGATGAGATCTTAGGGGCACCAGGAGAGATAAAGCAGTATGACCATCTCAAAAAGCAGGATGCTTTTCTATGTGCACTGCATCCCAAGAACGTTCTTTTATTAACCTGGTCTATTAATATCTCAGTTGACATCAGCTCCAGGATTTGCCACCAGAATTTCTTTGGACTTACTGGCATAACATATTTGGCAAACAGATCTGAAGATTCATCTTTAAAGTGCTAATTGGGAAAAAAAAAAAGTTTTAAGTTTTCTTCTGTTTGTTGTAATATTTGATAGCATGATACATGTAGGCAGAAGCCACAGCAATGAAAATCCTAGTGTCACAACCAGTTCATTTTTGATAGTTATCTTTCCTACACATTCTTCTGACTTGCCAGTCTTTCCTACTACTTAAGAATTTTATTTTAATGAGTTCAGTAAAAATAGAAGTATTTAAGTCTGAAATTCATTGCTAACCAAGATTGTATATCATGTTCTCTGCCATTAATCCTGTATATTAAACTAAATTGGAAAATACAGAATCAAGAATTATGGGCACTTTAGAAAGTCATTATCTTTTTTCCTTTAATTCTTAAAAGAATTTACATAAAAGATGACATTGGAAACTATTCTTTGGAAAATGTACTATTTCTTCATAGCCAAAGGAAGAACATATAGAAAGGCTGTTATGTCCTTGCTAAGCCCRTTTGTTGTGATCACGTTCTGACATTAACGGCTAAGACTATCATAATCATTCACCATAATATTAGGAAAGAGTTTGATGGGTTTGTGCAGTCCTAAGTAATTTTTAGTGCATTGTAACAAGTAATCTGATCTGAAAAGCTACAGCTAACCTTCTCTTTGTATATCCACAATCTGTATATTCCGTTCTAAAAGAAGTTACGGTTTTTTTTGAGGRTAATTTCTAGCATAGGGGTAAAATCTGCCTAAATCCACTGTGGTAAAATTGTGTTTACTAGAAAAAAAATGACAAAAAAGACAAAAAATAAAGAGATCGACTACAATAAAATAAATATAACCACAAAGGAACAATAAAATAAATAATGTAAGATGCCAGAAGAGAAAAAAAAAACAAGAAAAATAAGCCCATACTCCTCATCTTAGTTGACCTTTCTGAAATGTTAAAGCATAAAATGCCTTAATGCATAAAAAGATATCAAGGCATTCTTCAAACAGTCACTGCCTACACATTTTAAGGTTAAGTGGAAGAGGGCAATGACTAGCAAGACTGCAGAAAGAAGTGTGCTCTATGCATTTAATTGTGCAACTTTACCACAATGTCTAAGTTTAWAAGCCCCCGAAATCCCACAGCCATTTTATTAATAAATGATAAGACTAGTTTGTGAAATATTATATAGCAAATGCCTTAAAATAAACCAAACAAAACCACATTAATTTTCTAAACACAAGCACCATAATACAGAGACCATAGATGCTAGGGTATCTCAATTCAATGTTATCTCACTCATTTTGTCACAATAGCAAAAAAGATTTTTAGTCTATATATTTTTTAATCAATAAAAAACCTCTCCTGAAACATAAATTTAGGTGTAAAATTCAAAAGTGACAGGTGAGGCTATTTTGTTAGATATGCCATCCACAAAAAGACAGAARCAATATTATGTGATACCAACAACTAAATAAACTACATACGAGATGTGAACTATTTTCAGACRTAGAACTATTAGCTGAAATAAAGAGTTAATAATTCAAACCCTATGCCTAAGATTATTTTGGATTATTTATTAAAAAAAGTCACAATAAAGAAAAGAAGAAAACTAATAGTAGTTAAGACCACTAAGTAGAGTACCTTAAAATACTTTAACTAATACAGACTCCTGACTGTCACACACTACATTATATTAGAATTGATGCATAAAATCATTTATRTTACAACTTACACTTCAAAAAGATCATTACATCAAATGCTTCTTCAGAAATTTCCTTAAAGACTTTAAATAAACCTCCACAACATGCAGTTCCCAAAGAGAAGAAATCTTCATCTGCAGCCACTAATGATCTCATCACCTGTCCTGTTGTGAGCAATCTCCTCCACAGGTGTAAAATTTGCTCTCAAGTTGTCTAGTTAATTACGATAATTTAGTTGCACTTGGGTAAGATTCAGAGAACCCTTGCTGGAAGGAAAACAAAAGATTTTTTTTTTAATCTGGGGTTTTTTGTGCTGATATTCACAATGAAATCCCACAAACTGTGGTCTAACATTACGAGAGCACAGCACAGCAGACAGAGTGACTGGCTGCAGTCTTGGAGGGAACTGCTCAAGCTTGTACTGTCACAGAGAAAAGACTTTGCCACAGAGAGATTGTTCTTAAAGTTTGAACTTGAAATTTGCCTTTCCAATATCTCAAATATAACAAAGCGTGTCTGTTTTTTTCCCCCTACTATAACACACAGTCTTTGTCTCTACATACCCTACCATACTTGTACATTTAGACTATCCTGATTGCAACCACATTAATAATCTTTGTGAGCCCACAAGTTCCTTCATAACCTATAAAACTGTAAAAATTGCCAGTTATGCACAGCTATGCCTTACATGCTAAATATAGTAGAAAACACAGCTGGAACTGTACTGTGGCTTCCTGGTTCCTTTCAGTTACAGTTATTGTAAAAAATATGCATATGCAWCAATATATTATTTATTTTCTTAATTCTGTCCACTCATTCTAAGAATTCGAGCTTCATTTTTACAGCTTTCACTCTGTGACAACACAAAATTTTAATCCTAAAATAAGCTTTGCTTTGGCAGAATGCATTTTACACATGCTGATCCAGTTAGTCTTCAGCACTTCATAAGTGTATGTCCATGTGCACAGAAACCACTGCASGTTCAGAACCTAAAACTAGTCTTCCAAGATACATGTGAGTGATCTCCCAGCTGAGGATGGGAGTTCATCTGCTCATCAAAGTCAAGATACAGACTCAAAACWTATCCCAGCTACTCTGACAGAGAAATTTGGTTGCAATCACATGAGAGCATACTTTCTCAGAAGACCTCCTAGTTACAGATGGGTTTAAAATATGCAGGTTTCTGTGAAATATTTTTCCTGCAACCCAAAATGTGCCTGGTTTAATATCTTGTTATGAACTCAAAACTCAAAACAGCTTTTCTGAATGGTTCTTTCGGATTTGGGAACCTGTTAAAGACAGCAGAGTCTAACTTCCACTGAGTATAGGTCCTCTTATGATTTTGTATCCAAACTCTAAGATATTTATAGCTTTACATGGTTTTGGCGAAACAAATAAACAAGCAAAAAACACCAGGAAAACTCAGCAGTTTTAAAGGAGGGTTTGCTTTAAGAATCTAGGTTCAAACAAAGACAGTGTGATGACTGCAAACTAATTTGGAATGAAAATCAAAGGAATATGTTCACTGAAAACCTTTGGGAAGTGAAATTGCTGAGTTTTGAGTAATTATAGGTGAGAGAAATGCCTTTCTTATAGCAGTTCAAAAGCTTAACCCAGAACGTTTAAATGCATACATGAGAATTAATAGGGTAACTGTTAACCAGACTTAATTACATATCAAAAAATACAATCATTTAAATTAAATCTGAGTTTTAGAAGAAACTCGTGTCAGTTTTTTTCTTTTTCTAGCTGAGCTGGACTGCCATTGTAGAACAACAGGAACCTTTATTCTTGGCTGTATAAAAGTAGGCTCAAAATTGAGGAACTGATTCCTGTGCACCTCACCACCACCAATGCCTTGGAAGAAAAAAAAGTGCAAAGGTGGTGGTTATTATCATTATATATCTGTCAAATTTCTCTAGGAATGCTATTAAAAATATACGCACATATTGCTGTTCACATGTGGTTTATTTTTGTCGGCAAGTTTTGTCCTGCTGAATAGAGCAAAACTTTGTACTCCACACCTACACATTATTATGTCTAGCTTTGCTCTTCATTTATGCTCTTCCTTCTTGTAGAGTCAGCATAACTGAAAATCAGTTTAAATACCCAAAATCACATTGAGGGTATGCTATTTTGACATCACTCAGATGATCTCCAAGTGTGAAGGGAACAACTGCTGGAATTTAGAGTTTTCACTGTGAACCACAAACACTTCCTGAGGAAAAGCCCGAGTCTAGTCTCTAGATAGAGTAACAACACTGAGTGCTCTTGGCAGTTCCTACCTCTGATCCCCACTCTCCTGTCAGGGACTGGACACCCTTCCCYGACTACTGTGGCTGAATCTAGAAAGTAATTTTGGATTGAATTAGAGTTTCTCTGACGGACAAAACAGACTTTAGAGTAGGCAAATTGAATTTCTCTGGTTCAGTGGCTTTGCTGTGGCACTGCTCCTCTCAAGAAGATTTTCACATTATTGAGAGCTGGTAGGTTTCCTTGTAAATAGCCACGGGCAGCACACACCGCAACACAACYGATTCCTTGTCTGCTGTCATTAAAAAAGTATTTCTATCTACATCTACCCAGCCACTTACACGTGTGCACAYACTCCCACACATGCACTAGAAAAACAAAACGCAAACCTCTACATAAAATGTTATGTTTGTTCTACCAAGAATATATTCTACATGGCCTAAAATTCACATAATGGCCTTCTTGGAGAGACTTACCATCAGTATCTAGTGTTACAAAATTCAATGTGTTTTTAATGGAGTGAAAAGGAAGGAATGTTTACTTATCCTAAATACAATTATGAATGGGGAACCAGCACTGTTTGACTTGATTCAATTAAGTTAGAGGCTAGTGCCAACTGCTGGAAGTATCAGCCATATCATGAAACACAAGAACCTCCCGATTTAAATTTCCACTAACCTGTAATCTTGCATCGCTAGTATCATGGACTTTCCCTGCAGCTGGCACTGAATATAGTTTCCAAATTCTGTCTTTATTTTGTTAGACCAATATAGCATATAAACACCATAAACCTAACATCTGTAGCATATGTAGAGTAAAATGCATTTGTTTAGGCAATGCTTATAAAATTATTAGCACATACAAGAAATAATTTCACACTCTCAAAATCTTGCAATTTACATCGAAGATTTTCCCACTCACTGTTCATTTTCCTAAAGCCCATATTTATTCTTCTCCAAGGCAAGGGAAATTCCTACCATTTTCATGGTCACTTTTTACTCTCTAGGACTTTATATTTTCTTTTTATTGTGGACCTCAACAAATAATCACTGAAGGATAGAGAGATGCAAAACATTCAAGCAAATAAGTATTTACATCATTACAAACAGTCGAGAGACAGCATTCTTCTGCAGTGAGTCAGATGATAAAGAGTACCTGAACTGAACTTCAGAGCTGGTCCCAAACCACTATTAGCAGTTTGGAAGTCTGATGAAGAAATACTCCACTGCAGTTTTGAAAGACATTCAAAGGACAGAGTAGGGGCTTCAATGCAATATAGGATAACACAAGTCTAACAGGAAGTTGCATTTTTGTTGTTTCTCATATTAATCTGTTATTTAGAGCTCCCCTGCTTCAAGTCATTATTGCAGCAGCAATACCTCTTGGATGAGGTAGTGCACATACATCCCTCTGGAGAGTCAGTTATTACAGGGTCCAGCAAAAAGCTACTTTTTCATTATTGTCTTGGGTTAAGAGGCTGGTTTATGAGGTGGTGAAATAACCAGGAAAATCTTAAATACTTTAAAARCAAAAAGAGACAAATGTTTCTAGATGCAGAGAAAGCACAAGAATATTATCCTGGCAAACATTTCAGCTCTTCTCCTTCAGAAATCAACAGATATGCTCTAGAGTTAGTGGGAAGATAATAAACACACAGATAAGCACATACACACATTTTTTAAAGGCTTTTAACTAAGAAAAGCCCAATTTTTTAGTTTGGATTAAGGGTTAGTTTGAGCCATTTGATTTTAAGTAATCATAGAGAAGTTCTTAAACTATTCTGTTTCAATTGCTTTTGATTAAAAACTGATACTGAATTATTATGGTTAAAAATTTAAAAGATGAAACTGAAAATTTTCATTGAATCAATCCTATTTTTTTCAATTTGTCAGTTTGAAAAAGTTGCCAAGATTTTCTCATTATAAAKCATGAGACTCTCCAAAGAGTCTCTGAAGCAGGTTTTTTTTTTTCCCATTGAGCTCCAACCTGCCCCATYTTCCCTTTCCTATGGTGCTTAAAAGAATGAAAGTGAGTCTTCAGCAGCAAGTTTCTTATGAGATAGAATTTGTAACTCATACTTAGCATACTGCCAATTTTCAGGACAGTTGGTAGAATCCACATTTTTTAATTATACGAGGGCTATTAGATAATCTATACAAAGTAACCTGATGACATAGGTAATCTATATGAAACAAGTAGATRATTTAGGTCCACATTATAATTGACAACCACATCATCAAAATCATCATTGCACACCTTAACATGGTAATGAACTGAGCTACTCTCTCACATTTTTTTATTTAGATTTATTGTCTACATACTTATACAAACAAATTCTAAGAACCTGTGAATAAATACTGTTCATTTTGACTTAGTTATCATACAGTGATGACAACRTATGTTTAGGTGCAAAAGTTCCCAAGATATACTTTCTACTTCCCATGAGATGGCTTTCCTACAGCTGCTCCCTCCAAAGATGAATTTGAATCAATTTCAATTATTGTGATTTCTCTAAGGTAATCAGAAATTAAAAGGGATTTTCAACTCTTTATGTTTTACCTTTGGGGTGATTAGCATTCTGTGGAGCAATTTGTTTCATTTTCATGCCTTGGTTTCTACTTTTACAAGAYAGAAATTAACAGCAAGAGATTCCTAAATGTTTTGCAGAGTTGTTCCCTCGGTCTATCTTTAGGCTTTATTGCTCTTGCATTCTAAGCTACATATTATGTATTTAAATATCAAGGTGATGGTCACCTTTATAAATGCTACAACGAATGAAGGAGTTAAATGAAAAAGGCAAATTAGGGCTACGAAGATGATCAGAGGGCTGGAGCACCTGCCCTGTGAGGAAYGGCTGCGAGAGCTGGGCCTCTTCAGCCTGGGGAAGAGSAGACTGAGGRGGGATCTTATCAGTGTGTACAAGTACCTGAAGGGAGGGTGTCAAGGGGACGGGGACAAACTCTTTTCAGTTGTCCCATGTGACAGGACAAGAGGCAATGGGCAGAAAYTGAAGCACRGGMAGTTCYGCCTGAGCGTGAGGRGGAATTTCTTCCCTGTGAGAGTGACGGAGCACTGGCACAGGTTGCCCAGAGAGGTTGTGGAGTCTCCTTCTCTGGAGATATTCAAGGCCCGCCTGGATGCAACTCTGTCTACCATGCTGTAAGTGACCTGCTGAGCAGGGAGGTTGGACTAGATGATCTCCAGAGGTCCCTTCCAACCTTACTGATTCTATGATTCTATGAAATTTCAAAATTTTGCAAACAGCTTTTTTTAAACTGATTTAAGACAAATACWGTATCTATTTCTTTCAAGTTGTTACTGATGGTTGGATAAAATAATTTCCCATGGTAAATCTCAGTGAGCTAAGTCACARTGAAAGGGGATCTGATGTTTGAACAACTTCTCAATTCAAATGTAAACATTACGTTTCTCAGCTCTTCCAGATCACAAGACCAGTAAGTCTGTGGATTTTAACAGCTCAGAAAATACCATGTAAGGAGCATTCAGAGCATGACAGTCAGTTTAAACTGTTATCTTACCTGTGCAACTTCAGAGCCTATTTATTTATTTACTTGTTGCACTTTTAGAACTGTAAGTGAAAGCACTCAGGTTTCTTTCCTGCTTTTGTTTGTCTCCTTTCTTCAACTTCCCTCTCTCTTCGGGATTTTTTTCTTMACTATATTATATCCTGTCACAGAATATTCTTCACCTGAATCATTTGCCTCTTCAGCCTCCAGCTCATCTCTCTAGCTTCATCTCTCTTTCATCTCCAAATATGTGGATCATACATCTGTATCCTAGGGTGCTTCTACCCTGCCTCAATCCCAGTTGTTCTCACAATTTCATCCCTAAACCTTCACTCCCACTGAACTTTTTGGCCTCAATAGCCTTTTCATAGGCAAATACCTCACATTTTGSCAGTACTGTTTCCCGCCTACAATAATACTTTTCATTTTCTTATTCTAAAGATTTGATACAAGTTGTTACTATTATGATTACCATGTTTAGAAGTGCAAAAGAAATGTATGGCATTGCCTGAGCCAGTTCCTTGCATCAGAGAAAAGTAGCCCACCAGTGGCCGCACGATCACTTGACCAAAATGAAATAATGGTTTCAATTGTTCTTTAAGCCTCATGATTCCATTTCTTGCCAGACGATGTAATTCAGTAGTCTAGGTGGAAGAATTATGCAAGAGGCAATGTTTTTATGCTTATAAAATCAATAAACACCCAATTAAAAAAGAAAGAAATAGCGATGTTGACTTTCATGGTGTTTCTGAAATAGCTATGCATAATCTGGCAGAGTAGATAATTGAGAGATTGTTTAAGTAATTATTCATAGTCTAGTGTGCTTATTTAAACTAAAAGGCTGAACTTTTTCTAGGTTCATCCAGTAATAATGTTAACCTACACTACTTTTGGTCTGACTGAGCACCTTGTTGAGAAAATATATTCTGATTCTTTGGGGGAGTGAAGTGTAACAAAGAAAGATCTACAGTTTTATTGAACACTTTATTCCTATAGCTTTAGCACAAGCATAAATTAATAGTAATAACAAGCAGCTGCAATAATACATGGGAAATTAATGTCAGGGTGTGCAGTATTTTTTGGCTGGGTGTGCTCAAATGGAAAGTATTAGGATGCGAACCAGTCCTTGTTCAGAGATGAATTTACAACATARCCTTCTTTTCATTCTGCTTTAACTGGTATTATTCTTTCAGATTGCACTTTCCTGGTGCCACAGAGGCTGACAGTGCCGATAGTCATATTGATGGAATCCCTGGAGCAATATGAATTCTGTTGTGATAATGTTACCATTAGTCTTGATTTCATTTGCTGAGGGTGGGATTTTAGTAACATATTACTTAGGGCATTTTTGTTTGTTGCTTGATGTCCCCCCCCCTTAATATAGTCCTATTGTCTATCTTTCTGATATTTTTTCCTTTTTTTGAAAAAAGTTTTCTGTTGTGTTATCATAGTGTCTGTATTACTTGCCATTGTAATAATCAACTTTAATGTTTTGTTCATGACAGCTCAATATTAGGCTACTGGTGCACATTTTTATCATATTTACTGGAGTTCATGTAATACTCTCCTTTRTTTGTATACTAAATTTTCTTTTTCTGTCTGAGGATTTACTATCTCTGTTCCAAAGTTCCAGCTGGTTGCAATTACAAGTTTTCCGAGCTGGGAGATTGTACCATTTTTGTTAGGCGCTCCCCTTCTCCCACCCTAACCCTAACCCTAGCCCTAGAAGGCTGTGCAGGCCAATGCTGGGACTAGGAACCCCATTCCTGGCCCAGACCAGAAATTCGTCAGAGGGAAGGGCTCTTGGCAGCACTCACCTTCCTTTGGCAGCCTCTTTGCACACACACGACAGCAATGGCCTCTAGGATTTCTCTTTCTCTCAACCCTAACCCTAACCTAAACCTAAACCTAAGACTAACCCTAGAATGCTTTTCAGTCCCAGACCGGCACCAGGACTTTGGCAGCACACACCTTCCTTTGGCAGCCCCTTTATATGTGAACTCCAGTGGTACCTCTAGGCTTTCTCGTTCTCCCCACTGTAACCCTATCCCTAACCCTAACTCAGCCTTAACCCTAACCCTAACTCTAACCCTAGAGGTTTTCTCAGGCCCTTGCTCAAAGATCCCATTTCTGGTCCAGATAGAAACCTCCTCACAGGACAGGTCTCTCGGCAGCACACCCTTCCCTTGGCAGTCCTTTTCCAGAACTACTCTAGTGTTGTTTCTAGGCTTTTTTTTTTTTTCTCTCAATCCTAACCCTAAGTCTCTGTGACTTGTATTTGAAAATGCGCCAATGTATTTGAAAATGAATTCTTTTCTCTCRGTACTTTGCATCTTTTTTCCACACATTAGTAGTAATGATTTCTTGGATATTTTCCTGCTCAGAGTTTTGATATTGGGATTTGGAGAGAAGTGTTGATTCTTGTAACTCATAGAAGATCTGAGTGCTAGAGAGCTGTCATCACATTAAAGAAAAAAATATCTACTTCTAATGCTAATGAGGAATATAGATCAAAGGCACTATAAGGCTCTTAATATATTTTGCATTTTGCCTGAGTCATACTTTTTAAAGGCATTATGATCAAAAAGTTGTTATGGTGTTGTGTGCTTTATTATGGCAAAATATTGAGTGTTTATTAACCCCTTTGACTGAGGCAGGTAATCCCAGTRTTGTATTTGGTGGGACCGCTTACTTGAACGAAGGGTGTGTAATCAGGTTTTTGAAATGCTGTTCATCAGTTTCTTGCAATACAATATCACAATATTACTCTTTAGTCAGATTTAACAGAGAGCTTACATGTTGAGAAAAAAACCACAGAATCCAGTTCCTTGATTCTGAATTAAAATATGAATGTTTGGTTCACTGATTTCTTTACAAATTATGTATGTCCCACATTGTCTTACATTGTCTTTTCAAATGGATGTGCTTGTTGTCTCCATATCATTGTCTTTGAGATGTATAGGAAATACAGTAAGTACTTACAAACATTTGTCTGTTTAAATATATAACCTTTTATATACACTTACTCTGTCTTTTTAATTAATTGTATTACTGACATATATATCACTACGTAAAATTCAACTCCTTTACATGGACTATTCATGAAGTAAAACTAAATAATGCTTATCTGTATAAAACTGAATAGTGTTAATAATTCACTGTTGAATGATTTTTCTTCGCAGGAGCTCAACATTCAAAGCCTTGTGACCCTGATCTACATGAATGTTACTAATGTACTTTTCAGTACCTTGTACTAATGTACCTTTTCAGTACTAGTGTAGTACCTGCGTCAGTTTAGTCCTTCTCTTCTCTTTCCATAACTATGAAACACTATGAAACTAACCATGAAACACAACCAGCACGATTCTGTATGCTCTATTTCATGAAAAGACAAATAACACTTACTTGCACCAATCTAAAAGGCCTACGGAAGAAGGCACTGTTTTTTTGGGTTTTTTTTTGTTTTTTTTTTTTTCAAGGAATGCAAATTGACCATCACTCTTTTAAAAATTACCATCTTTGGCTCAGTATTTCAAGTCCTTCTTAATTATGATTGATTAAGTAGGATTCCCTCACATAACTTCTGTTGATTGGTTGGAAGAACTGACTTATATAAATGGATTTCTGATGTGCTGAGTCTGAGTAACTTCAGATTCCCTTTCCATGAGGGTTCTAAACTCCAATCTTGTAAGGCCTGTTCTGAAAATCAATGGGAATTTTTCCAAAAAAAGGCACAAAAGTCAATTTTAGTGAATATACTTATTAACAAAACTTTATAATGAAAATGTTCATAGAAAGCGGAAAAGAAAGAAATATAAGTGATGCCTCTAACTTAAAATAAGAACTCTGTGGTGACTGATTTGTCACGTTCATCCAGCTCTGGCCTGTGCTCCCATGTTCTGCTAGGCACTGGAACTTTAATTAATAGTGTTAATTGTATGCTCCAGTAATCTGCATTAAACTTCAACAGATCCTGAACATAGCTTTTCAAAAACAAGAAYGGTACTAGAGATGCTTGTAAGTGTAAAAGTATTTCTGATATTTTTTGATTTTCACCCATATGTCTTGCTCTTAATTCCTGGCAGTCATGCCCTTGAGCCCAAGAGCCTTCCAACACTAGAGTTGCACTCTGTCATCYATTAACATTGACATGTTAATTTCTAACACCTACATTTCAAACGCATTGTTACAGATGAATGGTAAGGGTCTAAATAAAATTCYAAATACTCATTAAGACTAAAAAGATAACTCTGCCAATAAAAAAAAGATGGCATTTACAATAAAAATAATGAGTGTTTTCTGATTGTTTTCTTACTGCAATAATATTTCAGGATGTTGATATTTAGAAATTCAGCAGAAATATAGTARGCAAAATTTGAACTTTTATTCAGCTTACTTGGAATCCCGTGGGAGCTCCACTAGATTTAAAATCATGTATATACAGTGAAAGAGAATCAGGATTTGGGGCTTAACCCTGCAATACTAAAGTTGGTAGCCATTTTGCTTATAACAGAAATAGAATTGATTCTACACTTTATGTGGGATATACAGAGAAATTCCTTCTCTAAGAGCTGGTATTTAAATTGTTTAATTTTAAAGGGAGGTATGATGTATCCTTTGAAACTGTCACAAAATGATGAACTGAGTACTGATGTATAAACCAAGGGAATTTAGAGATACTGGGAAATTGAAATAAGGCTTCTGTTATTACAGGAAACTAGACAATATTTTTCTCTTTTAGCTACATTTTAAAAATAACTAGACTTTTTTCCTCCATTATTCTGATTGACAGAATAGCTCCTTAGTCTTAGTCTTCTAATGGTTAGAAACTTTCTTCTAATTTCAATCCTAAATTTATTCATGATAATTTTATACCCATATGCTYTTGTGCCAGCATTGTCCTTTGGCTTAATTAGCTCTTCTCCCTCCCAAGTGTTTACCCCCTCRCTTATTTATAGCAAGCAATCTTATCCCCACTCAGTCTTTGTTTTTCTAGACTTACCGAGCTAAGCTCTTTTTGCCTCATCTTGTAAAATAATCAATGCAAATCAGTGTTGGATATGATATAAACTTAGGTCCAAAACTTCACCATTAGAAGGCTGTGGAGTGGTGCCATCAGCAGTGCTTTTCTGTTCAGCAGATCAATAGCATGTTAAGGTAAATCTGTTGATGGTAGCGGATAGTGAGCTAGTCAGATGGACTGCAACATCAAGGGACAAAGATAATCGCAAACACATTAGAATACTGCACATGACTGTCTTAGAGAAACAGTTGCTCACTATTGCTACTTTAAAAATTATTCGATTGTACTAAAAGCATAGCTATGAGGCACAAATTATATATGTCCAAYTGTGCTGTCAATCACATGAACATGATTCCAGTTTCAGCCTGGATGTATCTGAGAGAAGAATTATTCCCTTAATTATTCAATTTAGACTAAAAATATATTATTTCATTATTTCTTGTCACTAATTATATATGGAGATTGTAATAGATATCTATAGCCACACACACACATTTATATGTATCATATATTTGTATATTCATATTTTTTTCTATGTTTTCTTATTATAATTTTTTATTATTATTTTAACAGGTATAGAAGAGTAATATCAGGATTAAAGATTAGATAAATAAATATATATATATATTCAGCTTCCTTAAATGCCAGCTACAGTAAACACAGCAGTGGGTTCAGAGTTAAATTAAAATTGATTACATRTTTATTGTTCTTCAAAGCTTTAGAGACTGTAAAATTAAAAATTCAAAGCTTTCTATTTTGGTTTACTTGTGAGATTACTATTTGATTCAGACAACAGCAGGTCAGCAATAGAGAATCACAATGGGGACAGAAATGGAGACGTAATATTTCTGTGCCCTACTTGTTATGAAAATAGATTGTAATCAGCAATTTTTTTTTCTCCTTTAGCTTATGAATTAAAATTATGATTTTTTGCAGTTTTTCTTGATCTTTTGCATTTAGCATTCTACTCTAAATTTATTCAATTTTTAGTCAGATTAGAATAACCTATAGTGTCATCTATTTCCCACAATGGTCAATAAAAAAATTCTGAAATTTCAAAAGAATGTGCATGACATTAYGGGTTATCAAAGAAAACAGATTTCAGCTAAAATGTATTGACTAACGGGATCCTCGAGATGTATGCCTCCTTGTGCTGAACCTTCCCTTTGGCTTGGAAGTTTCTTCATTGTGCCAACATATGCTCCTTCCCTCCCCACTCATTATATTCTGACATTTCCTCTTTTTCAAATATACCCTCTCCACTCCCCCAACTATGGAGGACATGATTTCTGGAACACTTTCCTGTAACTGTCTTACTTTGTATCATTGTGTCCGGTAAGTTAGAAAAGTAATGAGTCAAGGTCTGGAAAACCAATTCAGAAACACGGTWCTGGGGGAGCAGACATTTGCATCTTTAAGTTAGTGCATGGCACTGTATAATGTTTTTTGCTTACCTATTTAATATTAATATTCAAAATTTATTTTCCTATTTTTTGCATCAAACGCATTATACTTAAAAATTTCTGTCTTTTTTAGCCTGAGATTGTTTTTCCTGTTTTCTAACTATTGACACCTATCTCTCTGCAAAATTATATCTATTCAGATACATAGGGACTTGCTTAATATCCTGTTTCCCTTTTGAGAAAAAAGCTTAGTTTTGCTAACCTTTCCACACAGTTCTAACGCCCTAAACATTTTGTTACTCTGGATAATACTTTTATATCCTTTCTTTTCTCAACRTTCTCCTGCAAAACATAGCAACCAAAATTATGACTGAACAACCTTTACTCTAATAATCTCGCAATGTATAAAAGCCTCTCAGTGTAGCCATAAACTAATTTTGTATTCTAGTCATAAAAATTTCTRTAATTGGTAATATTACTCAATATCACATGCTGTAGTTATCTAAACAATTGCTTTGTAGGAAAATGGAAAACATTCTTTATTTCCCTAATTTTGTATTTTTGTAAGTAAAACAATTTATATTTGTGAAAACACCACCTTTGTTTCAGAGCTTAGAATGGATGTTTGACAGATCTGTTAAAAAAAGAACAATAGAAAAATAATTTTGGGAAAATGTCAAGGGGCAAGGGAACAGACTAGTGGCCTTATGCTAGGATTTGACTAAAATATTCCTGTTATGTTATGCCTCGTGTTATGTTATGTCTCATGTTATGTTATGCCTCACGTCTAACAGCTTCCAGTAGTAGTGAGTCCAGAGTCTCCTCAGGCAATCTAATCCAATATTTACCTATCCTRCTATTAGAAAGTTTTTCTTCATGTCTGGTCTAAATCTCTTTTGCTGCAGTTTAAGCCCATTATTTGTTGTCCTATCCACAGTGGACATGGAGAAAAAAAATCATTCCCTCCTTACTAGAAGCACTCTACTGACAACCTACTTGAACACTGTTATTTCCTTTCCATTCAGTTTGTTTCCTCCTGAGACAAAAAATATCAAATTGCGTTGCAATWCAATTCAGAGAAACACATTTTCTTAGGCAAATAAAATGAGTCACATATACTATGCTCCCTATTAATAGGTACCAAATAAGCCAAGGGTTTTTCATTATCATCATTCTACATAAAGAACTGTTTCCACACTCATAAGTGTCCTGCTTGACTTGTTGGATAGCCACAACTCTGTCTTTTTGTGGCCAGGCTGGGAGATATATCATCAGCCGATGCTACTGCAAACAGATTTCTAAGAGATTTCAGTATTTTTGAACTTTTATAGGGAGAACTTTTTTACTGCTTTCAAGTAAAAAGACAGAAAGACTGGGTAAACAGCCCAATACCAGTGAACTTCAATGCCAGTGGAATTCAGCCCTTATCTACAGTTGTGACTTCATTTTTGCTTTTCCTCCTTGTCTCAGTTGGCTTTTGCAATATGTTTTWAAAAAAGAATCGATCCCACAAATATATTTGTGTGTATATGAATTCATATAATCTAGCAACTGGCTGYGTACTTAAACTATCAGGTTACAAAAGAGTTGCCAATTCTTATTGAGCTGATTTATATTAATGTATATCTTTCAGTTAATACCAGTCTTTTTTACTTTCCTGCTGCTCCAAGCTTATAGGAATTCCCATGGGATTGCCCTAGGGAAGTGGTATGAGAAACAGAAGAAATACATCAAAACATTATTTTGAACTCTCAGTAGCGCTGATACTCATAAAATCCTGCAGGCAATTTTGAAAATCTTCCTTGTGTGTGAATGGAACAAATTTCTTTTTACTGGAAGACAATTAAATGAGAGATTCAGAGGAAGAAATTTGAGTTGTATGAAAAATATAGCACACAATTCATTAAGAAAATCTACATTTCCACCAAAAGTTACCATTGTTTTAGYACTCAATTTATTTATTTTTAATCATGTCTAATAGAAGATGTCACTTTATTTTTCTTATTTTCTCGAATGGAACATGACAAAGAGGTTCATATTTTTGGCCCCAAAGGCCAAAAATGCAGCATCTTTACTTACAAACTTAAAATTCTATCTCTCATCAAGGTAGGCCCTCTTCATTTTATGTCACTACCAAAAGAATATCTCTTTCTCTTGTATATAGTTAGTAATTCTGAGGAACGAAAATGGCAAATATGTCAGCCTCCTTCAGATGATATCAGTCCCCAGTGATTGCATGTCACATCTTCAAGGATCTAGCAGACATTCCCATGGGATATGCTATGTTTCATACACAAAGATCAAAAGATATGTTTTGAATTTAAAAGGTTTCCTAGCATGTATTAAAGAAAACAGGAAGACGTAACAGGAATAAAATGTGCATGTTCTGTAACRAACTGCAGCAATATTCAGAACAGTATGGCTGCTGTCTGCACAGAAACAAAATTATAGATGGAACATACAGAAAACAAGATCCATTTTCAAGCTACATATTCCACAAAATCATTTTTCAAAATTATTTGCCTTGTAGGGGCTTTGTGCCTTTCTCTGAAGCATCTGGCATCTGCTGTCATTGAGAACATTATTGGACTAGACAGAACATGCATTTGAACATGTATTTGCTCCAAAATGGCATTTCTTATGTTCATATATAGTTTGTCCTTAGAAATTATTGCTATTTTGGCTGTTAAAACAAATAGCCAGACCACCACTGCTGTTGCTAGCCCTTTTCGTTTTTCTTTTCTAATTGTGTTCCTTGCTGTGCCTTAAATGAATGATGGAGTTTATTTTGTATTCCCAGCAACAAGAACATCCTGACTTTATGATTCATTGCCAAATGCCACAAATTCCCATTTTCCATTGTTCTATTTTTGAAGAATATTACCAACATTCTTAATTTCACAGCAGAGCAAAGCAGCATCTTTCTAAAGAGGCATGAAGACTAGTCAGTTAGATGTGCAAAGATTTCTTTAATAGAACTTCACCTCTCTTTTTTAGAAAGCAACTGTCTGCTTTGTTGTAGGAGAAATGTGCCTTTATTAYAGCCCTCAGAGTTTTCTCAAATTTCTGGGCATCTTTGAATAGAAGTCTTGAGTGAGGGACCACTGTTTTAGGAAGTTTAGTTCAAAAGTCAATGAAGAAACTTAAAAACATGCAATATTCTTAAATAAATCAAAGTTTCTAAGAAAGGAAGGAAAGTATCATATAAAGAGAACATTCATTGAGAGCTGCTGCTTAATGTCCTTAGAGCTTAACATAACATGACAGCGCTATAGAGGAAACTGATTAGATAGATCTTCCTGAACAAACTCAGCTATCAGAAGTTTGAGAGAAAGGTTTTTTGGATAGAGTGAAAAATAACTCTTTCAACATTGAGCAGCAGCAGCCTCGCTGACTGCCTGACATCTGGCTGCTGTGAAGCCACACTCCGATTCCACGTCAGCATCAGGAAGCCAGTCTGATTTATCAGTTGCTGTGAATGGAAGCACACGTATTGCAGGCCTTCTGATGTAGTATGGGAAAATATGGAATTACTCATCCAAAGCAGTCCAAGCGACAAAACTCCTTGAAAATGTGGTTCTAACAACTTAGAACTGCAGAGCAATACATTTATTCGAATAATAATGGGAATTAAATGAAACTATATCTGGAACTAACTCTTAATCAATTAACTGTCCTCWTGATTCTTCATTTTACTTCAGTGCTTGAAGGGAGTGTGTTAGCACTCCTCAAAAAGTGCTTACTCAAGATTTATTTTAAACACAGACAAACTAGCATATAAGAAGACTTGTGAAGACATTTGTTCATATGAGATTGTCAGTGTGATCTCTTTAGTTTCAGATCCATTGTGTAAGCTTTAGATAAGCATCCAACTTAAAGATGTTTATCCATAACGAATGGAAACACTGAATCTTTAAGATGCAGGCATCACCAGATAGAGGACAATTACGTTTCAAATAAATTTTGCAGTAAATTGATTTCTCTGTGTATCAGAATCTTCTAGTTTTGCTAGAGCAACTAAAATGGCTATATTGCAGTATTTCTATCATTGTTCTARTACTGAAAAGGTCAGTAGCGACTGTATGATCATTACTAAAAAGTCATAAAGTGCACTATTATTCTATTTTGGTGGGGTTATGTCAACAAGGAATGAATGACTAGATTTTTTACTATAGTAAGTGTTAAAATTACCAGGCAGAGAATGGAGGTGGAGGAGGACAGTGCAGAAATTCCTGAGTGAGGCAAAGAGACAGAATACAGGRTTACAGCTCAAAGGGTTTACCTACATGAATTTGAGGTGGTCTCAGTCTTCTTAAGCGGAGGCTAGGAAAGACTTGTGCAAACATGCCAACCAAAGAATATTCCTATTACAAGTTGTGTTTGTCCTTCAGGCATTATAGATTCAGTGTTTAGAAATGTTTTAGAGAGTGAGTCTGTCAGGTGTGATGGGGAAACCTTTCCTCATCTTTCTGTTCAGGAGTCAGTAGAGCAAAGAAGATATATTAGCAATAAAGGTGTTAGAAAGTTATGGAAGTCTACTTTCCTGGAGCTACACAATATTGCTGGGTCCATTAAGACAGTGAAACTCTCAATTTTTCAGTCATCTATTTGTTTATCAGCAAACTGCAAATAAGAGGCAAAAATTTGAAAGTTTCTCCATCATATCTAACCAATGTTTCCTTATGCTGGAAGATGCAATCTTAGAAGTAACAATTATAATTGAATTTGTAGGACTATTTAGTCTTGGGGACAGGGGCAGCAGTCACGTCATCTTGAGTCTACTTCAGACAGATAACGACAATCAGAGCACTTAAATTTAGAAGTTAAACTTCTGTAGATAGTTAAAGGAAGTTCCTGTGCATGGTAACTCGGAGGACTCAACTTGCACAAACCCCTCATTGTCTCAAAGCAGAGGAATTGCAAAAAACAGCCCAGGAGGGATAGGTCATGCCCTAAGCAACATTTAACAGAAGCAGAGTTTACATTGCCTCACTCCTGAAACTGTCCATATGGGACAAGTTCCTATGAGTCAGTTAGAGGTGAAAATCTCTGTTTTCAATGGCCAGTCCTCTGACTTATGAACCAGCTTCAAATATTTCCATTATGAAACCTGAGTTTGATATTTGCCAATAATTTCATTTCCCATTAGTGTCTAGATTATTCATGCAGTGGCAAAAATCCATGTTTTTTATATTTTCTAATTAATTTTAGTCCAGAAAGCTATGAAAATGTCTCAATCGTAATTTATAGTACTGGCATTCTAAGATTCAATATGTGTTTAGGTTTTATACATGACTTAACTATTTTCAYTTAGATCGAGAAAAAAAAGAATGAAAAATGAAAGCCCACAGATTCCTCTCCACCGTGTATCACCCATCTTTAATAGATTTAATCTTTGACAGATTTAATCTTTAACAGATTAAAAGAATAATATAGTTATCTTATTGGAAGATAACTGAATCTTTTAATGCTAACGATTGGTGGTCCCTAATTTTTGCTAATTCCAGTAAAACCTTTGTGATTTGGAGATAGAACGAAGAACAAAACATGCACATACTTATCTGTAAGCATCCCACAATCCCAAATCTATTAAATTAAATATAAATCTGTGCAACAACAAGAAATGAAAATTTAAAATGTATTATTTCATGTCTTRAGCATGGTAGAACTTCAGTGTCATTTACTTGTACTCCATCAAAACTGTGCTGAAAGCTTTACTCACTAGTTGAAAGACAAATTTCCTGATCTTTAGAGTGAGACTATCCCTAAACAGGAAGAGGATGAGCAAATAGATAATATAAAAAAATAAAACTAAGTGATGATGTGCTCAGTTAATTCCATATATTTTTTTAAGAAGTCTTCCTTTGTTTATTCCTTTACTTATAGGTACATAACTGTGATGTGACGTGATCTTGCTTGCTACTCCATGAAGGTTGACCTGACRGATGAATGCATGGATACATAGAATTGCAGGAGCCTGAATGCAACTGCTCTAACAGTTCACAGCTGCCTTGCTTGGTAAGGTTGAGCTACAAAGAATCAGCAAAGTTAACCTGATGCTGCTCTGATAGCCATTTACAGCCAAGAAATAGCCATCCAAAGGGATTGCTACCCACTTAATTGAAAGAAAAAAATTAAATATTACAAGGAAGTTCTTTAAGTCAACAGATCAAGAAGAGATTTATGGCAGAGCCAGGATCTTCAGCTTTGGTCAGAAGGCTATAATTAAGTGTGTGGCTGTGAGGATCCAGGCCTTGATGGATCAAGACAGTGAGCAGATGCTACAGTGGTATCTCTGTGCAYGTGTTTGTGTTGGCGCAGGGGGTGTCTGAAACAAATAATTACTCACAAAAATGTTGGGGAAGAGTCAGCAACTGGAATAATGGCAGTAAGATGGCTGATGTGTCTATGCCTGATAAAGATTGGAAGTGGCTTATAGCCAGCTCTTTCCAAGATGAGCCCTGCTAATGCAAGTAGATTCTAATTAAACCACAGATTTCTGTCCTCCCCGTTTTCCTCCCTGGTGCAACTTCACAGCCCCTGCTACCTTTAAAGTATTATGGAAGGAGATATGTTAAGGCTGTTTAAAGCATTCCTCTGATTTGAGAAGGGATACTATAGAAGAGAGACTATTGCCTTAGATTCCCTATCTGACAGAATAAACTCATTTCTGGATTATGAATACGATCAAGCAGAACTAGTACTGTAAAGTATGCTGTAAACATTGCTCTCATCACCTTAATGATTAGGGAAGATATTTCCACTCATTGTAAGTTTGTCTGGGGAAATTCAGTTTTCTATTCTAAGCCGCATCTGGATTATTTGCCTGGATAGGTAAGACACCCGCACTAGTCACACTGAAGTAAAAGGAGTTAGGTGTTTAGTATGTAACATTATTTCACATATCTCCCGATAAATCTGAATTTGATAAACATATCTTCAAATAACCTTCTCATTTTTAATATCTGACACAGCAAAGATACAGTGTCCTTCTCCCACTATGTAATTTTTATTAAAGGAAAGGACAGCATTATCCAAGCAATTTTTGTTGTCAACAAGTTTGAAAGACAGAGGGGACTGGCAGCTGCCTTAAAAAAGCAGGCAAAATAAAYGAATAAGGAAAGTTAACAGATTGTAAGGAATCTAGTAGCTATTTACTAAATAATCTAAATTAATGAAATTGTGGCTTAATTCTATGATGTCTTTGCACCYGGGTTTTCTTACTACATGCTTGTGACAATAAGAATTGTTCACTGAATAAAGGATATCAAAGCAAGGAGAGCCTTCTATGTATGCATCTGAATGAAGTAATATCTTTAGTCTAGCTAAGGTAGTTATAAAAAAGGTTTTGGCTCAAGTTCTAAACATGGAAAGGAAAAAAAGACATTCAGAAATATGAAAAATATTGTTCTTTAGGGAAGACTGCCTGAGAGAAAGGGAGGTAGAATGAAAAACTTGGGACAACAAAGATGGAGGAGCTTCATATTTGGCTCAGTAATTGAGGGGAGGAGTTGTAAAAGTAAAGTTAAAATTGGCATCTGAGGTTAACTTGCATTTGATTTTTAGGCCCATTCAAATATATGTTTCAAATCCAATTTCAGCGACTGCAAACCCACAGGGATGGAACCCAAGGAAAATGTTTGCACAAAGCATATGGAAAATGAAACCTCATAGTTCTGGTGTACTCTTGGCAGGAAAGAGCCATGGATTCACAACCACTGTGTTTATTTTTAAGGTGTATTTCTGTGTGATCTGACAGATATTCAGTAATGTGCTAACGAACAAAAATAACAAGATTTTCTCTTATTTTAGGGTCTACTTTAGGGTGCAAGAATATTTCCGTCTTTATGTAATATCTTTGTGTATTTGAGAAATTTTTGCATGGCTATGTACATAATAATATTAATAAGTACTTATAATATTGACAAACTATCTTTGTAAGCAATTAAGAAAATAGGCATTGACTTTAAAAGTAATTCGAAAGGAAGCAGTTAGTTTTGGTCTAGCAAAACAATATTTCCTTTGCATGTAAACTATGCAGATCATTATTAGCTTTTACTGACCAGTATCTCCCACACTTATATACATTCTAATTATCTCCTTTAAGGATATCAAGTGTATTGTCTGTGAGCATTACATGGCTTCCTTGTTGCACTATCTTACACATGATTAACAGGAGTTGTCTTATAATTTGTTTTTTATTTTCTACAAACACCAATTAACTAAAATTATCAACATGTCWGAAAAGATTAAAAGAATTTTTTGAATAATTAATAATAATCAATTAATTAACTTCTACATGAAGTTACAGAAAGGCAAGTTTATGAAGTCCTTCAATACAGTCAGGCAGAAAAAGAGCCTGTGAAAACACATGCGGACTTCCTGCACCTCCTGTACCCATTTTAAACAGTCAAATCTCACTGAATGATACTCAGTGTAGAACAAGATTCACAGGGGAGAACACAATTGGTTAGGAGATGAGGAGGATATAATCTCGTCTCAGAATAATTCCYTTTACATTTGTAAATATATTAAGCCTTTTGTAAAGAATTAATTTACTAGAAAAGAAATTCAGCTGTATTTTGATCCACCTGCACATAATAATGAAAATTCCATTAATAAAATACCAGGCTATATGTCATTCATAGTTTCTTACAACCCAAATAAGCCTCATTTCAGGGGATTTTTTTAAAGACAAAATATAAAATTTTCAGATATGGACTAGTTCTTCCAGACAAACTTATTTGGTTTTGGTTGTGTCCCCATTTCTACATAGAAAAATTGTTCAAATATGCCCAATCCTATATGCAGAACTGTCTTTTTGAACAAATTGTTTGAAAATTTTATACAGAATCAATGCATATTATACATCTGTGTCTTTAGGAAATAGTACTTTATTCTTCCAATTACATGAACATTAAATGCTTTCTGTGTATTTTATTGATTAAAATGTCAGTTTTCAGGTCACATACATTTTTAAAGGCAAGATGCAAACAGTTTGACTAAGTTCTGCCATTTGTTTCTTCAAAAGATTTGCAGACTATAAATGACAGCAGATTTTTGTCTGTAATTTATACTGAAAATGTCAACATTATTTAGTGAATATAACTATCATTGCTATAATAATGCTTATGTGATTTCATCCCCTAGATCATTTTATACAATTATTCTGCTAAAATGGACCATAAGAAAAAGYTGTTATGGTCAAGGGCTGAAGTTCATGATTGACTCAGACGGAATGTCACAAAATACTCAAAGTTATCTTTTGAAATATGAGCAGAATTATCCCCTCGGATTGTAGATACAAAGAGAAGAATACATTTTGTCTGAAGAAAGCTATATTTTTCTTACCAGACCTAGCGAGAGGACAGAGGAATTCTGTTATAAGATCAAGGTACTGCAAATTGTTAGGGAACTTTGCTAAGACTTAATCTTTATGTTTTATTTGTCACTTTCTTAAATTAATTAATTTTTATAAAATCTAAATATATGAAATGTGAACCTTTCTCAGGTTAGGAGAACCAGGCTGTAAGTGACTGTTAGACAATCAGCACTAATCACTGTTTCAGAAGATTTCTACAGGTGAATCCAGCATATCCTGCTGTTAAAAAGTCTATGTTCGTATTTATATTATGCTCATCAGAATGATTACTKCTTAATAGTCTTAGAAACATGCATTTTACTATCCTATCACGACTACTGATCCACTTGGGATCACAAAAGGGCATTTTCTACTAAGACATATCTCTTGTTCCTTTAAAAATATTATTTTCTAGTAATCGAGTAAGATAGTTTCAATTTTATATATTTGTCTGTAAAGCTATGTCTAAAAGTAACTTTGCTGTCCAATACTGATAAAGATAATGTGGAAAGAAGGAAAATGGTTGATGCTAAGTTTCCTGTTAACCACATAACAGATTAAAAATGGCCTTCTGAAATCAGAAATAAATTTTACTGCATCATTTTATACTCTATTTTTAATTTAACGTTTTAAAACTTTGGCAGGGTTACTCATTGTTGTCAGGGTGCTCACATACATCACCACTGGCAAAATGACATAAGAACGGCTGTTATAGGAACGTGAGTGGATAAAATAAGCGTGTGTCAAATACCCAAAACTGTCTGAGAGAGGAYCTGCCCCAAACTGACCAGCCCGCGGCCCCAGCCAGGGACCTCTGTGCAACTGCGATCTTGYAGGGGCTCTCTTCGGTGCTGGAGTTAGCAGGTGCACCTGGGGGGCGCCCTGGGCTGCAGGGTGGTGTGCTTGTAACCTCGTTTGTATGTCCTTCAGGACTGGCTGCAAAAGCGTGTTTAGAAATTTCTACGTGGACATTAACATTTCATAAGCATCCAGCTATTGTGATTTATCTGTTTTATTACTGATACGGATCCTGTATGTATAGTTCACTAATTGCCAGTTAATTATGTTTTGTTAATAAATTGATTACCTACTTTTATCCTGATTTGGTWTAAACCGTGTGAACTAAGCAGTTTTTTTCCCTGTGACAACTGCCAGGGATGGAAAAAGGAGCTAGAAAGAGCTCCCTTAGAATAGCAAGGCCTGAAGGATTGTCCGTCTAAAATAGATAAACCTCAGCCACAACAGATAAGCCATTTCAAAAAAGCAAGATTTAAATCATCTCTGTGTATATATAAGTAGGTATGTACTCACAATCGTTTTTTAGAGTTCATGACTTCCAGGTTTTTCTGCAACCATGATAGGCACAAAACTCTCCTTTTTTTTCTTTCTCCACATGAATCGAAGTGCCTTGCCATCGGATCTTAAGAATTGTCAGGTATTTTGCTTATGTTCCTTGCTTTGAGGGAAAACTAGGTTTATTTGCTTGTCCAGCTAGCCAAGCCAAATGAATCTCTTTTTGTAGCAACCATATCACTTGGGTAATATGGATAGCATCAAGGGAATTTACCAGAAATAGTTGCCTCTACTCCTCCTATCTGATTAAGAAACAAACATGTTCTCACTGTAACCAGGCAGAAATGACAGGAAACAAAAAGAAAGAAAAGGAAAAAAATGACTTTATGATAATTCTGCTGGGTCAAAAACAGAAATCTTCACAAGGAGTAAATCTCACTACACTCCATTGTTCTAACTGCAATTACCACTACTGAAAATAAAATGCTCCTTCTAAAAAGTTACAGTTAGTTTATTTACATGTACTTTTTGAAAGCATAAAAATTAGTTAGATTTAATGCCCCCATCTGTGACTGTGAAAGCGAATATTATTGTTCTTTAAAACTTCAGATGTACTAACAAAAATGACATTTTAAAATGCTTAGTATTTAAAACAAATTTTAGACAAAAAGAATTTGATGGCTGACAACTACCCTTTTAAAATAAACATATTTTTCTTTGTCTGTTATGCTGGAAATTGCCTCACCACTCTGACTCTGACTAGTTTCTCTCATTTAGAAGCATTTGCATGCAAGTTATTTTTCTTTGGTTTCTTTTTTAATGGATTGTTGCCAAACTTTCATTTGTCAATAACAGATTTGTCAATGTGACAGATTGAAATCCGTAACGTGAAACTGCATTTCACAATGATGCATCACTCCATTTAAGGGTCACTGAGCAGAAAATGCTAAATGTATTGATTTTTTAAATTTTTCATGTTATGCTAGTTTTACTTCTTGATCATCCGCTTATGTGTACGTTAATGATCCAGTTTTTAAAAAGGCTATAAAAAGMTATCCTCTAAGTTCTTTTGTATTAAATTGTTATATTGTTGTATAACTTTTTTTCTGCAATGTAACTAGAATGCTCATACTGCTGTTTTAATGGGGAGTAAGAGGACCTGCGTCATATGGGAACGTAGAGTATGCAAAAGCAATTTATCACAAAATCTTTCTCTAATTCAGACACTGTCTTCTTCACGCAGCTCCAGAAAACTTGATTGCAATTAGCATATAATAATTGCATGATGGGTGAGACCCATTGCTGTGTAATAGCTAGTGAAGAAAAGCAAGGCAAGAGAGAGAAAACATTTTGTAGGCAAACTGTGTTTTATCACAATGTGCTTTAAATASAATGCCACAGTTCTAACTGCATACACTGTAATGAATGTCTTCATAYATTTAAATAATATGAACTATTAACCCTGACACATTTCATCAGCCTTTTGAATACTAGGTTTCTAATTCAGGAAAGAACTAAAGCATATGCTTAATTTTAAGTGCATGAGTAGTCTCACCATTTTTAGTGGGGTTCCTCACATGATTATCCAAATGATCGTACTTCAGCATTTTGCTAAGAGCAACCATCACGACTGATATATGAGAGGAGATTTATAGGAAAGTTGTGAAGCATGCACAAACAGTTGCTGGAACAAAATGCACAGTGCTATATGGCTTCAAAAATAAGCCACAGTTGAAAAACACAAAAGCAAAACAAGCATTTATTTGGCTTCTGATGGGATAGAAAAGAGGGAAGACATTTCAAGCTCTGAGTAATCTTCAGGCATCTCAGATAGTGACTGCATTTTTTCCCCTGAGTTAATATATCTTTGGCTCTTGGCTGTCACAAATTATTCCAGAAAATAATGATTTWAAAATACTTACTGTATGCATGGCAAACATTTTATTGATTATGTAGCTTTATAAAACAATATTAAAAGGAATTTGATACTTCAGATATTGTCAGGAATAATTACACTCCATTGTTGCCTTTAAAGGGGGAAAAAATAGAAGGGAACCCCATATGAATGTCATTTGAGACATAAATTGTAATAACTATTCCAGAAATAAATAGCCCTCTTTCCCTGAGCTGACCTGTGTGTCATTCATTTCTCAATAGGAAAATTACATTTTAGAGCTTGGTCTCAACATAACAAATCTCGGTTAAGGTTGATTAAAAAAAAAAGATGCTCTCCAAAGGAAATGAACCTCTGTGAATAATCTTGAGAGCTTTTTTGTTGTTTTTGAAGGAAAAGACAAAGACATTAGTTCAGCTCCTCCTCAAAATCAATGACAAAACTCTTTTCATGATTTCAGGAGGCTCAGAGTTTCATTCACCCTCTAGGGTAAAATTGGCTGCCTCTTCATTCAGAATCAATTCATAGCATAGAGAAATCAGTGGAGGTTTTCAATAGATTTAAAGAGGATAAAACGATTCAATTAAGGGGTAGGTGGAATACTCCGGCAAAGAGCAGTGGGGTTCATTAATACATGGTTTACAGCACTCATAAAACTGAGAGTGAATCTAGATTTGCTAAAGTTACTTTCCTTTCTCTAATACATCCATAGAGTTTTACTTCTTATTGTGYAGGTTGCAACTTATTGCTCCCACTTGTTGACGTTATACAGTTACTTGCATAAATTGTGATTTAATATTAAACYATTCAAAGTTTTCTTGAGCTCACTAGAGTCAACATTTCTGATTTATGGAAGGACTCAAGATGTTGAAATTAGTATTTGTTCCCCACAGTCTGGGGACTGAAAAGGAAAAAAAAAAAAAAAACTTTTTTTTGAAGCTTTCTGAAAAAAAACAGAATTGCCCCAAAATATCTGTTGCAAACTGGGAAAGGGGGTGTATTTGCACATCAGACTCAAGATTGGGAAAGGCACATTTCAGATCTRGTCTGCTTGTTTTTCTTCCGGATCACATCAAAACTGGGAAAACAGACTCCTGAATCCACATCTGAGACTAATAAACTTTGCTTGCTTTCTAAGAAATAAAATGTACTGTTTTGATGACAGAAGGCTTTGCCACAACAAATAAGCTCCATAAAATATTTTGGTTTCATAAAAATTTCATCTACACTGAAAAAATTCTATGGAATCTGATTTCTGTAAATTTCCCCTCCACTTTTTTTTTTCCTAAATTTTTACTATGTTTAGATAACTGATAAAACTTCAATAGAAACATTTAYACTCTACTGATAGTAGAGCAAATGTAGAAGATGTATAATTTACCATTATTTCTTCCCTCCATTTGATAACCAGACACTAAATTGGACATTGTTATTTAGAACTATCCTCATGCAGCTGTCCTTAATGTTTTCATATCCTGTGTACCTACACTGCACTGACTTGAACAGAGAGCCTCTGCTTTGCAAATACCAACTGCAATAAATAAACCAAAAAGATTAATTCACATTGAATTGTGCTACATTTGTCTCAGGTGATAGTTTAGTACCATATTTTACAGGTATTTTTTTTTCTATGATTCATGGAGGTAAACTGGTATTCTAGCTAGTTCCAACACAGTTCTTACAYATAGTGAAGGGCATACAGGTTATTTCACCTGATCTTTCTTTTTCTTGCTTGCAGTCTGAGTTGCTTCTGAACTTAATTRTGCTGAACTTCACTATTTTCATTTCATCTGCTCTGATTTTACTGTATGGACTCACTCTGTCATTTCTTAACACTCTTCTAGACTGTTGTAGCCAGCCAGTTTGATATACTAATGCTAGCATGATCCCTTGGTGATGATATGAAAAGCCTATGTCCTGTTTAAGAAAAAATTACAATCAAATGTTTCACAGATCCTAACATTAATTATTTTCTGTCTACGCTAGGTTCCAAAGCATTCCACATTTCTGTTATGACATATTCTAGAATAAAAAGCAAAGCATTTTACAACTATATGTCAAGCATAATATTATTACTGGAAAGATTACGGGTAACAATTCTATCTAGCCTTTCCAAAGTCATCTGACTATGTCATCCTTACTGAAAGACTCTGTAGTTGCTCACTCACCCCATCAGTACTATTTTTCACCTTTGATTCCCATATAAATTCTCCATTTAAATTAGTYCTTAACTCATATAACTCCTGTTGATGGAATGCTAGAAAGTTCTATAACCTGTGCTGTCTGTTCCAGTAAGAGACATAAGGCTGTATTTGCAGAAGAAAGGCTACTATTCTTCTAAGAAGCTAAAAATAATATAGTATGTTTTCCTATTAAATCTGTTTAGAATCTATTCTTTCAAAAATTTGTTAAAAAATATATGCACTGCAGGTCAATGCCTAGACTCGACCAAGATTCACGACATCTGTGTTAAATCCATGCTTGATGAATACAGTAATTATATAAAACTAGTAGTTTCAATTGTTGGGGGGGGAGAGAAAAAATAAGCCTTAGAATCTTTTTTTTTCCTAATCTCAGCCTTAATTAAGAAGAGCTGTAGTTTTTATGCAAGAAAAAAAATCCTAAAATGTAGCTTTTATTAAAAATTCTCCTAAAATACAAAGTATTTAGGGATAAATGTACTTCTGAAAGTACAGCAGAGCCCACATTTAGGTCAATACTTGCTATTTCAAGAGATTTCTATGCTTGCAATAGAACAAATTTTAGTAAACAAATGAATCAGTGTCCAAACACTTTACTTTAATGTAGCATTTTTAAAAAAGACATTTATTTTTTCCTCTTGGAATTTATTTTGCAATGAAGTATAGATAGTGGCCATTTTAACTAATTATGACACTTGATATTTTGTTGGTTACAGTAAACTTAACCAGCTCTGATATGGGATAAAAGTATAAAGTCTGTGAAGCTGTACAGAGAATTAGCAGCTATGAAAAGCATTCTAAACACAGATCTCTTGAAATGACAAAAGTCAGTGAGAATAAACTCAGTTGCTAGGAGACCACAGCCACAGAAAATGTGTTTCCATTTGAAATAAGAATGCTGATTAAGAAACATTCTCAACAGATAATGAGTAAAGGTATCAGAGGTATCTGCTGTGCCAAARACCAGACAGAATATTTAATTTGTATGCCAGAGCAATACAACCAAAACCTTTAACAGCTGCTGATTTACCATAAGAATTTCAGGAAGAGAATGGAAGCTAATAAAACCTTAGACCCTCATTAGATCAAAAGCTGTGGTACAAGATTTTGTAGTTGCAGGAACATTTTCTCTGTCTGTTATATTTTATCTTTACATTAAATTAAAAGTATTATGAAAGAACTGCCACAAGACCTCCTAACTGGGATTTTAAGTACACAGTCAAGTGCTGAAGAACAGATATCCCAAATAGTAAAAACATTGATATGAAAGTTAATGACTTATACAGCTCATCTTTTTTTTTAGTGTTGAATGCGATGATATAAGTGATTCTTTTCCATTCTAATTGGTTGACTGAATTTTTTTTTCTTACTCAACCTGAGTAAGAAAACAAAAATATATAAACTGAGTCACCTCATATACAGGTGGCTGAAGAAAAAAAAGGTTTGTGTGGGATGGATGTTATATAAAGGACTACAGGAAAGAATGGAAGAAAATTCCAGAAATTTGACCATCAATTATTTACATTATTGAAAACCAAACTGGGGCATCATAGACATTGGCTACATTGTTTTTTCTCTATTTTGAAACTGTAATGACAATATTTAAAGCAGTAATTTTACAATTTACTTGTCCCTTCCTACATGATTAAAACCTGGGAGAGAGGTAGAAATTTAAGGAGCAGTATGACCACTGCTAAGCCATATTTCTCCTTTAGCTCTCTAAAAGAAACTAACCATAATAGCTAAAATTTAATTCAGAAACAAATGTGATATATTCCCACAAGAGTTACTGACGATCTTTCTGAACTTTTTTGATATAGTGTTTCTTAGACGTACAAAATTTACACTTCATTTTTCTGGCTAACAAATCAACAAATATTATCTACTGATCTATTGTTTTAAATGTATTCCATTTAACCAGGGGAACAATCTGACTATTTTATCTTAGACATTTTTAGATTATAAACTAAATTAAAATTTCCTTTTTATCTTTTTCTCTAATATGTACATTATATATCTGACTCAGTATTGAATTTCTTTCTCAGTAGACATTCTTAAGCAACCTTAAGCACTACTGAATCATAAAACACCATAGATAATCACCTTATTTGTCACAAACTTTTGTTTCATTAACTATAATTTAAAAATACCTTAGAATTTTTTATACTGTGTGTGGTCACTGCATCTAACTCACTGTTCTCACTCTGACTAGCTTTTATCATTTGCTCTCTGATAAGCTCATGCCAAAAAGCCATCTAAGCCACCATGATGGGATATAACTGTCATTGATCATGACTGTAGAAGCACCTACTATTATGCTATGAGATTTAAGATTGTGCTTGTCATGATCCTACTAAAATAACACTATCTCACCAAAAAGATGTCATCAATTCCTGTCAAATCTCATTTTCTCCATTGCTCCTCTTCTACACAAAGTGTTGCTAATCAATAAACATAGGCTGATTTCAGCACTAATAGAACTCCTCTGGTGTTCACAAAAGAGTGATTAGGAATGAATTTGGCCATGAGTGCTTAAATATAAGAGCAAGACCGTAATCTTTGTGTTACTGACAAGACTATTACTTAATCTCTGTCCTTTTATCCTTTGAGTCTAATCAACCCTTGGTTTCAGTATTTGGTGTTTATTTTTTTCATGGAAAATATAAAGTCTAAAAACACTGTCTTTTGTTCAGTTATATCCTGTCCTGACTGTTATTCATCTCCCTATTTATATGACTAATGATAAATCAGAGTTCAATAGTTTGCATTACGCTGTGCCAAACAGATCAATTTAGATGCACAGAAGTCTCTGCCTACYTGTTGGTATAATAATGTGCTTTTGCTGGTGAACATCCAGCTCAGCATTGATTTCCCCATTCTCAAAATTCTTCTTTTGTCTGTCAAGTTGCTTGCTAGTTGTTTGTTATATAATATTGTATATTCAATTAAAACACAGCTCTAGGAATTTGTAATTCTTGCTTTTCTGAAACTAAGTACTTGTTCAGAATAGTTTCCTTATGCTAATAGTAATGATAGCTTGTTCATTCATTACTCTTAGCATAAGACAGGAATTGAGTCATTTATTTTGATAGTCTTTTTTGTATAATACTAGAGAGCCTGGTGATATAAAATCTTTCACTTAATAATATTGTATACCTCAGGACTAGCCTAGACAGGATGTAAGGCTATTTATTTATACTTTTAGTATCTTTTAGGTTATTTCAGTCTTTTGTCATTAATGTTATTAAATCCCATTAAATCTCCAAACACTTTAAAATCTCTTTATTAATTTACCCCTTTTTTGGCATATTATCATCATTTCTACAAACTAAGGTGATTCTAAGTTTATTGTAAACCTTCAGAGTGCTTTGGATATTTGCAATGGAACCAGTGATTGGTTTCTCTGACTTACCAGAATATATCTACTATGATTGTTTAATTGACTTAATTGCTTTCCTTGCCAGTAACTTTTCTTTGGATTGGTCTCATAATTAGTAGAGATGTTAAGAAATTTGTTCATGCACTGATTTTATGACAARAAAGGAAGTATTTCAGCAACATTGATTTTTTTTTCCTATGGGAAAAAGTAATTTTTGAGGTCTGTCAGGAAAATAAAAGTAAAAAAAAAAAAATAATTTAAGGCAATTTCAAATTGCCTTAATCAAAATATTTCATTTTCTATAAAGAAGTATTTCAGATTTATAATAGTATTTTAAAATGTAATTATAACTTGAATACAGTTGACAGACTTGCATATTTATGGAAGGCATTATTGGTCCTTTCCTTACCAGATTTTAGGAGAGTCATTTGTTTTCCCGTATTTGGTAAGGAAATTACTTAAATGTTATCAATTTACTCATTTTAATGGGTCATTGATTCTATTCTGACATACAAAGTATGCTGTCACACGCACATATGCATGGGGAAGGCGGGACATCATGGGAGTCAGCAGAAACCAGCTGGCTGATTGTGAGGCTAAGCTGAGGAAGGATAAAATGTAAACAAGGTTTGTTGGCCTATCCAAAGCAGAACCCTCGATCCTAAAGTCTCCTCAGGAATCACCAGAGCTGGATGGAGCTCCTGGTAGGGTTGAATCAGGATAGTGTTCATCTGCAGCAAGCGCAGCTGGGGTCAAATATACTCCAGGATTTCAGCTGCTGTGGCTTATGCTGCCATTGTAGAAAAGGGGGAGAGGACCAGGAAGCAGTGATGGGCATAAAGGGTACCTCAGGCATCAGAACATGTATTGCCTTGACTCTGTGAACGGAAGCCAAAATTTTACAGATTAGAAACACAACAGACAACAACGTATGTCTCTGTTCTGAGTCATTATAAGATCTAAGCATTTGCCAGTGGTGAAATATGATTAAATAAAATGCACCTACAGTGGTGGTAAAGACAGTGTGACTGTCATTCATGGTTTCTTCTCTGCCTCATCCCTCATCCTTATAGAATAACCGATTGCACTGTTACAATCTTTTCATTTGTACTCCAGTGAATATACCATCATAAGGGTTACATTACAGCATTAGAGACCAAAGATATTCCCCTTTGCACCAGGAGAAAGAGAGAGGGAAGCTGTGTCTGCCCTCAGTTCTGGAGAACCTGTGCTCAGCTCCAAACTGGCTTTCAAAGAAATTCATTTTCTTGCAAAGATGAGCTTAATCCTTAGGCTAAGGGTGTTTCTTTACGCCTGAGCAGAAGAATTGTTATCTAAGTTTTATGCTGGATGTCTTTGTAAGCAGGGGAAGGCAAATGAGCACCTACTAGGTGAGAGGAAAGACTTTGAGTTAATATTACTGAAAGTCAGTGTGGAGGGTGGCAAATACGTTCGTAGTGCTCATAGGACACTTGTATATGGAAGCTGACTTACGCATTATCCGCACAGAAAGGCTCAAATAATAAACTTCTTAAGAACACTAACTGCTTCATAAAACAGCTGCAAAAATGTCTCTGTACAGCACTTATACTGCAGTTGTAATGTATATTTATTTAGTCTCAGTTGCAGCATTTGAAGTCCAAACAAACAAGGTCACTGTTCTTATTATAAACACATAATCCTACAGGCAGTAATGAATAAACATTATTCCAATGTCATGTAAAATTATAATCTAGGACAAGTATGTTTAACTTGTGTCTTAAAAAGAATAAAAACCTCAAAGTAATAGAACTTAAGCAGCCCCAGCATCCCTTTACACAGASAGCAAACAGAATACATCCTGAACCATTTACTAAAGACTTCAGAGGCAAAAGAAATTGTGATTTTTTGATTGTTTTATAGTGTCAGGTGCTATCTGACACTGTTATTGGTACCATAACAATTTGGTCAATAAAATCACTRTAAGTCTACTGTAAATTGACATTTTTAATGAAGTTAGAAAACCTGCAGAAGAAGGCACTGCAGTGTTTTTCTATATGAACTCTAGGAAAGCTAMAAAATATAACATATTTTATGCTGATATAATATCAGCATGAAAGGAGTCTTCAATTTAAATTAAAAAAAAATTGACTAAGCAACAGTTTGCCCTGTTTTGAAAGGAAAAGCTACCATAGCAATCATCAATGGACATTTTTTTATTGAATGCAGAAGAAGTTAGTTTAGGCCTTTCTTTCCCAGATGCAATCCTACACATCAGGAGTTTCTACAGCGAGTAGACCTAAGTGAATTTTAGAATTCCAGCCCCTCAGAATATTCCAATACTTGAATATTTGTCATGACAAATAGTTTGTAAGTTCCTTATTGGCTTAATGAACCATCCTGAAATAATTCATTTAAAACCTGGTCAGTATTTAATTAGCATTTCTCTGTAATTAGCAGTCGAACATATCATTCACTCAGGACATTCTTCCCAGCTGAATTGTTTCTCTTATACATGTCTCTCCCCATGCTCTGCATTGGGGGAGCTATCATTCTTACAGATCCCGGCCAAGGGAAAAGAAAAAAGAGTCAAAATACAAATGTTACTGAAAATGTAACACAAGGAAAATAAAACGCAGTATCTCTTCAGACTGATTATATTTGCAGTGTTGAAACATCAATTAGACCTTTAGTATTTAGATATTTCAGATACAGATTTTTTACACCCATTGAACTCAAAGGATAGCTCAGAAAATGGTCTCAGAATAGAAAAGAATTAGAATATGAACTTCTAAATGTTTAGAAAACTGAGCTGAGAATGCAGTCTGTTCAATTATTAAAATGAAAACAAAAATCACTGCTCTCTGGCATGCACCCTGCATATGTATTAAGAGATTGTACATTCATGAGCTCAAATACTACCAAGAACAGCTCATCGAGATGATGAGCAGTGAAAAAATGATACCAAGTGTTCTGTATTTTTCAAATTTATCTAAGCCTTTCCTTAAGAATGAAAAACAGAAAGAAAATATAAAATTCCTCTGAACTGAACAAACTAGCAATATGGCATTTCCATTCCTCAGCTTGACAGCACTTATTGCAAATCATCCAGTTCATCTTTGTAAGCAAGCAAACAACTAAGAACAGCATTCAGAAAACAAATAGAAGTTCAGAACAGCATCAAGGAGAAGTAACCTTCCAGTTCAGTACAGTTTCTAGTGCATTGTAGTTGAGATAGTTTATAACATATCAGCAAGGAATGATGCTTATTCTTTTTTCTCTTTGTTGAATATGGAAATGCTATGTAATTTAAACTTCTCCTCTCAAAACTGGAGGGTTTAGACATTGCAATCCAGCAAAAGGGGCAAATAGTAACTTGCTTAATAGATMAAAATTATGGAATTTAATGGATTTAAAGATTCTTAATATTAATATCTGATGTCAGGTCCCTCTGCAACTCCTGAGTGGCCTTTCTTGCCTAACAAATGAGCATACTCTAGGTTCAAAATTTTTTGTTAAGCTTAGTCATAATTGTTACTTACACTGTAAACAAAGGATGACAAAATAATCTTTCGATAATCAAAAAAAGAATTTKAGAAATTTACCCATTGAGAAAATAAGGAATATTAATTCTTAAGAAACACATGTGCTGTAAAATTTAGAAAAAAAATCCACAGAAAGACAAGTAGAATAAACTGTAAGTGAAGTAATTATAGTACTGTTGGGTAATGGTTAGATTTTATTTTATATTATTTGTTATTAACAACAGAAGAGACAAAACTAATGACTGGATGACAAGGATTGCTTTTAACAATGAAGACCGTAAAGACACAGCTAATAACCCCAAATAATTAGTGAAAGGATTCAAATCTCCAAAATGTCATTGAGCTGTCCATTGAGCATCCAATTTTTATTCCTTCATAGGGTTTATTTCTTCTTTAACAACATGAATACACCTTTACAATACCATCATCCTRTTCTGTTGTTATCATACTGTCCAATTGCGCTTTCAATGTTAACAATTCAAATTGAAAAGAAAGAGACACAAATAAATGTCTTGATTTTAAATAACAGATGGACCAGGTTAACAACCTTCCATTGCTGTCTCCTAAATGGGAGAAAAACATTTTACATAGTATGATGAAGGTGATGCAAATCAGGTAAGAAAATAAGATGCAGGAAAGAACAACAAATATTCCAACAGTATTCTAAGTATTACTTTTAATGAGTATTCATTGCAGCTCTGTTATGACTTCAAGTTGTTTTCACCAACMTAGCCTGAAACAGGAGACAATATTTTGTATGAGATGAATATTAATTCCAATTTTATCCTTGCATCAGGATACATATTTTACTTTATTTTGGAAAAATAATAYTACCTAAGATCAAAATGTGATTTCTGGGGAAGCTTTAAGTTGAAGCTTACTCAAAAATCTAGTGCTTTCCTTCTGCAACACAGATACGGGCTCTAAAACAATCACTTCAAAGTGATACACAAATTAGCAGTAGTTCCAATAAAATATGCACCAATTCGTAAAGTGAAAAAACAATAAATTTACTTTATTGCAGTGTAGATATGAATTTTTATGTTCGCTAAACTTTTAAACAACTCTTATGTCTCATATTCTACGATCAATTATTTTTTTTCTTTTCACAATGCTGCCTTTTCTAAGAATATATTCAAGGCTTTAAGTATAATGCAATTACGTGGCCGTGCAAATCATGCTGAAGCTTTGTCTTTTTTTGAAGTTGTGTCATAAGTTTCTATGTATGGACAAATGCTTAAAAAAATATCCACTTCACTGACAGCATCATGTTGTTGCTTAGAATTTTTCCGTCTTTCAGCCAGCCTGTGTCCCATTCTGTTTTGCCTGTGGAAGGGTTTCCAGGATATTCTAACTTTTCTACTTGCACTGTTCACAAGCAGACAAAAGYGAGAAGAGCCCTCCCTCTTCTAAGCTCGTATGACAAAAAACAGTTGGAGAAACAGGACTTGATACCTGTGCTACTTTAACCTTGTGTAGTATCTGTTAAAGTAATTGCAAAAGACCMTCAGTATTCTTGTGTTACATTTAGGTAGACTAGAATGATACTGGTAGAATAAGAATATATTTTAGCCTTTTGTTTAAAGTTTATGCAAATGAGAAAAGCTGAAACTAAGATATTTCTTTATTCACCCTTGGAATTACTGAAGGCTCAAGGCAGCCTAATAAAAAGAAATGAGAAAAATATTGGAGAATAAAATTTGCACTCTGCAGCCTTCCAAGGATCAATGTATCCAGACTAAGTATTCTACTGGAAAAATGAAAAAGAAACAGACAAACAAATCCTAAAACATTTATAGACAAAAGTCTTCAGCTATTTCTAAGTCACTTACAAAACCCAACAACAGTGATATAGACACTGCAACTAGAAGGATTACATCACACTATTCCTAACCTTACTATCAATAGTTTTAAAATCAGATGTAGACAAATTTAATCAAACAGGAAAATATGGATGAAATAAGGGATTAGTGAAGAAGATAATATTTGGATCTAGATCTGAATTGATTATTAAGCCTTTGGCTTGTCTTAGTTCTCCAAATCAAAATCAAGTAGAGCTCTAGAAAGAAATTCTTCAGCAATAGAAACAGAATTTTAACAATATTCTGCTTAGTATTAAAAATAAATATTTTTTATTTGATTCTGTATTTAGTAAAGTTGAAATAAGGGACACAAAGGTTGGCAAATAATTTGGAGAACAGAGAAAGAAAGACCTGTAGATGAGGCTGATTGCATATGCTGAGTTACATCAAAGCTCTACTTTTGTTCAATTTTAGGCTCTAAAGAAGGGAAAAAGACTAATTATGTGAAATTTGAAGAACAGACTTGTTCCTTATAAGGATATTTGCAGGCTGAACTGGAGTAAAGCTAAGAGGAAGCAYAGTAATATGACAAAAATCATCAGCTTCTGGGTGTTGAAAGGCCTATAGTTTTCAGAAAGCTTGTATTTCCATTTTCTGAAAACAAACTTTTATGAGATTTCAGTTATGTGAAACACTTCGGCTTGTAGCTTTTGAGATAAGTACTTTCTTCAACATTAAAAAATTACTGCCCAGTAGAAATTGTATTGCTCAGACAGCTTAATATTAGCATTTCTAATTCACTGTCCAAACCCTCAGATTTTATAAGCAACTTTACAGCATTTTTCAGAAAACCTCAGATTCAATGTGGTGTCCATATAGRTGTTACAGAAGCACAAAATTCTTGCAATGGTTACAGGTTGAATATAGCACAATTACATAAGTACTTGCAGATATCAAAGAGGTGATAATAACTTAATTGTACAACATAAATACTTTTTAAAGTAAAGCAACTTTTGGGCAGAAAATCAAAGGAGGCCAAAAATCTGAGAAAAAACATATCTCCTTCCCCTAATTCTAAAAGGGAAACTACAATTCATACTTTAGGTTCTTCAACCTTCTCCATAGTCTCTTGGATCTTCAGAAAATTARGTTATACGCAGAGCTCAGAAATTATCATGTATCAGAAAATACATCTTTAAACAAGAASAGACTACCACTGTCATTTTTTTTCAAAAATATAATTTTTTTTTGTTTTTCCCTTTGGGACAATCTCTAATCAAAATTCCTTTATTTCACAACCCATAAATGTTGGGTTTCAGATTTCTTAGTTATCACATTGCAAATTAACATYGGTTCTGTCATTATCTCTTGTGACAGTGCAGTCTGATTCATTTGGTTCCTCTCTGCTTCCAATCTTTGTTTTTTCTTTCTCTTTCCAACTCTGCTTTCAGATATGAATTAATGGAAGAAGAAAAATTCCCATTGAAATCTCCAGATTTCTACCAATATTTTGTAGCATCCTGAGCCAAAGGAATGGAGTATAGAATACAAAATTAATAATCATTAACTTGTTTCATAAGTTTGTTTTTTGGGGCACTGTACATTTGGGATGAAATATGAGAGGTAACATCCTCAGAAATGCAGTTGTTCCCTGTAGTGTCTCCTATAGTGAACTGTTAGAAATTATAATCTTAGAGTTCCCAAGAGCCTCAGCTTCAAAACTGGTCCCACGTCTTTTAGCCTTGTCTGTGATCTTCTGCATTTTGTTTTCCAGTCTTTTCATGACTTCTCTGTACTCTTATAAATATTTTACTAACCTAGATAAAACCCAGGKTTTTTTTTACCTTTTCGTGAGAAACATACAAAAGATTCAGACATATATCCTCTCTCAGAAGCAGTGCAAGGGAAAATTGGCCAATATTCTATTTATTGTATTATACTGTGCTGTAATGCTCAGCTGCCCAGGTAAGATTTTCTGAAAATAAGGGAAAGATTAAGCTCCRAGGGGTTGATTTTCTTGTACACTTGAATCACTGTAATATGGGGATATAAAGTGGGATATATAAGAAAAGTGATTCCCGGTCATGTGAGGAATGATTCAGGTGCCTAAACGCAATTATTCACTGACATTTAGATACCCTGCTGGTTTATGCTCTCTGGCATTCACCTTCTACTTCAGAAGGACATACATCAGCTATATGTCCTGTGTCATAGCTGCTTGCCCCATAGAGGTGAACAAGGGCTACAGCCCATCCAAATCGTCATTCCTAAGCTAATGATACATAATAAATCCATAGATCGCTTTGTATTGCTTAAAATGTGAATGACTTGGACTGAAGGTAAAAGGGGCTGGCTTTGAACCAACAGGAGACTAACTGTTATTAAAACACTTCAGAACTGCAACGTTAAATGTTTACCGAAGAGCTCAAGTTCCAGAGCAAGTGGTTATATGGTAGTAACAACAACTACAAATAATATTAAAATGTTTCAAAATGAAAAAAAAAAAAAAAGTAAATGGCATTGTAGCTTAAAAGTTAAAAGTAGAGCTTTAATTTGATTTTTTTTTTCTAGTTTCCTTTCCTTTTCTCCATAAGGGAAAATTAGAAAATTCCTTTATTCTTCAAACTTTCTGTAGATGACAAAAAGCAAACAAATGAACAGCACAGCACAAAACTGTCTTTCTGTTTCCGAGGCCATTTCTTGCTGCTACTCCTTCTGAAACTATCAGCTACAACCAAACCTGGTAAATTCTTACTTTTGATGGGCTAAGGTATTGATTATAGCTTCTAGCCACAAGCCCTGAATAGTGTTGCAAATCTTTATATGCATTACTTATGCTAGTACTATGCTAGTCTTAAATTCTGATCCATATCATCTGAACATTGGATATGGAAAGGGATGACCATAATATAGTATGTTACCATATGCATTAAACTTAGTCCATAAGTAACACTGGTTCCTACGGAGAATGGGAATATGTTTATTCAAACAGATTGACAAGCTAATATAGGACATACTAACTATATACTAGAACTCTCTTTAAATGAATGTGTGATGGTTGCTATCTGTCCAAATAGTAGCAATGGGCAATAGCATATGAATTTTTCAGTATCCTGCTTCTGTCTCAGACAGAATCCCTCCCTGTCTCAGACAAATGAACAAACTCATAACCAGCCCTTATAAGTAAAAACAATAGAAGTAAAACCATAAGCAAAAGAAGAAAATAAAGAGGAATTGTATTCCAGGCTACTCAGGAAGATAAGTAGCTTTTCTTAATAACAAGAAGACCCTGGGCTTCAAGGCATTCCTGAACACTCACGTTGTCCTACTTCCTTTCAGGAAGTCAAGATGTGAATGAAAATAAAGACTTCTTTCATGACCTTATCTCCAGTCATCAAGTCGTTTTAAGCTTTCAGTGATAATTAATAAGCAACAATGTGCTAACAGTTCCTTAAAGAATGTCTTTCCTAAAATTGGTAGTAACTAAATACTGTTAATACTAAATACTTTGTTAATATACAAACAGGCAGTAAATTACTGCAGGGATGTTTACTATGTGCATTTTTTTTAATAGCTTTCATAAGATCCTTGAAGTGAAGACCTTCTGTGGAAATAGGTGTTCATCTTTCAATGAATTGGGCTTGCATTATGCCATATGTGGAAGATGTTAGCCTAGCTGACCTGAAGAAAAATATAGTGCTGTTTTTAGAGAAATTATGCTTAAAAATGAACCATAGCTTTTCTTAATCCTTCTGTAAGATGATATTACTGCAATGTATTTACATCAACATCCCCCTCCCCAATTTTTTAGCAGATATTAGTGTTCAGGGATCAGCATCTTTCTGAAAGGAACATGCTGTTTAGCATAGTGTTATGAGGCTGAGAAATGCTAGCACAGCATGAGATTCTCATTCTTCTACATTCAGGTTAAAATATGCTAATAATTTCAAATGTTATTCTACTATTAGTGCATCTATGGAAATACATTTTGCATTTATATGAGATAATTAAAAGATGTTTACACAGAAAAAAATGCAGGGTGTTTTGTAGGTTAAGGTCAAACTTTAGTCAGAATTTTATGTCCAATTCTATATTTTAATTGAATATTAATAAAAAGAAGGGGGATTCATTGACACTTTTGCATGAACATACCACTTTGCACACAGATGAGCATAAGTAATTCCAAATGAAATACATGAAGGAGTTAGTTGTGTTGCTCAGCTTGCAAACATAATAAAGAGAAGAAATACAGTGTTTATTTCTGCCACTTTCTAGAACTTACATAGCAAGATTTTCTAACATTCAGGTAGAGAAAGTTTCAGGGACACTAAGAGAGGCTAACCTGTTAAGTAAATGATTTACATCTCTGTATCATTATGTAATACAGAATAAGCAGAAAACAGTACAGGAGTCTCACAGAGTGTACTGTTCCCTTAATACTGGGAATTTTTACATGTATTTGAAGAGCACATCACTTTTACCTGGAGTTTTAGGAAAAGATTTGCTTTTTTTGTGTTGCTTTTGTGTGTGTACATGTGATGGCTTCTCTGTATAACCTTTCCTGACTTCGATATATTACATTGTGTTCTGCGTCCTTTTATCATTACCTTTATCAACATATCGATGATATCACTTAAGTGATATGATCTTTCTTAAGTGGATTCTCTTTCTTCCTCTCTTTCTATGGGCGTGATTTTAATGTGATCTGAGTATACATCACACTAGACACTGTCAGCTCCCAAAGCCCTCTGGTAAAATCTGCCCCTGTTGTTGCAATTAACAGGTCATTGTTCTACAAAGGACAAGTGAAAAGCAGAAAAGCTGAACTAAAACTCTTGGAAAACATGGAATAATAGAATGGTATTTTTTTACATSAAAAGATATGTAAATCAATGACAGGACAGACGGGCATATGTGCAGGCAAAGCTTTCACATACAGATCAGTTCTACAGTAGAATCTGAGATTCGTGTTTAATATAAGTAATTGAATTAGTCAGGAACTTTTCACCTGAACATTTGTGAAAAATAACTGTTATGCTGATGTCTGATAAAGAATAGACTGATCTTTCTGATCAAAGCCAGAAGGAAAGAGCCCACAGGACTTTCTAGATTGGTGGCTGACCTAATTATCTGAGATATGGAAAAAAACACTAGCTGCTATGAGTGACYCTCCTGTCCCCCAGCCAAGAGTGCCAGGGCACATCAGTTTTGTAGCCCCTCTACTATACTGTCCTTGTACCACTAGCACAACACCCCAAAATGCACATAAATCCAAACAGCAGTTTTGGTTTCATTCTTCTAGCCTGTTTAAAATAAATAAATAAATAAAGTGAAAAACCTCAGTACCTGTCACAAAATGAAAAGCAGATTTTCTGGCCAGTCCTAATAAGCAGATAGTTTCATTGTACTGCATCTACAGTATGGTGCACATTTTCTTTGTTATTATGGTTTGTAATGTGTTTTAATAAGAAGTTTCCTCTGCTGTTCACGTCTTTCAATGYAGTTCTTCATTCAGTGATTCTTATCATGTACTATAGGCACATCAACCAACAGGGGTCACATTTACATGCTCTACTGGAAAAGAACTTTTAGTTGTAAGTGCTCTAATAGTTCAGAACCTGCTGTGAAACATATGTGAAGAGACATTAGCCACCTACATGTGTTAGGAATGCAAGGAAGACTGAAAGACTGTTGTACAAACTGGCAAAATAATTGAAACTTAATGAGGAGGTTCTCGAGGCAGAAAATGACCTCTTGTTGCAGTGTCACTGAATTTCCACTCTCCATCAGGTGGCTCAAAAAAATGAATCAGTAAGAGCAGAAGAGCAACCAAATCCTACTGAGCAGCATTTTTAACTAAGTGTTGATTACCTCTAGGTGTGGGTTATTGTATTTTTTCAGTGTGAAAAATTCAAAGCAGCTTTTGTTGAGCTGCCTTGGAACTTTTGAGCTTTTAGCAAAGCAGAGGTAGAAAATTCTATTGTTGCATAGCCAAAATGTCCTTTCTATGGGAGCTAAGCCAAGTTAAAAGAATCCTGCAGCTTTGTTGTAAAACAATCCAGTGAACTCAAGCTCATTTGGAGAGGCAACTACATGCGGTAGCCTCTGGTGCTTGCACTAGATGAATTTATCCCAACCTTTGACTGACAGAAAAACCTGACTTGGCTAAAGTGTATTTTGTGCTGCTTAAACTGATGTTAAGATAAATAATGTTATTAGAAATGCACTGTGCCAGTTTTAGCTTGCATGATTTTTCTTGCAGTCTGATTAACAAATCTTACACTTTAATCTACATATGACTACATTTCTTCTTAAGAAATGTTCTTCTTCTTAAGAAATGTTGCTCATTTAAATCTATGTCACATTAAAAAAGTAAGTATAGACAAAACTTATGGATTCTATTACTGACTCATTTAAAATATAAGATGAAAGGTGCATTAAAGTAAGCATAATCTTGGARCTGTCGATTTGCTTAGTTTTACTGTATATTGCAACGCATTTTAGATGAGAAAAGCACAATTAATCACGCATTACATATGTACTAAGCAATTAYAAACTTGGCTAAACTTTGTGCAAGGAAGTCTGAATTTTTATTAAGTGTTAATACATTTCTAAGCTCAGTTTTCACTGAAGTTTCACCAGTTCAGTTATTTTTTTTTCAGAAATCCTCTTAGTAAAATGTCATTTGATTGTTAGTATAGAATGTGCTTCATTTCTGCCAGCATGAAGTTGATGTACACATTCAGAGGTTCAATACTAGGCTTAACACTGAACAAGAATGCTTTAGGCAAATAGCAATGTCTCTTTATGTCATGTTACATCTGCTCAGACAGACCAAATACAACTCTTAGGGCACACACTGCCTTCAGACACCTATGAGGCTCTTAGTAAAGCATCAAAGAGCAGAATGTGATCTTGCTGTTACAGAACAGGTGAGGGTGAAAAACAGTTCCAGAAAACAGTAATATACTCGGTATTTTTACATCTCACAGAGTGTATCTCAATAATCGGGGTACAACATTTGTTGCCTTGAGCTATTGTGCTGGTATTCCTTGTTCAGTAGAAAGAATTAAAGTAAGAGACCAAGTTCCCTGCTCTTTCCAAAACTGCCTGGCCTACTTTTGTTCCCATAATATGATGCAGAGTTATAAAGGATGTTAGCCTCACATATAGGTTTTACTGAAGCATGTTATATTCCCATAATAGATAGTAAGTTTTTTTCACTCATGTGGAATCTGCATAAAATTTGTAGGTCTTCATTTGATCTTATAGTTAGTACCAACGCATACACAAAAAAGCTTTGGTATGGAAAAATTTTAAGTAGACTTTGAGACTGCTGCTTCTTCATCCTCTGGACTCAGTCAATTGAGACATCATTTCAGCGGGCAATTTTAATTTAGTAAGATTAATTTTCTGTATTTTGTGGTACTTTAAAGACAAGATGGGTTGATCATCCCAAAAAGGTTATTGCTCCAGAGCGCTTGGTGACTTTTCAGTTTGGTCTTAATTAGTAATGATCCAGGAACAGTAATGAAACATATTTATCCTTTAAAGTATTGTTGTTGATCTGCACATTTATATAAATTGGCATATGGAAACGTTTCACTCAGGACTGTCATGGCAATAGCAGGAGGAGACCTGTTTTATTCCCTTCTAGAGTTAAAGATTTGTTAAGATGTAAGATAAGCACAGATAAGTTGTCTGTACATAATCCAAGAAGACAGGGCAGAGACTGTCCCTTGAAATAAACTAAGGATCGATAATCTTAGTGGAAAAAATGAGGCAGGGGAGATGAGAATCTAAATGAAAACCAGAATAAATCCCAAACAAGATTGCGAGTATAAAAAATGACATTCTTCCCTAGCCAGATGCTCTCTTTAGTGACATCGGTCTTGGCACTGAAGAGATACAAAAGAACTTCCTTATGTAAGTATTTACAACTTCTCATCTGGATAAACAGGGGAAGAAAGTGTTCTTTTGGATTCGACAGTGGCGTAAGTAGCGGAAAAGATTTTTCTGTCCTTTTGTGTCACCTGTATATTTAAAAATCCTGATAGTAGCATATGGCAAATAATTTTCATTTGCTTTTACCTTAATCTTTCTTCTTACCAGCATTTATAAAGCAATTGGTTAATATTAAAAGACTAGAGCCCTTTGGATGTGCTGCAACTGAAAGCCAGAATACAGTCCCAGGAGCATCCTGGGACTCAGGTCTCCAAAATGTTGTCTCAGGATAGACATCTTAAGGGCTGCAGAATATACCCTCAGCTGCCATGGATGATCTGGGAGCCAGTAACACAGACTTCTTTTCGGAAGAACTTCAGATGACTGCTGTTAGCCAGTATAACGCTCCCTCTCTGGCTGACAGCAGACAACAAGTAGCATTTCTGAGACTTGAGGTTTCCTGAGGAGCTTGTGAAAGACAGCTTTAGTAGGAGACCTGGCAAAGTCTCGACTCCCTTACAAGTGAGAACCTTCTTTTTACAGGGACAGCAGGAATAATCAATGGACCGCATCTGAGGGGAACATTCTAGATTTGGCAATGGGAGTTACATTTATTTGGTGCATATTAAGCATTTAGCATTCAGATAACTCACAGGTGTTTCAAGCTAAAAAATAACATAACATAGCATAGAATAGCAATAACATAACATAACATGAAATATTGACTGCCAAATTAGTGTTCAKAAATGCATGTTTTATACAGACTTAGACTAACATCAACCATTTTGCTTTCAGGGTGGTGGCTCTTGATACTTTCCTTTAGGAAACACAAGCAATGCTTTTATGTTTTTTATTAAAGTAGGGGATGAAATATAGAAGGAACATTAAACAATGGAATCCCCCTGCTATTTATGAAGTATCCTYTCTATGTTACTGACTCAAATTCCTTGTTTTTCCTCCTTCTGGTTCCATGAAACTGGCATTTTTTTTTTTACTTCCCCCTCAGGAAAGAGGAGAATTGAAAACTCCTAAATTGCACATGTTTCTGTACCCTGCTCTTCTGTTTATGGACAAAAGCTTTTGTTACTAGAGTATCATGCAAAAAAAGGAATGTTGATTTCTTCACTCTCATTCATTTGAAGGGGAGGCTTTTTCTTTCTTTCTTTCTTTTTTTTTTTTTTTTTTTTTTAATGAGTGTGACTAGTTGTGTGCCTTGCTTTCAATTCCACAAAATCCAACTGTGCTCAGTGTACTCAGACTTTCTGCACTGGGTGCTTCTTTAGACTTACGCTGATATTCATGCCCACTCCCCAGAGCAGACACTTCTGAGCATTTACAGGAAGCTATATGTTTCAGACTTTCCATGCTCAACAACTAAGGTACAATACTTCAGGGCTTCAGAGTTTCAATTCTGAAACACACTTATTAAAATCTCTAAGATACAGAAAAATAGCCATCTATCTCATCATAAGAGCCTGTTCTTGTTGAAACATTAATGCATAAACATCACCTAAGTAATAACAGCAGCAACCAGTTCCTACAGGAATGGTACATCCCAATACCAATAAATACCATTACTCCTCAAATATCATTTTTCAATATTGTAACAATATTAGTGAACATTCAGGGTTTTATAATGAAAAAATGTACAGAAAGGATTTCAAAGACATCAGTAACATAATAGTGTCACAGTGAGACAATACTTAGCTGGTTTTGATTTGTTAGTCAATGGTATTTACTTGCCTAAAATCTGCTTGTCTTGGAAGATTCCATAAAACAATGAATGTCTGTGCACTCAAGAAATCATAATCTTAAGAGATAAGACAGATAAAATACAAGTGAAACAAAGAAATGAAGTGGCTTGCCCTGAGTCATTGCAAACWTTGTTTTCATAGGGGCACTACTATGATAAATGTGAAAATCATAGAATAATGATTAAGGAAAAAACGCAGAGGAAAGAAGTGCTGAGTATGGAYGGCAGTTAGTTTCACCACCCCAAAAAGCACCCCAGATAAATTCTTAGTACCTTTTTTTTGAAATGCTACTGGAAACCCTTTTAGTCTGAGAGAATAGTAGAGTCTCAACACTGCACAGATCTTTACTCATAAATGTCACAATAGTCCCATTTGTTGCTCTGTAAGGAAATAAACTAAAAAATGGCTTTATTCCAAATTCTAGTAAATGTTTAGAATATTGTCACTGTTCTGAACAACTTCTTTTATAACTGCACCATTTTTTTTCTTAAGTAATTTAGATGGGAAATGTGTGTCCTTTCTTTTCAAAAGATATCTTGCTACTGGGGCCAGTTGTAAACTGAACAAGCTATGCTATACCTCCCCCTTTCAGAAYCATTCCCCCAAATTAGCTTTCTACTACGATATTAGAGCAGGAATATTAATAAATTTCTTTTTCTAGCATTTGTCTCAGTTAATGATTTTTGCTTTCAACATTTTCTAAGGGGAAAAGTAAAGTCTGATGATAATTTTAAGTTGAACAATCACAGACGCACAKTAAGGGTGGGTTTTATTACATTCCTACTAATCCCTTTCCATAAGCCTTTACCAATGTTTATTTTTCACTCTCTATTTCAGCCTTCATTTCCACTGTGTTTAACATTTATGTGGCCTCTTAGACAGACATAAGAGTTAGAGAGTTTGCTGGACCTTTATCATTATTTTCTTAAGTAATGCCACTGAGGTATCAAGGAAAAGCAAAGAACAACCTCTCATATTGGTTATCTATGTTTAATATGCTTTTGGCAATCAGGAGAAGCCTTTCAGAGATCAAAATGTTACTAGAATTTGCTAAAGGAAATAAATGTCCTCTTTGTATATATATGCATATATGTATGTATGTATATGGCTATGGATAAAAAATTATTTTTAGGAAGATTTTTAGTCACCAGTCATAGTTCCTTATCAGTTTTTGTAAAACTTCACAGGTCAGATGCTGCCTGAAGGTTCTAGTCATGTTAAGACACAGAATAAAGCCATTGAAGAAAATGCATTTATGTTGCTGAGCTTTGCAAAATCTCACCTGGAGTGCCAGAGGCCCAGGTATTAACTGTTACCAAGAGAAAGTCTGCTGTGTCCTCTGCTGTCTGCTTGAAAACAGGGAAAACAGTAATACTGCCATTCTCATCTCTCTCTTTCTCTCTCTCCTTTTCTCTCCTCTCTACTTCTCTCCCACAGAATACGCATGTAGTCTTCTTTAAAAGGGAGGGGAAACCCATCTCGTAAGTCCTATCTGGTTTCCACAAGCTCTGGGAAATATCAGTAACTATTCAGAAAGCATAAATAATTGAGGGGTCTAAATGATGGAAAACAGGGTAACATGACAGAAGTATTTCCAAAATGAAAGAAAGAAATTTAGAGACGTACATCTAAGTCTTCTACCAAAACATATTCCAAGAAATACACAATGAAGTGACTAATTAGATTATCCTTCAGTTTAAAAGATCCATGAATCCTCAATTGGTTTAGGCATATTTCTTTAATTGTCAATATATAGCCAACAAAACAGCTATGACTCTTGAATGTCTTAGAGTTTTGCTTGCTGTCKTTTTATAACTTGACTAATTCATTTTTCTTGAGATGCTCACTGCTCATTTTTCCTGTCTCTTCCTACTTTCACTCCTCGAAGAAGAATGAATAATGTATTTCCAGCTTTCTCTTCCTGCAAGGGTCAGTTTTACCGCTACAGAAATATATTGGAATTATACCACTATAAAATGGAAAGAAATAAGGAATGGTTTGAAAATACTTTGGTCCCAGTGAAAATTAAGTGAAGGAAAGCAAAAAACCAAAAGCATATATTTTATAGTGAGGCAGTGAGTGCTGTTGATGAACAAGACAGGCAGATTTGGCAAACAACTGAATGCTGGAAGATACAATACCATGTGCAGTGAAATAAATGCATCCTGCTCATCCTTGCTGGATTCTGACAGCGACAAAAGGCTTGGCTTATTCATTTTACCCACCCTGAGCTACATAATGATATTTAAAAAACATAACTTCAAGACCTCTATGGCTACAAACTTAGATAAACCTGGTTTATGAGTTAAAAAAATGATTAGGATATGTTTTCCTACCCCTATAAACAAAGTGAATTTATTCCATCCAGCAATGGTTTTGCTCTAGAATGTGAGATGTAGTTCTGACCTGAGTTGTGGTGATGAGGAAAATGGATGCACTGGGTGCCTGTGAGACTAAAACATCATCATGTGAAATGAAAGCGGCTTGACTTTACTTAAGGCTTCCTGGGAATCTATAGCCCTTTAGATGTCTATGGTAAATCCACGACCAATCCTTGCGATATCTTCACATACTGGGATCACTGAACACAGGCAAACACTATAATATAATATAACCCCTGACTCGATCACAAGAGGTTCTCTGCAAATACTATGTTACATAATACAAAGTTTAAGGTGAAGCTGGCCCAAAAAAACACAGTAAGGTTCACTTTATGACTTTTGTCAACGTTCTAGAGATTTGCTTATTCAACATACTAGCTTGGGTTTAATTTACTTGTTTTTATCATTTTTATAATACCATTCCTACTGGTTTTCTAATCCTCACAAAGTTTACCATAACTTCTTTATTTTTCCCTGCACTTGCTGAGTCTTGTTTACATGCAAGCTTTATTTTAGGTTTTTTTTTTTTTCCTCTTGCACAGCAAATAATTCAGTTTGTTTGATTTTCGACTTCTGGATATGCAACAAAATCTACTCTTAGGCCCCAGTCTCTAAAGGATTAAGAAGGTGATTTTGACAGACATCAAATTACGGCTTGTAACGATAAATCAGTAAACTACTGTGTGAGTTCAACAGCTGGGACTCAGTGTTCACCTTATAGGAAGGTCAGCTAAAGAGCATGAGTTACAAATGGTTCTAGASTGGGATCGAGTAAAATTACATTCTGTTTTCTGTCATAAGTTTCATGTGTAATCTTAGAAAAGTCACTTGAGCTAGATCTCCTAAGATACGTCAGTGTCTGAAGATGAAAACAAGTCCCAAGTGGAGTTTTGTACATGCTTATGAATCTAACACAAGGAAGAAGGG
>NW_028185495.1:2080439-2082019 GCF_003343005.1 Rhea americana | reverse complement strand
AAGTTTTGAAAATAGAGGTTTTCTGGTCCAGATCCAGTCATTTATAATCTAATTCCTTTAAGGATATAATCCTTACCTTTAAGGATATTTGGATCTGTTTCTGATCTCCACAAGTTACATGGAAATACTAGCACTATGGAATGAGAGAAGAATTAGATAGAAATGTGATTTTAAAACCCTGTTATTTGCCCTCCAGAATATGCCAAAATGTCAGAAAACAAAGCAATTACAGCATTACTTGCTGCCTGCTCTGGGTGTACCTGGCACGCTGCAGTGGCAGAGGGCTACCGGGTGCACCATGTCCCAGGCCGCCAGGAACTGCCCTGGGCCAGTTCTGGCCGGTTCCAGCCAGCTCTGGCTCRGCTGTAACCAGCCCATATCACCTGCCCAAAGGTATGAGGCAGCTCCCACCTACTTAGGAAACAGTTGGGGCGGGACACAGGTGCATAGAGATTTAGACCCAGCTACGTTCAGCAGAGCTTGGTGAATAGGGATTAAAACACATAAAAAGTTGATTTTAAGGACAGATAGGCCTGGYAGGAGAGTCTCTGACAGCTCTGTCGCTCCAATATCCTATTCACAGAGGAGACTGTTCTGTTAGGTCTGAACAGACCTCAGAACTGCTTTGTTTTTTTTCACAGGATTTGTGGCAACTGTTAATAAACCATAATTTGAATCACTGCCTGACTACCGCTACTATTTTACTAACTAGAATGATCAAAATAAAAGTTTTAAAAGAACTCACTAAGCTGTTTGTGGGCATTTCTTCTCAGTTTTTGATTAGATCTAATGGTGATGAGCGCTTGGCAAATTAAATAAGTGCTGACATTTATCAGTAATCTCTGTCAAAAATGTTATTTAAAATTTTTATATATTATTTAAAAATATGATACTTAAAAACTATGTTCAAACAATTTATCAGGCAATCAAATTATCATAGTTTTTTAAAATTAKATTTGGCAAAATGAACTTCACGAGTAGATGGAAAATTGTTAGACTCTTGAAGGAAGGGAAGTGGATTTTGCTATCTGCACAGATCTATCTGCCAGTTAGGTCACACCATTAGTTAGTTATGTCATACCTTTAGTTTATTAATCTAATTTTTATTTCATTTTTTCAAACTCCAAACTGCTTTATTCTTTACTCATTATTTCAGTAGCCACAGGAAAAGTAATAGTGGCTTTTTTTATTATTCTCTTTGCTACAGGGAGGATGAATTTGCATTGAAGGAATACTATATAGGGTAATCATAGAATCGATAAGGTTKGAAGGGACCTCTGGAGATCATCTAGTCCAACCTCCCTGCTCAGCAGGGTCACCTACAGCATGGTAGACAGGGTTGCATCCAGGYGGRCCTTGAASATCTCCAGAGAAGGAGACTCCACMACCTCTCTGGGCAACCTGTGCCAGTGCTCCGTCACTCTCACAGGGAAGAAATTCCCCCTCACGGTCAGGCCGAACTTCCTGTGCTTCAATTTCTGCCCATTGCCTCTTGTCCTGTCACACGGGACAACTCAAAAGAGTTTGTCCCCATCCCCTTGACACTCTCCCTTCAGGTACTTACACACGCTGATAAGACC
>NW_028185495.1:1981569-2080169 GCF_003343005.1 Rhea americana | reverse complement strand
GGATACCACTGGCCTTTTTGGCCACAAGGACACCTTGCTGGTTCAGGGTCAACTTGCCATCCACCAGCACTCCCAGGTCCTTCTCTGCAGAGCTGCTCTCCAGCAGGTCAGCCTCCAGCTTGTACTGGTGCCTAGGGTTATTTCTCCCTAGGTGCAGGACCCTGCCCTTGCCCTTGTTGAACCTCAGGAGGTTCCTCTCCACCCAACTCTCCAGCCTGTCCAGTGAATCAAAACCTGTCAGATATAGAACAAAGTAGGAAATACTTCACATTCTGTCCTTAACTATGCAAAGAATTGTAATATATTGCGATTCTAAATTTTATGATTTAGAGCTCTTTGCAGTTTTTTAAATCAAAATGCCAGTGCTCATATGTATATTTTTCAATTTTAGCATATCTCTCTATCAGGTCTCTGATACAATTCACACATTCAGTATTAATTCATATAAAATTTCACCAGATTTATCTGCCATACTTTTTACCTATGAAGCAAATGCAGTGTATCCATTTGGTACATTTACTAGAAGAAGCAAATGTTTTCTGTTAATGTTTTCTCACCAAATATGAACTAACCAAGGCTAATAATTTGGAAAGATGAATAAAAAGAGGAGTGAAAGATAAATAAAAGCAAAATACAGAGAAAGGACAACAGAATGGATTCCAAAGCAGTGTTAGTGTCACATACATTCTCATTTTGGTTGACAAATATTACCATTTATGGGCCTCTGTAAAAAAGCTAGGTAAGTAAAAAGCCCTGTCAGCTTTATGGGCAGTGAATGTCTGAAGCATGAAACTAATTCAGAAGCTGATTAGTACTATTATAATAGGTAGGCAAAAAGTACTTTATTGTTATAATATTTGATTGAAATATGATAAAACCTCACTGTCATTAAGTGCCAGACACATTTGGTGTATGAGTTATTCAAAAAGTACTTTAAATATGTATTTTATTAGATGAAGGCATAAGGAAATACTAAAATGTCCAGGCTTAATGTTCTTTCATGGCTGGAAATGCCTGTGATAGAAGACATTATCCAAACATCAGAGGTATTGGTGTTAATTAACAAAGGCATAACTTCATCAAAAATACAGATATTACTTATTGCTAAAGGGATAAGAATTTAAAATCCGATTTGCTTTCCAGAAAAATGTGATAAATTCTCACAAAGGAGTAGTTTCTCAGATCTGTTTTCCTGTACCTTTTAAAAAAGAATAGAAGCAAAGATAAGAAGTGAAATTTTGACTGCCACATAGTGAGACATAGACCAGATCACCTGCAATCAGTGAGGCAGCATAAACCAGAAGTGGTTTCCTTGATTCTGTCTTTCCTCAGATTGTGAAGAGATGATTTGTGGTCAGGGTATCAGAGACATACTGGCAGGGGCAAATGCAGATAGCAAGAAACATAATTCATGAATTTCTTAGGTTGGTAATAATTAGATTCTCCTATCCATAACAGTTATTTATGCACTTTGATGCAGAGTTTTCTAATAAAAAAAAAAAAGAGGTTTTTCTGCTAAAAATATTGTGGATATTTACTTGCAGCCCAGGCAAGTCTTTCTCCTTGACCCAAATTGGCTTTGGAGCATTTGAGGTAAGTTTACCCACTTGTTATTTGCCATTATCTTTTACACTCCCTTCTTTGAAGCAACTGTTTTGAATTTACGGAATGATCTGAGGCTATAAAGGAGCCTTTCTGCCTCTGACAGCACTGAGCTAGTTCTAAAAGAGACTATGCATGAGATGAAATGGAGCTATTGCTGCAGCTTGGTAACTATACMACCATCCTTCTGCTTTCAGCCACACCTCTGAAACATAGGCTGTAGGAGTCTATGAGGTGGGAGGTTTAATGGCAGTTTAATACATCTTTTTATTATTATTGGATGAAGGAATGGCAGGCAACCAGTATTATTGTCTGTGAAACAAAGGAGACAGCTCTTCACATAATGCTGAACTAAAAATAAAGATACGCTACAATTAAGAGACAGTAGAACTGAAATAGAATTGAGTGACATGCATTTTTGTGTAATGCAGCCAAGCAATAAAAAAAATTACAGGGAAAGTTCTGCACGATATGTCATTAGCTTCCATTTCTAATGACACATGAGTTTACATATCTCTCTGGCATCTCCTTTCACATCGTACTCTTTTCTGATCAATCATAAAGGCAAAGAGATTGATTAAGTAAGTAAACTGGAGCTGGAAAAAAGAACACAGACACAGGAAAGGGAAAGCGTAATGACCTGTGTCTCTGCAGGTAGACTAACAATGTGTTTTAATTACTTTTTTTCCTCATAAAAGAATCTTTGGGCAAGCTTCCAAGACSCATAGGCATTGGGGCTTGTGGCAGGATGTTTGCCACTCAGGACCTCGTTCATGCTACCCGGTCAATCCCTTAGGCTCTTTCTGTTCTATTTTGTTGTCTTACAGATTAATATTACATTAGACAGAAGAACAGATTTCTGTGTATATAGTTTACAAATATATCTGTAAGATAATCTCCAAAGGCATGTTAGGTTGAATAAGTAATTGTTTGTGCCAGTATTTTCATTATTACAGATTATCCTAATTTCATTTTTCAAGAAGATTGAAACTGACCCGTTGTAAACACCTCTATGTACAAATACAGCATGACCACAAAGTATAATCTCAAATTCAGTTTTGCTTTCTAAAGTAACAGGGAAAACCTACCTAATCTATTCTGTGCACACAGTTCATTTTGTTCCCTTACTTTGCTGGGTTTTATTCATAGCTGAGTTGTAAAAATAAATAAATAAATAAAAAGAGGGAGAAGGTGTGATCTTACTTTTATCTGTATAATACCTCTGAACCTTCAGAATTTCTTATGAAAATATAAAGATCAAAAAAACTGCATAGATCGTGGAGTAAGTGCTTGCATAAATTATAACAATGGTGCATTCCAAACTAAACTTTCAAATCCTGACTACTCACAGATCAAAAGGGGATAATTTAGTCATAGTGAATTAAGAACCATTAATTGCCTTGTTTGTCCTCCTCATCCTATCACCTAACAGTGGATTTGGCCTGACCCACAATCTTCCTGAAGGAATAAATGAACCAGTAGCAGCCTGTCATTTGCCTTGCCAAAAAATCCAATTGCAATGTAGTTAGGACTAACTTTCCTTTTCAAAGAGTGAAATACCATCAGTTAACATGGGGCGAACGAGAAATTTTGCAAAATTGATAGTGAAATGAACATGATGAAAGTTCAAAAGAAGCAGGCAATGATATTTTATGATGATTTTGTGCCAACAAAGCTTATATCCTAATTAGAACTTTTAAATCATATTCAACAAACACTGAATTTGTAACATTTCTGGGTGTGAAATACTTAACAGCTAGCTTAATTTTATGCAGATCTGTTTGTTTATTAAATAAAAAAAAAAAAAGGTGAATAAATGCCAGTCTGTGGGCTTGTCTTAAAATCTCTGGTGGTAATACCTGAACTTCAAAATTCTTCCTTGGAGTATTCAAATGAGTATTTCTTCTTTTTGTCTTTTAGTTACTACTTATCATTCAGTGTTGAATACATCCATTTTCAGCTGAATACAAATATTTGACACTGAATACATACATTTGACCAAATCATGTAAACAAGTTACAAGGACCTGCAAATTCGCAGTTCTTATATAGATGATATATGGTCAAATGAACAAATATATTCCATTTTTTTTCTGAATTTGTTCTCAACACTGATTTTAATATGATCCTCTATGACAGAACTTTAACGTTAATCTAACCTCCTACAATATTTTGTGTCCACACCTCCATGGGTTACTAGAAGCTCATGCAGAAACTCTTATTGGAAAGATTATTAACTTTTCATGCTCTGTTTCTTTAGTAAACATAGTTCTAGGGGAAATACAATTTTGAATGAATTATTTTTAAAAGTTTGTTTGTTTCTAGGTATTAAGTTAAAATGCCTGACTTGCTTTTCATTTATGGTTGAATGTCACTAAAATATTTGGGTGAAAAGTTGCTGTTTAAAGTCTTATGAGTGCTTTCAGAAAAATAAGAAATAGGTCACATAAATCTGAAACAAAAGAAAGCAACTTTGGCTCTCTATATATTTAGTAGCTACCAGATGCTGCTTTCTCTCATCTTTTCTTAGCAAAGTCTCTTAAATAATTTACTTAAAAKTATACCAGCTGGGAATAATTTTCCAATTTGGCTTTTTAAATTAAAAGTAAATAATAAATAAGCATTGTTTACCATTGTCTCTAGTTTAAAAATAAAAGCTGCTGATCTATCAGTGCAATGAGATAAGGTTGTTGAGCAAAGAAGGAGAAAGAGTTGAAAAAGCATGCAAAACAAAAATCTTTGGAGCAAGGGTTGAAATTAGCAAACTAAACCCAGAGAATAATATGTATAATTTTAATATATGCTACTTTTCATCCACAAATCACTAGGTCATATAACGACAGGAATAATATTATCTTGAAATCAAAGGAAAYGGAAATGTGCATGGGAGATATGACAGAAGGCTTCTTTGATAGACAGGACCAATATTTCTGTTCAATCAGCAATACTCTGTCATATGATGTTTATGGAGAAAAGGGTTGTCTGCACAAAAAATAACACTGGAGAAAAATAAATGGAGAAAATGGAAAACAAATTAAAATCATTGATTTGAATATGCTGAATCAGTCTCTGGAAGCTGTAGTCGAATTATCCTTTGTACATATTTTCTATGGGCTGAGGCCCCTCACCAAACTGTTTTGTTTCATGACATACTACAAAATTCTCTCTTGTGTGTCACTGAGGACTTGATGAAATTTTATTGCATCATGGAAGATATAATCCATCTGGGAAATCTGGCCCAAAGAGAAGGCTGAGAACACAAAACATTTGAACTATAAATCCCATGATTCAGGCTGGTGGATTTCTAATGAAAAATGTTCTGTATCCTCATGTTTGGAGAGCTGTTTTTTATAGGCAGAATGATGAGGTTTTTCCACAGGAAGCAGACATTTTTCACACAAACAAGAATTACTCTGCTGAAAACCAGTTTTCTGTCAAAACAATTTTAACTGAAAACTTTGAGCCATCTGCTTTACATCATCACAGGGAACAGAATTTGGAGGTGGCTTGCTACAGGGTATAGGCAATTCCAAGTGAATTTGCCTCTACCAGCTGGTACAACACAGCTAACAAATCTGAAAAGTAAAATATTCAGGAAAACTCAGTCAAACTATTCTGAGTACTTCCATACTKGAATAAATGGATTCCATTATATCTTCAGTAAATTATTTTCTCCTACTTTCTATCAGTACTAGAGAGCAAATCAGGTATCTGTTATTCATCTAGCCACTTGACAACATTAATGGGAAGAGGGAAAACGGGGTTTATGCTCTGTACAGTGGGCACATCTGTTCTATTAACTGCATTATGGCCTGCACAGTAAACAAGGTGATCTGAACATGTCATACCATCTGTGTTTCTTACAGTTTGCTTTCTTATTATTTCAATGCACTCTAATRTACATCCTGTTTGTACTCTGTATGTCTCATAAACTGGGCTTTTCCTCTTTAAGGAATATTTTTTGTATATTGTCAACATGGCAATATTCAGGCAAAGTAGTATCAGCTATAGCTGTTTGCATAATTCCAGGAAAAATATCTACAGCCCACTTCTGAAGAATTTGAAGAAAAAATTGAGCTGTTGAAAAAATAATGCAATGCCTGCTAATTACCTAAAGATACTTTTTTACTTCAAATCTGAAATCTTTTGTTTTTAAATATGGGAATATAGGCATGAAGAGGTAGCTACTCTTTTCAAAAGCAAGATGAGTATATTTACACAAACATTTTTAAATATCCAACAAGACCAACTTTAGAAACTCTTTATTTAGTCCATTATAGTGTTTAACTATTCTTCAGAAAGAATTGCCCAATATCTAATAAAAATATTCAATTTTCCAATCTTCAGTCATCAAATAAGTTGACATTTAGGTATGTGGACAAATGATCTACCCTGACCATATAGCTAAATTAACGATAAAGCATTCCTGAAATCAAAGAGAAGGTAATGTCTATGCAGATAACTAACTCTGATTTAAAATTCTCTGAGAAACGACCAGACCTTGTAGATAAGAATAAAGGAAATAGTGGCTTAGCAAATCTCGAATAAAGAGGCTTGCTAAGAGAAACATATTGGCAATACCAAAAGATGGATATCATAACAGCAAAAGTGAGGCAATAGGGTAGGTGTATAGATGGGTGGCCTGTTTACTGAGGAGGAGATAAGGGTGGTACCGGGGAAGAATTTGAGAGAGGAAAAAAAGGAAAAGGGGTTATATAAGGTGACACAAATGACATAATCAGGTGTCCCTGTTGAGGAGGGACACCTGTCCTAAGCCTGTTCAACACATTTTGAAGATGGACAATAAACCCATTCTTCCCCCTGTACTCATGCAAGACTTTCTTCTGCAATAAAGAGGGACCTGGGATGTCTTCCCTGGCATGGGTGAGGCAATTTTCCTAACTCTGACTGGGCAACACCTCAAGGCTACCAGCTAAGAGCATCATCCCTTCCCCAGCACCTTTAACATTAACTACAACTTAGTGTATCTTTAGTGGCCAGAAAGAACAATTAATAACCATCTTCTTCATACAACAGCCTTCTATATATTGGAAATTTCCTATATTGAGGTTCTGCCACCCTTACACTCTTTCTTCTTTTCTAAAGAAAAAAATACTTTAGTTATTTCAATGTTTTCTTATAGTTTTTTTTATAARTTTATTATTCTTGTCTCTTTCCTTTGGAGTTTCTCCAGTGTCTGTAAAAGATGGTGTCCTACAATACTCAAACTCTAGCCCTGCCAATTCTGCATAGGTAAATAATCACCTCCTAGGATACAACCTGTTAGAACAGCACCACCACATGAATGCCTTCAGTCTGTGATCTGCTGTAACTCCTGCTCTCAACTCTTGAAATACACTACTTCTGCAGTGCTTTTGCTAACCAGCTTTTCTGCATTTTGATTTATGAATTTCATTTCTCTTCTGAGATGTATTTTGCAGTTGTCCTAAATGACTGTTTCACTGTTGATCTCAGACCACTTCTTTGGCTAAAACCAAAGCACATACTGCTGGGGTCCTACAGAAATGTCCTTGTTTTCACACTCAACTTTTGAAAATTATTCATTGATTAAATTTTTAATCATCAATTGCATAATTTCATCCAGATCTTATTTTCCTTGTCTGTGTGATCTATCATACTGGCTCTATCATACTGGAATGTGTCAGAGTCTTACTAATTCAAGATATCTCAGACCTACTACTTTCCCCTGATTCATTGTTCATATGTAAAAAAGATTACAGGTTTTAGCTCAGGACTCTATGATACATTGAAGCAGTCTATTTTTTATTCAAATGTGCAAAATTACGTGTAAAAGAGGGTTGAACATATTGAATCCAACTTGTTTTGTTATTTGATTGAGCTGATGAAATAGCTGATTAAAATAGTCAGGATTAATTAATAAGTATAAAGCAGATCCCAAAGCCAAAAAGGAGTAAACTTGCAGAGGGGGCTGTGATGTGTGGAAAGGGAGAAAGGAAGGAGACTATTGAGGCTAACTGCCTCTCTGTAAAAGTGCCACCATTCTCTCAAGGGATATCAAGAGCAATGCTGTTTTTGCACAACCTGCTCTCCTTGGGTAAACCTGACGAAAAGGCATATCTTGTGGTATTAACTCCCATCTTAAAAATGTACTACCAGGTTATGTTTAGTTAAAAATCAGGATATTTCCCATGCTAATGMTAAGGATAGCACAAACAGAGTGTGAACTTCAGGACCTCAGTTTAGTAACTGACTGTTTCCTTCTTATTTCATGCTGCTGAAAGCAGTGCTCATTTTCACTTCATGCTCTCTGGTTCCTCATGAAGGGTCAAAGAGTGCTTTTGTTGCTTAAGAATCAGTGGTAGCACTGCCACAAAGCAGCAGTGCTGTTGGAGCTTGTGAGATATAAATAGAAGGATGGAATAAGAGTCTTAGCAAAGTTTTCCTCTTAGGCATTGAGGGCTAGGAACATGGAAAGCTCAACTGGGGAAAGAACTTCACAAGACGTCACAAGTTTTATTTATCTTCTAAAATGTAGGTATAATGCCTTGAGCAATGGAGCACTAGGTACTGGCACCTTTACTACAGCTAGCTATTAATATACTAACACAAAATACCTCTCTAATGCCAATAGCTAAAAAATCAACAGAATATGCTCCACTGGACCCTTCTCAACCAAAGGATGTTTATGCATTTTTTAATTAAGAACTTACAGATGGGAGAAAACATAACATCGTAGCTCAAAATTCTGTGCTGAATAGATTTAAACATAGTCCACAACAAAAGTCTCAAATAGGTCTTCAAGAAATACATAATATGAACAAAGGAACATACAAGAAACCAAAGAACTGACCAAGTACAATGACACCTATCGAAAGAAAGTAGCTGGCCCTATACTGCCACTCACAGTTWAAGACTGAGGTGGATTGAGAACTGGCTGAAAGGCAGAGCTCAGAGGGTCGTCATCAGTGGCGTGGAGTCTAGTTGCAGGCCTGTGGCTAGTGGCGTTCCCCAGGGTTCAGTACTGGATCCCATCCTGTTCAACTTCTTCATCAACGACCTGGATGAGGGGACAGAGTGCCTCCCCAGCAAGTTTGCTGATGATACCAAGCTGGGAGGAGTGGCTGATACACCAGAAGGCTGTGCTGCCTTTCAGAGAGACCTGGAGAGGCTGGAGAGTTGGGCGGAGAGGAACCTCCTGAGGTTCAACAAGGGCAAGTGCGGAGTCCTGCACCTAGGGAGAAATAACTCCATGCACCAGCACAAGCTGGGGGCTGACCTGCTGGAGAGCAACTCTGCAGAGAAGGACCTGGGAGTGCTGGGGAACACCAAGTTGAYGCTAAGCCAGCAAGGTGTCCTTGTGGTCAAGAAAGCCAATGGTATCCTTGGGCGCATTAGGAAGACTGTTGCCAGCAGGTCGAGGGAGGTGATCCTGACCCTCTACTCAGCCCTGGGGAGGCCTCATCTCGAGTACTGTGTCCAGCTGTGGGCTCCCCAGTACAAGACAGACCCGGAGCTACTGGAGAGAGTCCAGCATAGGGCTACGAGGATGATCAGAGGGCTGGAGCACATGCCCTATGAGGAACGGCTGCGAGAGCTGGGCCTCTTCAGCCTGGGGAAGAGAAGACTGAGGGGGGATCTTATCAATGTGTACAAGTACCTGAAGGGAGGGTGTCAAGGGGAYGGGGACAAACTCTTTTGAGTTGTCCCGTGTGACAGGACAAGAGGCAATGGGCAGAAATTGAAGCACAGGCAGTTCGGCCTGACCGTGAGGGGGAATTTCTTCCCTGTGAGAGTGACGGAGCACTGGCACAGGTTGCCCAGAGAGGTKGTGGAGTCTCCTTCTCTGGAGATACTCAAGGCCCGCCTGGATGCAACCCTGTCTACCATGCTGTAGGTGACCCTGCTGAGCAGGGAGGTTGGACTAGATGATAGGTCGCTTCCAACCCTACTGATTCTGATTCTGTGAAGACATAATACTGTGTCTGTCTGAGAAATGGATTAATGTGTATACAAACAAAAGCCTAGGGAAATAGGATCTGCAAAGTATCAACCATTATGCAATGAATAGGTAACAGTTGTGGAAGTGCAAGATCAGCTTTCCAGGAGCACTTCTAAAGTGTGTCCTATGGTGCCAGTGAAAACTAGAACACAAACACAGGGATGTTCTCTCCTGGTGCAATTAGACTGGCATAATCTGACTATTATGGTGCTTGAAAATATTAGAAAAATATTAGTATTCACATTACTGAAATAAATACCTCTCTACATTTTAGTTGTAGGTAGCTTTTCTGCATGTTTGAGGGGCTGGCTATTCATAGATGACTTGGGGGAAGGACTCAATGAATGGTTCTCTTCCCCAGCATACTTGCCAGGAAGGCTGCACACAGAACCGGGAAACTGATGAGCCAGTGACCATCTGTCTGCTCTTGACTTGAACACTTGGGAAATTTATTTGTGATTGATTTTTTCCCTTTTCCATTTCCAGGGACCATCCCAACTCAGGCTGGTATTGTGACCTTTCCAAAATTCTCCCTTTGCCCATAATTAGCATTGTCATGCTCCATTTGTCTCTGTTCACCAGACTTCATTTTTGCTGTTTCACAGCCTGATCAGTGCACAGTGAGTTCTTTTTTTCCAAGTATTTTTCTAGCATGCTTCTCAGTTTGCATGACATTCTGCACATTGGGACATTGTGTGCAAGAAGATTCAGGGTCCTTGAAAAGCAAAATAACCATGATAAGAAAGAAGAGAGAGAACTGTGGGTGTGAAGAAAGCTGCAGAATTAAAGTGCATGCTACAATGAAGCCTCTCCAGAAAGGAGCCAAAAAGGAGGCCAAGAAATAACAGAAGGAAGATACCAAGGAGAATGTRGGCCAAAAATGTTGATAAGCCAACCAATAATAGCATCCTGCAAGACATTCAGTGCCACCAAAGTGTATTTAATGTTTAGCCTGCATGGTTATTAAGAACATTTATATCAAATATGTTTTTTAAATTGACTAGTTTTGTACCATAGCATTTAATAAGTCCTGAATGTAAATAAAATATGCATTTTTTCTTCTTGTCTACTCTCCTGGTTGTATGTTTTTGGATATCTGATAAAACAATAAACATGCAATGAACGGTTTTCCTCCTTACCTATACACATATACGCTTTTCAGTTTCAGCTTTGCTGCTGCAAATGCTAAGCCCTTAGGAGCTGCATGGGCATAATCTGACTGCTACGTGTCTGTGGGTGTGAGCTGTCAGGGGCGGCATGTGACATTGATGTAACCAGCCATCAAAAAACCAGTGAGACCAAGTATTCATACAAAATGCTTCCACATGCATAAAGTAAACCACCCAATAAAAGAAAGTTTTTACCCTGTACTCCTTCCTTTCTAACAGTCTTTGGGGGTGCTTTTCAGTTTGACAGTGACTCTTCATATTCCAGTGCATCTGGCTGTAAATCAAACTTTCAGAAAGTCCCATCAAATTGCCTGAGGCTGGAATCTTTCTGAAATACATCTTAGCTATCCTATTCTCATACTGAAATGAAAGATAGGGAGATGGTATAAAATTAACAATAAATGAAAATACATTAAAATTTAAAACATTTCCAGCATAGAGTAAAACAATTTCCCAYCATCCCTGTTTTTCTCCTACTTGGCATTAGCCATGTCACTTTCTTGGATCTAAGGCACTTATAACTAATGCAACAAATGTCCTCTCATTTTCAGCTGCATTGACATGTTCTGGTTTTACAGACTTTTATATAGTCTGACAAACTTCACTTCTTCCACACTGCTCCACTTCTACATAAATCATTTCATTTTAGAGCCATTAAGAAAGAGTCAAAAAGGTCCATTTTTAATAAGGAGATGAACTCAAATTCAGTTTCATGAAAAGTAATGGAGTGAGAGAATCTTCAGCCTTGTTAATTGGGTTAAGTCAATTCAGTCTTCCTTTTAAGCCAAGATACTCCTTATTAGAAATATTTTAGAATGGTACAATTTTGCTAGAGCAAAGTGCAGAAATCAAAAGGATGAATTTAACACTGAAACTGAAGAATGATTATCACACTTCAGAAATTAGAAATATAAATTATATAAGAAAAATAGTCTTTTAATCCAGTGTTGCAGTAGTCTGTTCACTCATAAAATGTGGATTAAAGGCTAACTGATCCTGATACAAAATCCATAAAAATAGCTGTTACTGACTTTCGTAGGCTTTAGATCAGGATTCATGATCTTAATAAGATACAGTTTCAGTGATTCCATATCCCATATTAAATGCATTTATCAAAGAATCACATCAGGAGATAGTATTCTTCAGGTAGCTCTTGAGAGCATACTGAAACTGGATTAGAAGTGTAGCAAACACTCCAGTTTTACAGTGTACTGGGTCAGTTCTTGAGAAAGTCTTATAGGGACTACAATATTTAAATAGTAACTTGACTTCATAAACCTTCATGTCATAAGCCAAAATTCCATGCACAGTTTTCTTGGGCAAAATAAAGATATTGAGAAGTAAAGCACTGATTCTCCTAGTGAAGTGACAGAAGCTAGAACRTATGCAGTAGTTTGAACCCGTTTCACTAGGTTCAATGACTGCTGCTGTATGAAGGACTGTTCCAGGTGCTGTAGGTCACAGCCAGTTCAGACCCCTTATCACAAGGACTCAACATTTTTTTAATGCCTCTAAATGGATCTGCACCTGCACATACGATGACTATGTTTTCCTCTGTACTGAAGTATTAGATACCAATTCAAAAAGAAAAAAAAAAGTCTGTTAGTCTGTTGAAAATATGCACAACAATTTACTTTACAATTTGAGTTATTTTGAAATTGAAATATGTTCTCTGCATTTGGAAATATTAGTTTTCCTTCCCTGAGCCAGCTGAAGCTCTTAAACTGAGAGGTGGAGCAATTAGGAAAATGAAGATCTAGTSTGGTTCAACACTGGGGCCAGAGCAATACTTAAAGCCGAAGAAAATCTACAGATTAACTTCCCTCCCTTCACTGGTGAGATACTTCAGAGTTAACTTCTCCAGAACGACCTGGGAGACCTGGGTTCACTCCAKTTCAGTTGAGACATTTTGAAGCTGTATCTGTGAAACTGTTGTAGCCTAAGACTAAAACTACAGATCACAGGAATCTTTATATCTTTCCTGAGATTAAACCACTAAAAGGAAGGAACATTTCACTGGGGACAAAAAGAGAAAAAAAGCAAGTTAGKTCTGCTTCGCTCTCCCATGATTTGTTCTTTAAAATAAAAAGCATCCTATAGTTATTGGAATAAAAAAAAATCACAGAAATAGAGACCGAGGCCAAACTGTAACTGAAATGCTGCTCCTTCATTCCTTCCATCTCTGTTTTCAAATATTTTACTTTATTTTTCAGTACGGAGTTTCAGAAATTACTCTACTTAATATATCAAATTACAGACTAATCTACAGCTGATATAAAAAAAAGACCACTAGAAAAGTCACTGTTAAAGTTTTAAACAAGCCRCACATGAAATTACTTTTAAATCAGACATGTATGAGTATTACAGTTTGGTATACAAATTATATAGATATTTTATATACAGATTATATATAGAGAGATATAGGTATTTCATAGCTCCATTGGATGGTATGCCAAGACAGACTTCCAAATACTAGCTTTATATTTCCTTTGTATTTCTATGTAATTAGCCTAATAGTRTCTAACCTACAATAGTTCTTTTAAAGCACAAAGCCTGATTTTTATTGACTGAAACCCACATACAGGAACTGATAGAAAGAATTTCCCATAATCAGGGTGGAGATATTAAAAATGTATGTCCATCAGTCATTTTGYTGAACTAAGGGCTGATCAGGTAAAGAATCCTGAAATGAAAAAATAACTGCTTAATGTAGTTCTACTGTTTAAAACAATATACCTGAAAGGAATCATAATTTTTTATTTGTTTTAAAAGCTGGCATAATTGTGCTTTGTCAGTACTGTAGGTGAATTTTCCACTTAATATACATTATCATATTTTAAAATTTCTTTTGCCCCCCATCACTGTAATAACCATACTTTACTGTTATATCTTTCAAAATGCCACTGTAATAAGTGGCCTATAAAACATTTAAATTCAGGCAATATTATTTTTTAAATACTGCTGTGCAGTAACTTACATTTTTAATATATTTTTCAAAATGTCACAATTTGTAAACCTGTCAGGAAGCTCCAATGTACCCACTTTCRGTATTTGTAATTCAGGCAGTCTAGTGACTAATCTGATGGTTTCATTAATGCACATAATTGGAGTTGTAAAGAAAAAATATTAAACCTTTATTTCTTTAGGCTAAATAATCCCTGGGGATACAATAGAATCATAACTGTCTGAGCTCTTGCGCTTTAACAATGAAAAGAGTAGAAAAATATTATTCTGCACTAGTTTTAATCTTTTTTTATGGGGGAGGGGAACAGACTGACTTTCTTGTGCTCCTGACTGTGAGGCTTTTAACTGTGATGGCTGGGTCTAGAATTGGGACGACAGTCAACATGTGCAACATGTTCAGACCGCCCTCTCACTTTAAAAGCTGAACAAGATTTAAACGGCAGTCTCATTAGGCAATGGACGATGACAAGATGAGAGCTGGACTTTTACTTTCATATTTATGGTTAATGGAAGGCTGTTGCAATTAGTATTATAATTACTTTTACGCATTATTAGGAATTTTAGGAATGTTAATATTAAGTGTTAATACTGGAAGATAATACTTAAGATTAATGGTATTAAAACTTGCATGATACTTTGTAGAGTTTGGGTAGGCGTTCTTTTACATGTGTAGATTTGTCGTGGTCAGAAGTGGTTTTGTGTTTCGGGCAGTTTCATATTTAATAAAATATTCCGTTTCAAGAGGGATTAATCAAATTACTTCTGGAAGTGATACATCTCTTCCTCTCTTCAATATTCTAGCRCTGATGCTACATCCTCTCATGTCTTCATTAGAATATGTAATCCTGTTGTACCTCTTATTTCTGTATGCTTATCCTTTGCAGTTTCCTTGCTATTAAATTATTGCTTGCATCTGATCATCAGTTACAATGTTCTGAGCGAGCTAAAACCAAATCATAAGTCCAAGATGACACTCTTCTTTGCTAGCCTTGCTTGCGACAATTTGATTAGGTAATTTATTGCTTCTTTATGGCAGGCATAGTATTCTGAAATTTGTAGAATTAGCTTCCAAGAAAATTAAATCTTTTGTCTAGATATTTTTATGTTTGCACTAACTTGAGTGAGTTGGATTTAAGTGCCTAAATGCCACTTTTGCCTTAGTCACTCTCTCAGTATATTTGATTCAGTGAAGGCAAAATGATAACTACTCAGTATAAGCACAATAAACAAAGGCACTAATTATTGTAGTGAATTTTTTATCACAGGATGAACAAAAAAGAGGAATTAAGAGGTTTTATGAATATTCAACTATTCTCAACTCTTCTTTTTATCAGGAAATTTATTGGCTTATGTATATTTTAGCTCCAGTTCTTAGAAAAAAGAGCTGAGGAAATGTATTAATCATTTAAAGGGAAAAAAATCTTTTAAAGGTGAAAAAGCAGTAGTTTAAGTGGACAAAAAATAACCAAAGGAAGAAGAATGCTTGTTGTATGCTACAGCCTGCTCAATTCTAGATTCACTTTCATGTTTTTTAATGAACCTCAAAAACAAATCGTATTCAATAGCATTACTTAGACCAAGCTGGAGTGAGAGTAAAGGAGAAAGAATGAGAATGGGACTGAACTTCACAGGGACAGAAAAATCACCAAGGCAGAGCCACACCTTTTACAGAGGAATTTTTGCTCCAATTCTATTCTTATTGTGATTCTTGAATTTACATTTCTTTTTGGTATAAACATATCATTCAGAATAGCGAATGTGATGATACCATATCATGTTTTCAATCAGGAAACAAATCAATATATATATGTCAAGACTGTCCYACTCATTTCAAATCCATCTACCTTCTTAAGGAAGACATGGAGTTTTACAGTGAATTTACTGAGGTATATCCTATCAATGCATTTGATATATTTTTGATGATATCTTGTCAACATGCTTATTCTGTGATATTCAGTATATTCTGAACTTCTGAGCTATGTTTTCTGCCTTTTAATTTAACCTTATTTCACAGCATCACAGTAAGTAGCACAGTATTTCTGATTCTTGAATTTATCTTTYCTTTTGGCCCATCATCTATTGCCTTCTGTCTACTATATTTAATGACTTTACTTTCAGTATCCTCATTTTGTTTCTCTATACTCTGGCAAATAACATATATTTTGAATAGACGCTGAAAGTGTTACAACAGGGAACCTACCTTTCTTTCTCTCTGAACAGATGCAAATATTTTAAGATCCTTTCCAGAATGATCTAAAATCTCTGACAGTGTCATTATAACAATTAGTATTTTAATTTATCACCTACTGGTCAGTTAAGAATATACACATTCTTTCCTAGAGGACTATTTATTCAGAGGAGATGCAGAGAGTGATGGTAGTTTAGAAACCGAACTTRTATTTCTGGATATGGAGATTTCTCTTTTTGTTTGATTAAAGTTTCTTTTTGAATTATAGGAAAGAGTAACCTGCAAATTCTTCTGTATGCAAAGATGAAGACTGTTAGAAAGTAATAGGTTCAATCTTTTTAAGTAGTCAATATTATTTTTGTAATTCCACCTATTCTCCAAAMGCAGTATTTTGAAAAAATTCCTTTAGTTGACTGCCTTTCATAGGCAGACACATGATCACGACTCCTCTGAATATTTTGGATTTTCCAGCAGTACACATTTAGCCATAATGCAATAACATCATTGTTTCCTTGTTATCATGTACATGTTCTCTTCAGTGGATCTTCTGCAGATGGCTGACAAATATTCAGAAGTTGAAATACRGATAGTTATTAATTTACAAAATGAAAAGTGAAAAATAGTACAGGGCAGGCAAAGAATTATTTAAAACTATTTAAAATTGCTGTAGGTGGTTGCTCTAGCARTCTTTTCCTTCTGTTGCTATTGAATATTTGTGATCATTTATCAATAGCTGCATGCTTAGCTGCTTCCTATGAAAGATTTGGTATATAGACTTGAGACCATTTTCCTGGGTACCGCATCCAAGAATAAATAACACCAAGGCACACAGAAACAGTAAGAAGAACCTAGGAAACTGTGTTGCTAAAAATAATAAATAGTACTTCTCATTCTTATTGAAGAAAACTATATTATTTTACCTGTATAACATGAATGGAAGGCTGGTTTGATAKTCTATCATTTTACTTTCTGTAGAGACTTATATATGAATGTAACTGCAAATATCTTAAAATCTACAGCCTGTCAGTTTTCCAGATCTGCTAGTGATTGCAAAATCCCCCCAGACTTTTGTGTTCTTACAGAGATTCATCTGTTTATTTCCAGGGAAACAATGGCATAAAGGAGAAAATTACGATTACTTCTTCATCTGTGGGAGATGACGCAGTAAAAGATAAGAGGACAGCCAGGAAGTAGAATTACTACATGTAGCAGTCCAGGCAGCCTGAATAGAGAGACAAGCCAAACAATAACTATTAAGCAAAATGACAGTTTTGAAAAAGGGGGAGGGATAAATGTATAGARGTACCCAGACAGTCCTGAGATTGAATCAGAAAATCATCCTTTGCATCTTATTTATGTAACAGAATAGAAATTAACCACTGGTAGTAAGAAACCTGACCCTAATGCAAAAGTGTAGGATAAAAGGATAACGTGATCATGCACCTCTGTGGAGATCTCTGCAGCAGATCTCTGGTTTTATTAAACAAAACAAAACAAAACCCCTGCAACAGGAACAAAGAAACAGACTCAGGAGCTCATTCTGAGTTTAATAATCCTTAAAACAAACACAAATTTGCTGCTCAAACCTAAATTGCTCATTCATTTATTATGTCCACAGTTTCCTGTTGTTAAGGTTCATTAAGCTGTGGTCTTTTATATATAATTGCGCACAGCATTACAGGAATAAAAGTATCTGTCACCTTGGAACACTAAGAGCTCTTACTCCATTTGCTCAAAGGCTATACAGCAAGCGCGGTAAAGCCCCTCAGTGGGACATAAAGATACAGTGAGTTATTGTCTTGCCAAAGAAGGCAAAGCTTGTAGTGGGTTTCARGAATAATGATAATTGATTAATTTTTAATTGGAAGCTGAAGACATTTATGAATCTGAATAGATTTCAGCAAACTTGAACTAACCCTCAAAACTGTTGTCAGCTGTACTTTTCTATTTGAAATCCTGTTGGAAAATTCCACTTCTGTTTAATATAATTCTATATTTATTTCACCGGATGATTTTATATTTTTCCTACTGGCTCAGCATACTGATTTATAGATAATTAAGTCATATGATGGAAGTTATTCTTGTTTTTTGATGCTGAGCAGGTCTTTGGCCATGAAGTAAAATAAAACAGACTTCATAGGAAAAGGAAATATTTATGACATACATCAGTAGCAAATCAGTAAGGTATGCTATTTCTAACTCCCAGAAATGCATTATAATTGAGGAAGCTTTATATTTTTGCAGAATTTAGAGTTGGATGTAGCAGCAGATAAAATCATACTTGGAAAAACAACCTCTCTTAAAGATACTTGGGACACAATATAATACTGATATCTGTGAGGTGGACAGTAAAGAAGAGGAGGGAATGTTTACCTATTTTTAACTAGTTCATCCTTATATGAATTCAGATTTTTGAGCGAAGACTGCACAATGGTACTCTCCATAAATCACAGACTCATTTAAGCTATAGTGAAAAGATGGGGACTAGATAACAAAAGTCACTTTCTCCACTTATTTTATGAGACAAATGTGAGAGAGGAAGAAAGAACAGGCAGTGCTTTCACATTGTTTTTAGCTCAACTATAGTTGCCATCAGCTGCAATTCCTAAACTTTCTCCTGCCAAAAGAAAGCAGGCAGGCTTTTGAATTCTGAATAATTTCCAATTTTATGATGAGAGCAGTACCCATACCAATTGCCAGCTATGCAAATGTAGAATTAGTTTGGACTGTTATTGCAGATGAGTGGAAACATTAGGCTTACTGAAACACTTAAAATACAATCAGAAAGTAAACATGGCACAAAAGGTTAGCCCAGAAGAAAAGCAGATGAGTCCAGGATGTACCAGAGAGCTACTCTTGAAATCACCAATCTTTTCTATGTGTCCATCACTTCAGCTTTCAGTGGATCTTTTTAGGGCAGGCAGAGCATCCTATATCCATAAAATTAGCCCTTGAGAGAAGACACCGACGTGTTTCCCCTCTCTTTTATGAATGGTATTGAGGGAACTGAAAGGCTGCAGCAAATTCCAGGTGGAACACAAAAAGCCATGTGAAAAGATAGATAAACTGATGACAGAAATATGTTCTTTGGCTGTTCAATATCGCATCAGCACTGCAAAGCAACAAGAGAAGTGCTCTATCGTAGGAGTTATTGAATGAGACAGAGCACGTCTTCGTGTTCAGAAGACTTATAGAGCATCATCTGTTTATTTCCAGGGAAACAATGGCATAAAGGAGAAAATTATGATTATTTCTTCATCTGTGGGAGATGACACAGTAAGAGGTAAGAGGACAGCCAGGAAGTAGAATTACTACGTATAGCAGTCCAGGCGGCTTGAAGAGAGAGACAAGCCAAACAATAACTATTAAGCAAAATGTCATTTTTGAAAAAGAGGGAGGGATAAATGTTCAGTCTTTGGATTGAACTTTGAATTAGTCTGTGTGGCCTTTTCCTCCCCCAAAAAGGAGGAATGCACTGCTACTGCTGCAGAGGGAATGGTTGAGTATCTCCAGGATAAAATACTGATGCCCAGAGACTCAGATCTTTGCTGTTGGTTGCTGAAGTATTGGATGAGCATTTCACAAATTCTCTGCTACATATCTCCACCACGCTTTAGTGAAGCAAGTACTGTCATCTCCAACCAGTGCACGTGTTCAGTCATCTTTAGTTTTCAAATCAGAAAATGCAGTAGCACGTACAAAGCTATTAGGAGAACCTCTGCAAAGGTAAGACCTCCATCTTAATCTTACTTTGTTACACAAAACAATCTCTCCTCTTGCTGTTGTCTAAGACCAAACATATTCAAAGCCTTGTACAGAATCAAACCTTCCTTTTCACAAATATCAGGTCCTCAGTCTCTGAAAATAGTCCACTTTAAATTTTACAGCAATTCATAACTGAAAATGAGATTTTGGAACATCAAGATGAATTATCGCTCACTGAATAAGCACCTTCAGCTGCTGTCAAGTGTACAGTGAGAAGGAAGAATCAGACCTTTAAATAAAATTGCAAAACTACTGTCAAGTGAGCTTGTATCAGCTCTGAAATCAAGCTTACAATAAAGTTTAACATTTTGAAAGCCTGAAACTGTATTCCAAAAGAGAGGAAATATAATAAAACAATGATCTTCACATACTTTTTCCTAATGGAAGAATAATTCTGCATTTTAAAATCTGCTGAAGAAGGAGAAAAAATATCCAACCATGCAGATTCTTAAACAGCCCCAAAAGCTTTAGTAGTCTCTTATGAGAATTACTCAGCAGACACAGTAAATTTTAAAAGAATTCTCATGCTACTTCTGAAGTCTTAAAAAGTAAAAAGGGAGCTTAATCTTCAGAGTGGTCTTTGTTCACAAATTAATGTATAATAAATTCAAAATATCAATTGCAATGAGATGATTTCTCCCCAAGACGCAGTTTATGTCTTCACAAACTATCCGATAAAAAGATGTTTCCAAAATTTTTAGATTGTCTGTTGCAAAAGATATACAAATTGCCTTTCAGAGGAAATATATGCCATCTTAAGAGTGCTTACATGTTAAGAGAGGATAGTTCTGGAGCAGAATCCCCACGCTAAGCCCAAACTGAAATTCTTCACTGCAAAGTGATGAAATCCTCGCTTCTACCCCAAAACGGTTAATTTACCAACATAGGAATGGTCTGGAGATTAAGCCTCTTTTGTGTGGTGTAGGTGCTCTAAAAATGATATGAAAAATCTAATTCAGTAACAGCACTGTCCCTGCTGACATCTTCTTATGAGAGATTAGTTGAAAATGTTTGAATTTTAAAATTTCTATCACAAGACATCTACCTTCTTATGGAATTAACCATGCATGTACTGACTTGTAATTTAAATCTGAACTTAGGGGAAAAAAATGAAATGAATATAACCAATAGCTTTGAAATTAAAACTAGTCTTCTAATGTTCTAAAACTAATCTTCTAATGTTAACTTGTTGTTCTTGGAGTAAGARGGGGGCCAGAGTCTGTGTTTTCTCATTGTTCATCTTCATCTTATGTCTGTTCTCACACTATTTAACCTGTTCTTCATCCAGAGATAACCAAAAGGCCTTAAAATCTCTGAGCAAGGGCTGAATTGTGGTTCTATGTAAATCAGTTCAGAGAATTGCAGGATTTTATTCTCTTATCCTATCTTATTCTTGACCGCAGGAGACTAAGTCTAGAAATATGCCTAATTTGAAGCACGTATGTATCGCACGACGTGACAAGTTTTATTACATTTTTAATTAATAATGAATTGCTAGGTTGATGTTGTAATGATGTTGAGAAATAATTTATTGTCTATAAATAGACAATATTCAGTTTTGCTAACAATTAAATCAGAGTCCTTACTAAGTAAGAGTATTTCCTCCATTCATTATAGTACATGGCTATTCTACAAAGTGCATTAATAGTTGAGGAATTTAGAGCAGATTATTTTGTCCCATGATTAGTTATCCATTCTGAAATTTTACCAAAGGTATTTGTGCAACAAATAGATGACCAAAGAACATAAGAAAGAACTGGAAAGGAAAGAAAACCAACTGGCCTACAGTGTGGCTGAAATGAATAATCCTGAGCTTTACTCTTGGTACATAGCACATTAGATGCACTGAACTCAGTTTGTCCATGTAGAGGTAATTTTGTATGAACTTAAGACCTACAGAAGAAGGACCACTGACCATAATGTCTGTGCAATGATATAAATGTGAATAACTAGTATATACATATATACAAAAAGAGAAAGGTAAATGGTATAACTATATATTGCAGGTCTGACATAGGATGTTGAATTCAGCTAGGTGACAATTACTTGGTTCTTGACTGTGTACTAATGTACTGTTTTTCTTGCTCCCATAGCCACCAGTTAGATCTCTGCAAAGCTGTTCCTGTGAATGCTCTTGCAAGCTAGTGGTATGGCTGGTCAGTAAGTCTCTCCTTACATTCAACTTAAGTAACAGACAAAAACTCAGAGTAAAAATAACTGGTTTTATTGCCATAGCCTTGATCATTCTTACCCTGATAAATTCAGATATGTAATTTTAAAAATATCCTCAAAGAGTTTCCAGTTAAGGCTTAGGCAAGTAAATGTTGTGTGCTGCTTTTTGCCATCCTTCTGTATTTCAGCTCCATTTACAGTCATCATCTACATTCAGAAACAGTGAAAAGAAAATAGAAATACTCTTGGACTGTTTCCTGAAATGACCAATTTATGGGACAATCAGTTCTAGTTTTATTGTTGGATTTTTTGTTGTCAACATGTCCTTTATGAATTGGATAAAGGCCATCACTTGTGTCAAACAGCCAAGATGGTAACAAAGATGCTATTAAGATGGTAATGAATTACTGTCAGTTCATCATGTGCCATACTCAAATATATGCTTGACTGCTTCTAGCCTCTTGAGCTGCCTAGCCCCTTGATGATCAAAGCAAAATGTTTCCCTTCATTTATTTATGCCTTTATTAAATAATTCAAGAAAAATGACACTCTATATTTGTTTTGTCTAGCCAATAAATCTATGTTTGATAAAAAAAGGAGAAGCAACCTGTGCTTCTTCTCAAATAGGATTTCTGCGAAGTATTTTACATTTTTCGAATTCCAGAAGAGACTGATAAATTAAAAGAGATAAATTATTCATAATTGTAGCAGGCTCAGAAATTAAGATACATAATCTAGAAGATCCTATTCCAGCAAAGAACATATATACAGACTAGCTCTCGTGCATAAGTAGTTTCATTGAAGTCAGACAAATAAGCCCATACTTAAGTGCCTTCCTGGATAACAGCCAGAATTAAGAACAGCGTAAAATTAGAGAACTAAGAACTACTTAATGCAAAGTGTGAAAGAAAGCACTGCCTATGTAATCAGTGAACATGATTGATTGAACTAATGGTATAAATGGATTCATGAGACATCATGATTTTTTAAGAAGAAAAGAATTAAATAGCATGATAAAAGCATGAAARACTGAGGCTTTAAATCAAGCATAGGAGGTGTGGGGACCAAAGATCCATTTCATTCTTTCCAATAAAAGTTATATTCTCATAAATGCTTACAAAAAGTACATTGTGAAATTAAACATTTTCATTACTGAAATTAATTTAAGATATTAAYACTCAAAAGTGACTGAGAATTACCAGATAATATGCCACTGAACAATATAAATTAAAAAAAAAAAATTGTCATTGCTATGATTCTAAACAGTTTACACTTGACATAAGTACCAAGATAAGCTGCTAGTTAGGCTTAAAAGGAATTGGGCACCTGCAAACACTTAAGCACATAAGTAACACTAGCTCTAGCTTTAACAGCAGTGCCTATGCTGCAGGATAGGGCCAGACTCAAAGGGAAAATGTTAAGTCCATCTGTACTACTTAGCTGCTGTAATGCTCTTGAGACTCGGATCACACAGCAGCTATTTCTARGAGGAAAAGCTTAATTCTGTGGACAGGCCTCAGCACTCCACACTCAACAGTTAATCCTCTCTCTTTGTCATCTGGCCTTGCAGTGGTGCTGAATAACCTTCATGAGGTGAACAAATGGCTGGGAAGCCTTTCTAGGAGAGTTTCTAAGGTCTTTCTTGCAAGGCTTCTGATTCTGCTGATGACCCTRCAAAGACAAGGTGTGGATTTCAGCAGTATCCTGCACCTTAGGTAACCGCAGATCCCACAGTTCATGTACACAATAGGCTTGTTCAATGAGACTACCCATGGGAATATTATCACGTGTACTTTTGCAAAATTGTAGCCTTGCTTATCTTCAAGGAGGAGGTTCTTGGTGATGGTTACAACATAAAGTTGTAAGAAACCGAAAATGTATACCCTGCAGGCATTTGTCAAGATACATAGCAGAGTCCTGCGAATTTCTTAGGCTGCTTTTAAACCATTTATCAGGGAGAAGCACACACATGGAAAAATATATGTCGATCTCCTACTTTGGGATGTCTCCCTAGTTTTATCTGGATTTATAGTTGCACTGAGGAGATTTCATGTGTCTTTTTGCATTTTTCCACGATGAATAAAGGGGAAGCTGTTTTTCCATACATTCTTTATCCACTTAATATCTTCCACCACATCTTGTCAGCTGGTAAGCTCTTATGGAAAACATGGGCAACTCAGAAACCATGATTCACTGTGTGACCCTCTTGTGTCCCCTCCAATCTTTATGCAAAGGAACTAAACTGGTTTTGCTGCCAAGGGTCCCCTGGCAGCAGCAGCAGCAGAAGCAGAATGTGTTCCACACTCTGAGCTTAATAAAAACTTAAGTTGAAGAAAAGCAGGTTGAACACCATATTTCATTGTAATGCATCTTGTATTAATAGCCTGCATATTTTACAACTGTCATCTTTGTTTCCACAGAACAAGTGTGACAGAAGAAAACAATGCAGTAGTATCATCATACTGGAGAATAACATTTTGAGAGAAGCTGCAGATAAACAGATTCAGATTTCTTGGTTAATGGCTATTCATGCTTATACAAATCTGAAAATACTTCTACATTTTCAATTCTAGTCATATCTTAATGTGCTAAAATAGAATTCAGATGCACTGCATCAATTATATTACTTCTGCCTTTCACCTCCTTTATCACTCATTATTTTGTCATTTTGCACGTTTTAGTATAAACTTCTGTAGGCTTACAGATTACTCACTGCTGGTTCACAGTCCCATACTCACTGACCTCAGTAGAAATGCTAGAGGCAGCTCTTCATTTTGTTTAACAGTGGATAGATAAAGGGACAGATGTATTATATTAGGTCACGTATTCAGAAATGATAAATTGTGTTCAGTCAAGCAATTGACTCAGATGCTCAGTAGGTACACAGATCTTGCATGGATTTCAAAAGACAGTGTGCTTCCATGCACTAGTGCACATTATTTTACATTTTGAATAGAGCTGGACTCTGATATTTGCTGATTCTTCTAAAAGAGAAAAAAAAGAACTGGGAATTACAGTACTACCTGGCTGTATGAAAGTTAGGTTTGATCTACACTTAAAAGCCTTGCCAACACAGCTACAATGGTAGGAGTGAGAGTGGAAAAATCATCTGACTAATTGGGAAAACATTTGAATGAAGATGTAGACAGAAGTGTCCTTGTGTTTACATTAGACAAACTGCTTTGAAATGGAGTTGAAATTTGTTAATGTAAAGACTGTGCAGAAAGTCACATAGGGAAATGGAAAAAGACACATCCTGCCTTCCCAAGTCATTCAGTGTGTAAAGGGGGCTGAAAGGGGCTGGGATGAGTGCTGATGTTGCCCATGTTCAGAAACATCACTGCTGAGGTTTGAGGACTGTGCTTCCAGAGGACGGATACGGCACAATCTGCTGGCATTTTGATAATAACAGCATCAACATTTTGGTTTTTTCAAGGTAATGAGCAACATAATGTCAATATAACTACACCAACAAAGCCTTTTAACTGTAAAGGAGAAAGCTTTGGGGTCTATGGGTATTTTTAAACAGTTTTCTACTGTTTTCTTCTCATAAAACTCATTGTTTTCTCCGGAACTGCTGGGACCTGCAGACAGATGAGGCAGCTTTCCAGCTGCTGCCAGTGAGAGAAGGGAACTAACTAAAAATCATTTACATGTTAGGTAGGTAATGCTTTGGGGTTTTTCTTAAAATATCGTATGCTTCATGATTAGGGTTAGGATAAATGCTTCTTTCTTAGTGAGAGAGTAAAAGAAATTAAAAAGGCATTTTATCTGGACATGCGCTTTTGTGGTAAGGACTAAGTCTGTTTAATGAGACACATTTGAGGAACGKAGCAAACAGTCGCATCAAAGACTTCTATACACAACTGAGCTGAAGCAGGAGCTAACAGTGTGTGCCTAGGAAGAAATATAAAACCCTAAATCCTGATTTCTTCCAGTGTTGACAATAGATGGTTATAATGGTATGAAACACAAAGGAAGGTTATAGTTAACTTCATCTACCTCTCCCAGCCAGAGGACAATTTCTGGAAAAAGCAGATGTGCTCTAAAGCCAATAGCCCCACTTTGAAGATACTCAATGGATTTACCTTCCTCAAGTATATATTGCATTTATTTTTTCTGCCCTTCTTTCTCCTCGGCATGAAGCCATGTTTAATTTTTTACTCTTAGTTTTGTTGTTTATAAGTCAGGAAATATTGCTCATGTTGAGCACCTAAGGAATGCAATTTAGTTCAGCAGGTTTCTCTATAGAGGTATTAAATGGGTTATATCAGAATTTTGCTTTCTACCCTAGAAGGAGCCTCTGTTCAGTCATACTTGACAAAAAACAAACAAGTGACTATCTACAAGGAAAGCAGATATATGAAGTGCATCTTCAGTGGTGGTCTCATTCCACTGACTTGCCTGAGTGGTAGAAAAAGAAAGCAAACTTTCGCAGCTGCCATTTCCTAGTAAAGGTATAAAATCCATAAAACTGTTAGGGCAATGTCCCCCCTCATTTTCACCTCCCCAGCACAGAGGTGGGTGGCAGGCAGCAGGGCAAAATGAGCACAGAGGCGGGGGGAACGCAGAGCTCCCTCAGGTGACACATGTCCTGTAGGCAGCTGTCGGCAGCTAGAGAAGCCTCAAGGCTCATGTTGGGGGAGAGGGGCCTTGGGAACCGGCAGCCACCGCAGTATCCTTCCTGCCCACTGGTTCTCCAGCTCTTACAGAGCATGTCTTAGTGCTGGGAGACATCAGCCTTCCACTTTTTCTAGCAGGCATTTATCTTGCACTTGTTACACAGTACAAATTGAGGTATTGAGAAAACAACAGTTTGATATTTACAAATATCAAAGCTGAAGCAGAAAGGCAAATAATACAAGCTTAGAAAAACTTAATTCCCAATGTTTTGTCCAGTATCACAGCTGCTGTAGTTTTGTATTGCTGCATTTTAATTTAAATGTAATTTTAATTGAATACACTGCTGGAAAGATACTGCATATTAAAAACGAAACCTTTCTTTCCAAATTCTCTGCCTACAGTGATTACACTCTCTAGCCAGTTCAAAAACCAGCTTCTTTTTTCTTCCATGCGAGTGTATGAAATTGTTACTTATGATGTGACTAGCAATTTTCATGTAAGTAGCTGGAAAGCTGTTTCTTCTCAGTGGATTGGTCAATGCAGGAATTGCAAACAAACAGAGAAATAGATTAATAGACCTAAGACCAAATTAGAAAACTCAAACTGCTTTCATGAAAGGCTGTATTTATCAAACCATACTCAGCTCTTTGAGGAAAGGTATAGTGACTATTTCCAGTCCATATTTTTGTTCCAGCTAGCCATAAGAACAGAAAGATTATTTTGTTACTATTGTTGATTTGTGCCTCAATATGGCACAAAGACGGCGGTAGGAGCAGTATGTACAACGTAGCCTTCGCAAGTTAGCTGAAGCAACATCCTATTTTATCTACTTGGTCTGAACTGCAAAAGAACTCTCAAGACTCTCATTTCTTCTTGGAGTTGAAGGAATACGGTATGTGTATAAAACAATATTTACGATGGAGCTAGGAGGAACACAAATTAGGATTAGGATTAGGATGCATTAGGATTGCTGATTAGATATCGTACAGCTTTCTGTGAAGTAAAGGTGTTTTATACATTCCTATTGTCTACAGTTTTTTTTTCGTTATCCCCACAAATTCTCAGAACAAATGTGTTCTGAGAGCAATTTTGAGAATATGCCTACATCACAACCAAAAAGGATACTGCAATGCATGGCTGTTTTCAGTGAAGCTGTAGCAGTGTGGAGTGTAGCCTGAACACTATTCACAGTCCCGTAGACAAATACACAGGTTGGGCTGAGCTCTGAGCTCTCATGTCTGCTTGGTTATAGATGTGTTAACAAGCTTCTTTTCTGAGCTAGTCCAGATAAAACTTACATAGCTGACAAAAGCTATGGTCTCATTTTCAGCTGCAATGTAGACATGACCCTAAAGGACATTAAGAATGGGATTTTTAAAAATGTACAGAAACCAGCCAGTATGGGCTATTTCTGTCCTTCATTGTATCAGTAGGAGTTCTATCGTAGACTGATGAAAACTTTCTCAGCATCTTCAAAGATCCCTCCAAAAATGTATAGCTTCTAAAGAGGAAACAGAAGTATATTTTTGTAATGCGTTATGTACAAAGCTTTCCTGGTTTTAATGTGATATTTGATATTGACTCATCAGTTTGGCTTTTGGCACTAAATCCTATTCTTTCATAGCATAGTAACTATTATGAATTTAGACTCCATATTAAGGTGACCTGAAATTGCCTAGAATTCAATTTTTCTGAATTCAGCAGTCTAATTTATCACTTGCATCAGCATTTCCAGTAAATATATATAATTTTGTATCTAATATGATTAAATCTGTTTGTATTAGTTTCTGAGAAAAATATRTAAGAGTGTGTTTGTTTGGAGAGGAATGGGATGGGGACTCGAAATAAAAGCAGGTAGAGATAAATTGATAGTGCTCAAAATTTCAAAAAAAAAAAAAAATCAACAGCCAGCATTAAGACTGTGAAATAAATTGCTTTTGAATACTTTTCTAACAGATGTCAGCCATCTTGCTTATCACTGAACAAGCCACATTTGAACTAAACAGCTCAGTATCACGTTGAGGGATGTGGTTGCTGATTGAACACAGGTGTAATGGTTGATATACTGTCACAGGGTCTGACATTAACCTAAGATCTTTGTTGAAATACTTATTACTGATGGCACAAAATGTAATTGCTAATTTTCTGCCTGAATGGTTACATATTTTCTCCAAATCTTAAGAGTTATTCATCCTTTTTGCACTGGCCATTTCTCAGAACTTAAGGCAGATGTGTCATTGGTCCACAGGCCAGTAATTGAACCTGTCACTTGCAATCTACTGACTTCATTCCTCAGAAATGTATCTACTGCTTCATTCACCTTCCTGCTTATTTTTCTCTTGGTATCAAATGTCTAACTTAAACCTGTGCTAACAGATATTCATTGTTTACCTTACAGATCTCTGGTCACAGAGCAAAGAAATCAGGAGCAACCTAGGCTGCTTATTACTTTGCATTCATTGTGAAACTCGTGTTCAAAATAAGCTGTCCATTACTAGTCTAATTTTAATAAATGAGTCAATCAGGTTGTAAGAGCCAGAGAGAAACTAGGCAGAAGAAAATATACAAGTAAATTGCTATGCAAAATCAGACCCACTGAAATTTTTTGGAAACTTCCCAAGATAATTTGGAAAAACCACTGATTCTTCCCAATGAATAGCTAGGGTTACGTAGCTTTGGTGACCATTGCCTTTTTACTATCTTTTAAGATAGTACAAAACACACTATATTTGTGGAAATTTTTAACAGTGCTATAAAATATTCAGCATTCCACTGTAAAATAATCTTAAAGTGAATTCTTATCTAATTAACAATMACTGGATAAATGTTTTCAGGCCCCAGTCTGTAGAGGCCTATACAGATGTGAATATCTTAGTAAACGTACTTGTGATGATATTCACACAATCAAGTCAAGATAACTGAAGGACTAGTAAAATATTATTCAAACAGAATTCATACTGCTTTTTCCCAGTGAAAACTTTCTTAAGTGCACATGAAATCTTCAACTCAGGGTCTTTTTAATTATGTCGATCTGTGTCAGTCTTAAAAATTTGACTCAGATAACACAGATTATCTAAAATCCAGAAGACAACTGCATGCAGTTGTCTAAAAAATTCCTTTTGAAGTATCACATTTGGGACCTGTTTCACTGCCTCTTCATAAATAAATATTCATGGTCTTGTCAATGGCATTCTAACTCTTGAGTGCCAGGGTTATTTGGTAGGGAAGGCAGGATATGAAACAAGTCATCTTCCACTCAGAACATCAGGAACAGCTGCTGCTATTCACATCATTATTTTCTCATTCAGAGAGAGAAAGACTGGGAGCTAACACTATACTAGCACAAATGTAGTTATACCTTATTGAGTACTTTTTTTCCAGTATAGTAACAACATGACTTATCCAGAACTCAACATTTCACTTGTTCTCATGGATTTTTTTTTTCTTTTCTGAATCACTTGACAGTTAGAATAGTGCTAGGTCATATCTGGCCACACTGATCAAATGATATCCAGTAGCATATTGAATATATTACACATAATACTAGCAAACATCTAAATGGAAGATGGAAGAAATTTAGTAATGAGAGTACACTGCTAGTCATCCAAATGGAAAAGAAAGAAAGATTCCCAAAATGTTGTTTCAGAGTCACCTGTATCATAGCAAGATGCACCTGTRTCATAGAAAAATGCAACACATTAGGAAGGCTGTTAATTATAACGCTGTTTAGAAGAATCCCTCCATCTTCTCATGTTCTATCACTCTACCATTTTTTTTTTTTTTTTAGAATGGGCACTTCACTGGAAATTTGACCCTTACCTTGGAAATTCTSCCCTATACTTCCTCAAGATAATTTTACATCATCCTGAAATCTGCTCACAATGACTCAGAGGAAAAAAAAATAATCTGGGATAACACTTTAGTCCTAACAAAAGTTTACTAGAATGTCAGACATTCTGCTGCTTTCTACATCAAGCTTTCATGTTTAACTTCACTGAGCTGAAACAGGGAGGTTTTGCACTGYCCCATGGAAAGATCATTCACAATGGAGCCAATGTGTTGTTTGTCGTATAGTTTGTGATTGCTTTTTCATCAAATTTAGTAACACAGAAGAAAAAGGAATATGAGATCTGAAGATTTAAGATCTGGTGGGCGTCTTGAAAGATATGTCTAATGCTATGAGACCTCATTGCAAACTGGCAACTCRGACTCCCGCAATGAATTTTGTACCTGGACAATGTTGCAATTTAATCAAAGATTTTAATTATAAGRAAAGATTCTGAACATTCTGAAATGTAAGTAAATTGATTTAATCAAATTTTAATCTTGGCAAATTTTCATAATTTGAATCCAAAAGCCACATTCTAAAGAGGCTAAACTGCAATTTACAYGCCTCAGTCAAACACCAGCCAACTGCTGGTGCAGAATTACTGCTATTTCTTCCTCCAGTTAGCWGTGTTCTACCAGGGTGAAATAAATCTTTCATGAACCTGGTATCCCTGGTTCACTGTAGAGTCAGTCTAGAACTCTGCCCATCCATTTGCTATTTTCTGTTACGGTGAGCGAGACTACAGTTGGGGAGAATGTTTCTATTTCTGCCACTCCCAGCTCAGGCAGAGACAGAGTTATTCCAAAAGTTAGTAGGTGCTTGTGCTGTTGAGAGATTTTTCAAAATCAGATAAGCATTTTCAAAACAGTATTTATCTTGAGAGTCTTCAGCTTCTGTGGACTGCATACACAGTTCTTTTCCAACATCACCAAACATTGGAATTCTGATTTGCCAGACTGTTCTTTCAATTTTCTTGAAAAATGTAATGTATGTTAATCACTCTGTAACACAGCACTCTCTGAGAAGTTTCACAAGATAATTTTTATTCGGTACTTCTCATGACTAGATTACACTGTGTGCCCTCTGTCTGGGTGTCTCCAGAGCCTTTTAAGATCCTAAGAACCTGCATCAGGGCTGGCCTCAAAACTTTATGAGACAATCTAACTGTTTTATTTGAATATCATCTTTGCAACTCATTTGCTGCTAGTAGGTTGGCATCTCATCATGAAGTAGACAGGGCTAATTAAGTAGTCATGTCGTAATATTAACATCCTTTATTTAACTGGTAATGATCAGATGGAACAGTAGGCTTCAGCTAGATTGAATGTCTAATAAAAGACTTGCACATACATCGTTTGTAACATGAAGCAATATCCATCCTTAGAAATTATAATTGGAAATTACATTGAAAAGAATCCTTTGAAAAGATTTTTCTAGCACTCTCAAAACTAGACCTGGTAAAGCAGCAGCTGCTGTGTTTACAGTCATTGTTTTTGGCTGGAAAAAGAAAGATCCAAATGTTTTGGACTCACAGAATGATTTTGCTGTGGCTGCGATTTTTTTTAACTTGTTCTTGCAATTAGCAGATTTTGCACTGATGATTAAGAATAAGGCTCTATGTAATGCATTTCATTGGAGGTCTTTACCTCTAAAGACTTGAGATCAAATTCTGGTTTCAGTCAAAAGCAGAAATATATATTGCACATAGTTATCCCCATTTCTCCCCCAGAGTTCCAAACAAAAATCTGAATGACTGACAGGACGTACTGAAAGAAAATACATGCACTAAAATAACAAGTATTTTTTGTCAGGACTGACAATCATGTGGATATATTTGAAGAGTGTCACATATTTAGAAATAAAATTAATATTCTTTTGGTTTTACAGCACTGAAGTCTACAAAGACACTGAAAAGATACATATAAAATAAACATATATGAATGCTATTAAAGTATCGTTTAGATCAAAAATTATGCATTARGCATGCCTAGAGCTCAACCTTATCAAAGTATATGCTTTGCTTTTAATTGAATTTGTAATTAAAGGTCTCAGACTGGTTTAATGAGAAAACTCGTTCTCTTTATGATCAGGACAATGACATCAAGAGTAACAGTAATGGAAATCCAGTGCTGCTAAGGCTTCATCTAGGGTATGCTATACACAYTGTGACATACTCAGTTAAAGTAGGAGGGCCTAAGGGAAGACAGGTCATTCTTAAATATAAAATGAGCATAAGGATTGTTGTGTGTRCTGAAACAAAACTGATGAGCAATACCCATGGTTTCCTGATGACGCATGGAGGACAGGAGGAAAATGGCAGGATACCAAAAGGACAAAGAACTGCAAAGCTTGAAGACAATGTTGGCACTCATTGGTACATTTAGAAACTTCTCCCAGCCCARAAAATAACATTTTTGGAGCAGCCTTCCACTAGTAGAGATAAGAAAACAATTTTTCAAAACAAAGTAATTTTACAAAGAAAAGTAATTTTACAGAAAAAAAAATTGATAAAGACAGTGGTGAACCCTTTTGTTTTTATTTTCCAAATTTGCATCTTCCTTCCCTTTCTAAGTCATGRTTTTGCCACCCAAAACTATCAGCTAGCAAAGACATAACACTCTGAAATACAGCTAGCAATCTGTTCATCTGCAGGGATCGAAAACATTACATGGGTAGATTACTTTTTGTACATGCATATGCAAAGAAGATTTTCTGAAGGGTGTTTAACTACATTTCAAAATAGACAAAAGCAGAATAGTGTTCCTGGATATCACCTGAGAATCTGTCACAACAAACTAAATGTTTGAGACTACAGTTATTGATCTAAATAGAAGTATGTCTTCGTCAGCAGATCAAAAGCTAGTTTTGTTGGACCTTTCTCAATCAAGCAGCATGAGACCTTTGATCTTATGAGCCACTGTTATCCATATTTCTATTAATCAATGCTTTGTTTTCACTATTTTCACCAGATTAATATTAGGAAAAGAGAGGGAGTGGAGCCRTGGTTGAACAATATTGGTAAAGAATTTCTAGAACAAGCATGAGCTTCTATGCTTGTAATTTAGTAAATGATCATTTCATTTTTTCATTTTTGCAAGATCATATGATTCTTCCTACTTACCAATCTCATATTTACTGCCAGGAAAAAAATCCACAATCCAAAATCAAAAAAACTCTCAGAAATAAGGAAGCGAACTTGGGATAAGAGAAGCAACAGTACTTGCCTCATCTGCAGACATTATACTATGGGTAGCTCTCTTTGATGTAGGCAGAATAAGATGGGATATAAGGATATGGCAARTGCTCTGCAGTGGATTCTCAGAATAGACACTTAAATTAGTCAGTTTTAAGCTTCACATCTTTACTATCCATGCATTACTGATATCAGGATAAACACGATTCCTTCACACTTACTCTATTTTGGCTTTTCCACAACAGAAGTCTCTTAGGAATCAACATTTTAACAAACACAGCCAAAAATGTCTTTTTATCTATGTTTTGGGTATAACTCATCAATATTTATAATTTCCTTAAGACAAAAACTTTCTCCATATTGGAAATCTGGATTTAGCTTTTTAATAAACTATGTGTTTGACTTCACTCTCGTTTTGTTTTCTGTTGAAAGATGAAGGATGGCTTTCCATCTAGTAATAAAAAAGCCAGGCTGAGTAGCCACCTGCTGGGTTCTTGAATACAGGTTTTGATCTTTTCCTCTCTAAGATCTTATATCACAAAAAACATGAAATTCATCATGAAATGTAAAATAAAGTTCATAGAAAATATACAAGTGGTGAGAGTAGCAAACACAAAGAAGTGCTGAGAAAGGAAAAATGAAATGATAGAAATGAAAAATATTGTCTTAGAGAATCATTTACTAGACTGAACTTTAATTTACTAGACACAATATAGTAGTGTCTAAGAAAAGTCTTTTTGCAGGCAGATTGCAGCTCTGCCCACACAAAGGCTGGACAGATGAAGCAGCTGGGGCTTGGAGAGTGATTATCAAAAGACTTAATATACCCACATTTCTCCCTTTCTCCTTATAGGAGCTAAACACTCTACCTTAGTATCACTTGTGAGCTTTACAGATTAGCAGACTGTCTATAGTTTTCACCATCATCTTAAAATAATACTAATAATACTAATTAGTACTCTCAATAGTAATGGTTTTAAAATAAAACTGGACTAAGTGGAAATTTGATTTGGGGAACATTTCTAACTTTTAGACTACTTCTTATATGACCATCATATAATTTGGGGATGTGACGGATAGTCACAAACATCATATCACAAACCAGTAAAATACCATAAGGGTTATTTTTCGTATAGCTCTGTTTGGAATACAGGAAATCTCTTCAGCCCTAGACACCTCATTACAAGAAAGAGATTATTAAACTCTAAGAAGTTCAGCAAACTGCATATAAATATCATGGGGCTGGAGCAACTGGCATATAGGAAAAATTTAAGAAGGATAAATAGGTATAAATTGGCTATGAGAATAAGGGAGAGACAGTTACAAATCTTAATAGCAGTCAAGGTGTACGGTAAGCACCAGAGGGAGATTATTAGTTTTTGAGCAGTTAGAGAAAGAAAATATTTAAGCTGACTATTAGGAACCATTTTTTTTGATAGTCAAATATATTAATCCATGGAATAGTTTTCTAGCAGAAGGGCAAAAACTACCAAAGTTAAACTGGATAAAGCATTAGAAAATTTACTGTATGAAATTATTCTACTTTGTTAAGCACAACTGTCATATGTTAGAATTAGGACTTGTCAAAGTCAATGGAGTTTTTCAGCACAACCTCAGCATTTGTTTATCAGAAGTCCATCAATAATTTGAACACATGGAAATTTAGAGGACAAATAGTGAGAAGAGTACTAGAATCTCCAAATATTACCAGAAATAATGGATGAAAGAAGGACTAGAAAGTCAGAGAAAGTGAAAGACTTCAGAGCCATGTCTGCTTTCTAACAAGCGTACCCCAGTGGTTATAATGCAGATGCATTGTGTTATGCATACATTTTCTTTGCTRTTGTTGAGTTTGGAGGTTTTTCCCCCAATAAGCACACAATATAGAATAATTTAGAAAATCAGGCCCATGAGGCTTGTGGTTTCATGTCTTTGCCATTAATCTCAGTCAAATTTCCCTTCCTCTTAATTCAGATAGTCCATCCTTTCAGCTCACCTACTACTTATCATGCAAAGAAGGAATACAGGGTTTACAGTGATTATCAACTAGTATTAACATTGAAGTGACACAATTTTATAAAAATATATGGATATCTTCATGTTAAGAAAACCTACAGACAAAGCACCAGGTAAAGAGTTCTTAAAAAAAAATAWAAAAAAAGGAAAAAATAACTTRTTTTAGACTGAAACCTACYGGCACAAGTAATTTCCATCTTTAGAAATATATTAATCTTGATGTGTCATCCCACAAGTATATTATTTCACACAAGAAAGTAGCTAAAAATGTCTATTTGTTCCTAGGCTTTACTGAGGAATTGCTTTTTATAACGATAATGTTCAGAAAAAGAAAAACTGTATATATTGTCAAGAATTACAAATAAGTTACAGAATATTTTTCATAGAAAATAATTTGAATTACTGAAACAATTTTTGAAACAATTGAGTTGTTAAATATATGCAAAAATTTCAAGCATGAACTGACTTCTGAGCTTCAGCATTTGGTCATGAAGTATTAGTAATTGTTTTCTAATTCTGGATGTAAAAGGCAGATTTCATTCCACTGCATCCTTCATAAATCTCATTGTCTCAGCAGAATTATTTGTGTCCAGAAATAAAACAGAATTTGACTGCAGATCATTTACCCTTTGGATCTCTCTATGCCAGCTAGCGACACCGCAGCAAACCAGGCTGTTACGGCCTGCCTGTTTGCGTACATGAGCAGAGGAGGGTAAATGTTGGTTTTCTGTTAACTTTAGGGCAACTGTGCCATTGATAAAAACGTCCTGTRAATTTGTTCTAATAGCTGGCCTTGTCAGCCAGCCAGCCTGCAAACACAGCGCAATCGTGTTTATTGCAACAGCGGCGTTAAAACTGTGCTTCCGCCTTCCCGTCTCTAAGATCGGCCACTGCAGGTGAACCAAAATGAAACAGTCACTGGGTTGCTGCACTGCCYGGGCCGAAACGGGCGCTGTGACGCTTGTCTGCTAGCCAGCGGCCTTTGCAACCCACCACGCGACAGCTGCTTTCCAGGAAAAACAAGAAAACCCATTATGTAGGTACAGGTTTGTTTGTCTTGGAMTTATTTATCTCAGTTTACTCTAAAAGAAGTAAGTAAAAGAATTCATGAATTGCAAAGGGATCTCCAAGCAGACGTTATGTCAGTTTGAGCAGTTAAAAGGAGAATTAACTCGGGAAGAAGTAAGGTAGCTTTTTTAGCTCTTTTTCTTTTTTTCCCCTGCTTTCTGGATAGTTTTATGTCACAGAATCTTGTTACGTTGGTTTACTGTACTCTAGTTGCATATATATGTATATATGCATATACATATATACATACTTCTCTGTATCTTTTTCTCGTTCACACTGTATTGCTTTTCAAATACTATGTTTGTCTATTTTTTCTCCTGCCTATACATTTTATTTTATTCTTATTTATGCTCTGCAGCTGTGTTATTTAACTGTAAAAAGTATTTGAGGATAATTTGATGAAGATGCTGAACAAAATTAAAGCTTTATCATATCAGAGGAACCATTTATCTGAATGATTTGCATTAACCTTATTTTCTTTACAGAAACTTACTTCATTAATAGCAAGGCAGTCTGCATTTTATCCAGATATTCAAGCAGCTGAGTTAGTTTTAATCTTTAAATAATTCTCTTTAGTTCAAGGGATGTAAAATTCAGTAAATTATTTCTGTGACGGGTCTATGCTGTCATGTAGCAACAATTTAGTTACTAAACATGCTACAAAGTTTACATTATTTTCATAATGTGTTTGAAGTAATGCACATTTTTATGAAACTAGGCTTCTAACTTGGTTGAGTGGCCTGTATGTTGTTTACTTGTTTCAAAGTCCATCATATTATCTTTTCTTTTTAACAGCTCTAGTTAGCYGGACATCATAAATAGTGAATAAGAAAGCTGACTGACTTTCATTAGAGCTCTTCATTTTCATACACTTTTTAACGCATAGATATCGGAGTTGCCTTCCTTTTTGTCCATTGAAATGAAATATTTTGACAGTCCTAAAATAAAAAWGTTTTGCTTCAATTTGTACACTGGAATAGAAAAAAATGTATCTTAAATTGATCTGACTTTATCCAGTGTTCAGCTGAGTTGCAGTGTTATGCCTGATCTTGCCTGTCATTTGGGTGCCACAAAAACTACATTCTTCTTTATGACGGATGCTCCTCAGGCAGCCCATAAATTCTAGGATACACTAATGCCCTGTAGTAGTTCAGTGTGATGAAGTCTGCATTATATCATGGTAGCTGTAATCCAACTGCAGGATGACTGAACCTTTGGAGAGAATGAAGGTATGAYGCACATGAACCACCGATCCTGCTAAGCATTTTGTCAGCACAGGAAGGCATAGCTTGGGCATGACAAACCCAAARTCAAGCAGTTTGATTTGAAAATATGAAATGTTGCAGCCTGGATCAACTCAGCCTGAAGGASATATTTAGTTTTATTTGTGTCTTTTTTTTTCAATGAAAATTAAAAGATATTTGTCAAGAATGACAATTTACTATGCAAAGACTGTATTTTCTGTTGAAAAATCTTATAATGAAAAGTTTCTAATCAATTCTGCATTTCAGAATAATACAAACCATCATTACACATGACTACAAATTTGTTCGCAGTGCTCTAACTCAAGTCCAAGATAGAAACAGAGAGAAACAAGGTATTTTGCGAACAGAGAATGTAGAATATTTTCCCAACAGATTTTTATTTTTTGACAAAGAGAATAAAAGACAATACATAAATAGAAATGATTCCTAAACATAATCCTGTCCTCTAATTTCTTTTTACTGGGTGACTGTGTAATACCCTAGCCACAGTACTTTCAGCATGTAGATCTTTTTAATTACTGTGATGAGAGTTCTGTGTCAGAACTCAAAGTTACACATTTAAACCAGAGGCAAGGATTCTAAAATTCCCGTGATTTTAGCTTCTAAAGAAGACTTGTAGATTACTAAGTCCTTTATCAGCGACACCTGTTCACTTGCCTTTCAAATCAAAATGAAAGAATGGACTTCTTACAGAATAAACAYGGCATGAAAAGATAGGTTCAGTAAAAGTAATATTATTAAGCAAAATCACTTGCTTTGGAGATATGTTAGTAAATCACCATCCCAAATTAAAATTTGAGCCTACTCTGAAAAATAGTTACGTAAAAACAGTTCTTATCCAATGGCCTTTCACACTGTTTGCATTATGTAATATTAAATTGTATCAGAAACAGAAAACTTACTCTTGAGTTTGGCTTTTCTGAGCATTTGAAAGGTAATACTTCAGCCCAGTGCTAACTTGACTTCTGCTCTTCCTTTTGCATTATCAGCAGGATTGTTACTGAATGGTGTTTCTACCGTGTACACCAGACCCAGAGCAGGGCTTGCAGAAGAAAGGCACCTATGTCTAATTTATAAGTTTGAAAATCCCTGTTCTATACTCCCTATGCTAAAGGTGACCTGAAGCATGTCCATGCTCCCAGAATGGGGGGAAATGGGTATCTTGGCTCCGCACTTGTGCAAGGAACRTGCACTGTTCTCTGGGTCACAGGGAGCTTTTCTGGGGAGGAAAGCCAGGCCCAAAGGCAGCGAAGGAGCTGCGTTCCCCTCAAACACCCCCTTCTGTGGAGCACTGAAGTAACAGGACTGCAGGCTGTTCTTTAGTGAACTCCATCCTGAAGCGTTGTCACAGACAGGAAAGCTTTTTTCTTTTTTTTCCCATTAAAAGTTTCTCGGTGTTTTGCCTCTGTCTAGATCTGTGCTAGTCTTGATGTGGCTGAACAGCCAAGCTGTACCTAGCTCTGGTCCAAACCCAGAAGCTGGACACTGAACTCAGAACATATCTAGTACACCTWAGCAAGGCTGAAGCCTTCAGAAAGCGTAATGATGACCATCGTGTTTCTASAAAACACAGCCTACAGCATGGCAGAATTGGGAGATGTTTGTTTGGAAGAGTTTTCAAATTCACTTCTTCAGAAAATGATTTAGCCACTAGGACATAACCTGTTGGGCAGCAGCATGGTTTACCATGCTGTGTGGTGACATGCAAGTGTTAGGAAGGACTTTAGGATTCATAATATAGGGAGAAACAAGRTGAAATGAACATTGCCTTTTTACCTGGTGTTTTCCTGAGAAATGTAATTTTAGCCCTCTCAAACCAAGAAGGGAATTTAGGCCAGGTTTCCCATTTCCTGGGAGAGTGCTTTCATATGAGATTGTAAATGATACTATTAAAGGCTCCAATTCYTAACATATAACTACTGTATGTTACGCAAGCTCTAACAACTAAACCTACAAACATAACTTAGGCAGWGAAGGTTTCTTGATCCAGACTGGATTTAGGTATAAACTGGTCCCTGTTCCTCCTTCATGGGTAAGTGCCTCAGCTGTGTGTGCATAGTTCCTGACATAGATGCCAAGCTCTACCACTGAACCTGGGCCAATAAAATCTAGTATCTAAGTAGTACTTCCTATATGTCAGAGTGGGAGGATGGTGATAAAGCACTGAGYGTATTGTCCCAACTTAGCCAACTCAGGCTTATTTGTTCCCTACTGCTGGTTTATATTTCTCCTATGAGGCTTCGGATGCTTGCTGACAGGGAAGTTTTTTAATAGCCCCAGATAAGTAGTCCTCTTCTGATTCTAGTGAATTACTAGAAACATCTGCAGAATTGTAAGTACTTAAAGAAGAATAACCCTTTGCTTGCAAGATAGTGTAGGAGTTAATCAGTATTTATTGCTGCATACATCAGTAATTGTTCACCTCTAAAGCTGCATACATTCAGAGAACAGTCTCCTAGATAGATCTGAATTGCATATGAAGTTCTGCGAATGGGGATAGGGGAAGACAATATTTATTTAGGGCATTGATTTTATTAATTCCCCCCTGTGCCTAYATATGGCAGAAGATAGATATTTTTGCCAGTCAAGACTATTGGGCTAATCCTTGGAGGTGCATTTAAACAGTATGATAGTTTGACCTGTGGCCTATCATCTAAGAGAGAGAGAGTGATAACGAAATTCGTTTAATTATTTAGTTTCTTGATATGCTCTCTGGGACTGACATATAACAAAGGTTACATAAAGAGAAAGGGTAGCAGAATTTATTTCTTTGTTAAGCAAAATTAGTTTGATGTAATTATCATTTCAGGGTTTTTTTGTTCATAACTTGCCTAAATATAGATTGAGATTTAATTGGTAAGTAAAATAGCTACATAAATTAATTGCATTTAAATTTTAATCTAGAAAAAAGCTGTGTGAGTATATTCTATGCATAACAAGTAGTGTTACTTCCAATTAATAGGATGCTGGACATTTTCCATTGTGAGACCAATTTTCATTTACTTCAAATTTTGTTAAGCTCTGTTGTCAAACAAAAGGAGATCGGAGATTTCAGCCAGAAATTTTACCTGTTCAAAGAAAAAGGCTTAATCAAAGTAGATTGTTTCGCCTGTATGTACAATTCTACYGAAATGTCCCTCTAGAAGCTTTCACAGCCCTGCCTTAGAGGAAGAATCTGAAATTAAAACAGATGAGTGGAGATGCAGAGTTTTTCAGTCCTATGAAGATTCCACCCCAAACTGCTCAATTCAGAAATCAAAAAAACAGTATTTACACATTAAATTTAGTTGTCCTTAGTCACTSAAATCTCCTCAGATTCTTTCTTTTGTGATACTATTTATCACATATGCATGTTCCATCCTAAAGCACAGTTAAACCAAACACTACAGAGCTGATGTTTCCTAAYGAAAGCTGTTCCTGGCATCTGGAACACTGTGTCTTTCATGCAAAAATRCTCTTTCTCCCTCTCCATGCATCTCCTTTTCCTGTCCTCTTATTGATACAGGCATGAACAAAAATTGCATAGGGTGCAAAAAACAAGTACAGGTCTAGAAGATCCAAGGGGTCCAGGACATATTACTGGAGATGTGCCATACATATATATATCTACTTGAGTTCTGACACACTGAAGACATGTTGGAGTTACAGTTACTGCACTTCCACATAAATTTAGCAGAAGAAAGTGGGAGAAAAGAAAGAACTGAGAACAATTAATTGTCTAGTGAAACAGTCAGGGGAGAGCAAAGCAAACAAAATCAGTGAGATATTTACTGGGCAAGAGGACTTGATCCAGAGACTGACAGGAGGCAATGTCTTGGAGCTGAAAGCAAGGGAGACAGAGGTACACTTAAGTAGCACCTGCCTGGCTTAAAAAGAATATGTAGGGAAGGGAGAATTCCAGTGAAGTTGAAGGACAGCAAAAAAGTAYGAAGCTAGAAACTGAGCGCAAAAAACATTTTTTTGACAATTTACTTCATATTCATACATGTAGAAAACTTCTCATTTGGGACAGAATTTGAAAAAAAAAAAAAAAAGATACAGGCTTCAGTGACTAGATTTGTGCCTCAATGAGTAGGAGTCCTAGGGTTTACCAGCGTGCTGATTTCACACRTTGATACAAAAACACAACAATGCTTAAGTGCTATTGTGGTAGAAGACAGAGAAAACAGAAAGCAATGAAAAAGCCAACAATTGGCTCATTTCGATGAACCTCATTCCAAACAGTTTCTCATTTGTCAAAAGACTGCAGATAGCTGCAGGGATATATTTTTTCTGCTACCTGTCCTGTCTCCCTTAGTCCTCAAAGCAGTGGAAAGCCCTAAAGATGGTAACTAGCATTTAACAGAACACTAAGTGCTTTAGCTTCCTAAGGTTTGTGTGACACTACAGGTTTTGATTTATGTCTTGGTGAAAGGAAATAGAAAAATGTTGCACATGCAACACAAATTGTATGTATTAAAAGCAGTAGAAATTATAAGTTGAAGAAACAGAATATAGATAGGTATAGAAAGACAGAAAGATTGAAAATAGTAAGGAAAGTTAAAAAGATGGAGAGAATGACCTACTGAAGAGACTATGCTATTTACTGAAAAATATATGTAGAAGACATAGTCTCATGAAAAGGTAMAGTGGTATGGTAAATCAGATAGTGATTTTTTTTCCAGTGTTGATAGTAGTATTAGATGTACTAATCAAGAATATTTTTTATTTTCAATTTATTGTGCCATTTTCAACTTTTATCATGTTGCCAAAATTCCATCATGCAACTGAAATATTATATGTGCTGTGTTCTGGTTTCAGACTGATTTTTTCTTAATGTTACTAGAAGCATAACTGTTGAATCAGGAAAAAAGACATACTTTTCTGATTCTTAAAAGGTTCCTATAACTGTTGGAATGGGACATTTCCTTTTACTCGCAAGAAGATTTGGATAAAGGAAGTATAATATGGAACAAATCAGCTTTGGATCAGAGATGATGTTTCCGTAGATGTCTTTAAAAAGACAACAAGAAAAACAACCTAACTAAAAGTACTGTCATGAACTTATTAAAGACTTGTTACTTTGGCAGGTAATTTACCTGAAGAGTGTTTTTGTATCAGATAATTACTTATTTAAACTATTTAATTACTTCTAACTCAAAAGCAAATTAGGCAAAGAATATTGGTCCTACTACCTAATCTTATATAGAGAACTGAGATGAAATATCACAATATACTGGTGTATATGTGCTAAAACCATATTGTGCATGTATCTGTCTGTGTCTGTGTGATAAAGATGAAAGATGTTTCATTGCCCTGGTACATTTCCAAATAGGATCATCTAATTAACAGAATTATTTGAGGGGATGATTAATCACACAGAGAGCAGATATTCTGTACTATATATCTATAGTAGAAATTAGGTTGCTCTCATCAGTTCTGTCAAAATTGTTTCATCAGTTAATCTCTTCATTGTCATGAAGGTATGTGTGTATATATATATTTCATATTTTTTTCAGGAGGAAACCTTCAATTTTTAGAGCTTGTGTAACTATGGCCTGACTGCTTCTATTTCCAAAATAATTTCCCTATGTCTATGCTGAAGTCTGTACTTCAAACTCCTGTCTTCAAGCAAAAAAGAAGAAATTCCTTTGGCAGAACCCTTTCTTCGATCACATTCTCAGCACCTATTAGAGGTCACTATACACCTGCACTACTAAAATATATATAATCTGCAAAGGTTAGATCAGAAGATGCGATAGTGCATTCCCAAAAGAAGACAAAGGTTTATTGGGATTTAAAAACACATTTATTTTCAAAAGCCTATGTCTGCTGCAGCTCACCCCTTGTTACTTGTGTAGATAAACGCTATTTGCGGTTCTACCTCTATTGACTTATCATAAGAACATCTGTATAATGCTATTAGGCAATGCTTCTGGGTGAATTTAAGTTCATAGTTCCACTAAACATTAGTAATCACATCCAAATAATAWTAGAACCTATATAAAATCTTACCAATGAAAATCAAAAATCTTAGCAATGATTGATTTTTGGGCAAGAATTCAGCTATGGAAATCAGCCTATTCGTGCAGAGGACTCCAATGACAGCAGGTGGTCAAAAATTTGTTYGTATCAGTGCTTGAAAACTATAGTGCTTTTCAGATCTGACCTAAACAATCACTGATCATTTGAGTATCTATTTGTATTAAGTATATTGATATTTATATTCATCATTTAAACTGAATGTTGGGATTAACAGGAAAGTGTGCATTTTTCTCTGTATGCTGTCAATTTTGTTTTTTGTTCCACATAGTTTACCAATTTAGAAGTTACTATGGGAATGCAAATATCAGTCTTGAGGAAGAAAACAAGAGGAGGCTGAGCTRAAGAAGAAACTGAGAAAGTAAAGGGTTAATGGGCTGGTTAATGTAATTACTGGACACTTTCTTTTTCTTCATCATGCACTGGGCAGGGAATGAAATGAAGTTTAAAATTAGATAGGTAGCAAATGAAAGCTCTGCATAGTAAGAGTAACTTGTCCAGGAAAAGTAAGGAGTGTGCAAGTTACTTCAGGTGAACAKAGGACCTTATGGCCAACAGTAAAGTTTCTGTCTACTCCTCCAGCGAGTGTTAGGCAGCCATCCAGCTCTTCTGTCCAAAATGCAACACATACTTACCATCCCTTTTCCTTCAAGAAGAATTTTCAGAATTCACAGGCTACTTTACATGCAAATTAACATAAAAAAATAAGTAATCTGTCTGGCTGAGTATAGATTGAAAATACATTCATGCTTAACAATAGGCAATTATTAGCTAGCTGAATAGAAATGGAAATTGAATAGAAATTGAAACAGAAAGTGTTAGAGACATTGAAAGGACTATGAACTGATAAAGATGCTTTTATTCATTACTACATTCATTTTCTAAAACAACAACAACATAAGACGACGACACTGGATAATATCTTTAATAAGGGCAAACTTACAATAGGTTATGAAACACAGTTTTCATTAGGTGCTCAAGAAGCCTATAAGCATCTAATTAAAGCTGCAGAACTGAAAACAGTGAGTATTTCACAGTTGCTTGCATAATGTGCATCATTATTTATCCAAAAACCCTTAAAGAAAGGGAAGGGAAACTTTGGTGAATCACAGTATCGTTACGCAGTTTTGAGAAGCTCAGATGAGGGAATTGTGTGTGGACTAGAGAACTCATTTCCACATGAGGCAAGAAGACTATGTGTGCCATTACTTTCAAAATTGTCTTCTGTACTCAACTCTGTAAGTCAGCTTACTCTTGATAAACTAGCTTATCAGATTGCTACTAATATGCATACATTACCCCATCTCCACCAAGGAAAACCATAAATAATCTGCAAGTCTATTTCTCAGACAGTTGGGAAGGCTGAAAAAGAGAGAAATAAAACTCCTGATATATCTATTTCTAAGTAAAGGAACTTGAATGCTGATTTGAAAAGGGAGAAATAGTTGCTGACATTTGAATAGTACTCCTTCCTTCCACTTACAGATATTTTTATCATGTAGGAGAACTAAAATAATGAAAACTAAATTACTGCGAACTTTCCAATGAAATACAGCCAMTGCAGATTTCTTTTTGCATTTACAACCCTGATGTTCCATTTATGTGTATGCATGAATGTGAAACTTCTCTAGCTTTTGTGCTGAATAAAGGTTTTGTATAAAAAGCACTGTACTATTGGTTGAGTAACTTTGAATGTTCCTCAGATCAAATGCACTCAGACTGAAAGGAAAATACTGTGGTTGAAATGGAAGGGAGAGTTTTTAAGTTAGCAGTCTAGCTAGGTCATCCTGAGATTTTTCTGCTTCTAGTGAGTAGTTCACGTTTCACCCATCACTAAAAACATAGTGTGCTCTGAGAGGATCTCATTCCACACTTTGGAAAAGTTTCCCAACACTGACTAGACACTGCCCTAAGTACAACAGCATCAAACGTATTTGAAAAAAAAAATTGTTGTTGTTGTCCTATAACCTCATCTCTTCCCTTCAGGTGCAACCACAGTGGCTGCAAAATGCTATGCATATACCAACAGCGGCTTGATGACGAACTTCTGGCAGTCTGTAGCAATCTGGCTGATAAATATAGGCTCTCTCTTTCCCTGCTCGTTCCCACATATCTTACACTAAACTGTTTCATAATTTCCATAAAGTGATTGTTTTACTTGCCATACAGATGCTATTTGATTGCCAACACTGAAGAAAAACATCTGCAAGACAATCTCTTTGTAAGGGAATATTCTGAATTATGTGAATGTGTGGGACCCCCAGGGTATATTGGACATACTATTCTGAATACTAGCTATTTAGATTGTAATTCTATTTCTAAAATGATACCTTTTTAGATCTGGTTTGTGTGCATTCCAGCTCCTAACTATTGATTCATCAGATTGAAAYATATTTTTTTCTGATTCTTATAGTTCGTAGCTGCTTATGGAAAAGACAGTAGTAGAGACAGAACTATTCTGTTAGTGCAGTCTGCCTTCATTTGTCAGGGTATACCAGCACAAAGTCCAATTCTCTAAACTTTCTTCAGCTGCAGTTTCACTTACAAATACAGTCTCTATGAAGAAAATGTAGTGACATTTCAAGATTAGCACCCTAATAACCCTCTGTATAATCCCTTGTAATTTTTAGATAATCATGCTTTTAGAGCTATGTAGTTAAGAAAATTGGAGCAACCTTCCTTGGCTTCTTCTGATAAGATATTACTTCAAAGTTTTAGCACTCACTGATAAGGTGGCATTATGATTTATTCAGGAAAAAAATGTGCTGTTCCAAGTTGTCATGATTTGACTAGTTTTGTTTGTATCTATAGTAATAGAATATGGATATTTTCTTCTTTACAAATAATTACCTATTATATGGACATATACCAGTATACAGTGAACTTTTCTGCTACAAAATTGTACTCTGAATTTCTCATTCTGTATTCCAGCTATCTCTACCTATATCTAGGTAGAAGTTCTCACTATGTTCTTACTCCACACTGGTAAGAAAAGCATTGCACCCATCACTAGGCATATGACTACCTTTCCAAGGTAACACATGTAAAAGGAATTATGCCTATCAATCAGTATACCTCAAATATAGGTAACATGCTGTTCAGTGCAGAAGATTGGACTTTAAAAACTTTCAGCACCACAGTATTGAAAGGAAGTGGAAGAACTAGAGGTTTTTCAACTCACAGGCTGAAGCCTTAAAAGAGCTGGTAAGAGAATGAAAGCTCTGTTACAGCAAAGAACATTTGCTCATCTTCAGGGACAGGAAAAAGGTGTAACATCATGCAGAATCTTCTCTTTTGATTTTTAGATTTGGCACATCTCTTGTCAGTCCCCTTTTAATATAAATATCTACTTCCTGTACATAAATAGATTTTATTGTTGGCTGTTAATGGTAGAAGACGTTCTAAAAGAAAGAGAGAGGTTTCTAGAGCAATTTCTAGAAGAAGACATTACTAACTTCAGTAAACGTTACAACTTTTTAATACATCCGTTCAACATATCACTGTACTGCTCAAGCTGTAAAGCAAGTATATTTGTGTGTGCGCACAAACGAAGAAAGTCACAGAAGTTTAAACATAGGTTTAGACACAGGTTTTATGTACTTTTGTTGGAGAATTTGCTTCAAAAGCTACCGCTAGAAGAGTGTTTCCTCTGAAATGAGGATACTTTGGAGAAATAATTACCTACATTTCTCTTTGAGAAGCTCTAGAGATTCATTCATAAATATTTTCTCATTCTTGAAGAAAACATAAAATTGCCAAAGGGCATGTCACTTTGACATACTGGTTTTGCAGAAGCCAACAGCATGAGGTGAGGTTACTACAGCAACAGAAGGTATTAAAATACAATCCCAGTCCATCTGGTCACGTGTGATAGTTTAAAATATTTCACTAAATTTTTACTAGCATTATGACAACTGTCCCAACTTACTTGCAATCAGCAGCCTACCCAGCAACTTTATCAATTTTATCAGAGCATTTATAGTGACTATAGGCTGTTGTTTCTGTAACAGAACACAATAACCACAGTTTTGTGGTTTAGTGTACCTCAGATGAATCATTTCCTCCATTATACAGAAGGATTACATTGCCAATGTATAATAAGACACCTCTGTCTTATTCTGCTGTTTGATTTTCTACTGCTGAACAACTTCTGTTTTCTCCAGATTTTTCTCAGGTTAAAAAAAAAAAATAGAGAGATTTAATCTAGCACTTCTAGAATCTCACTGCAGATCTGATGCCTAGAAAAGCATTCAGATGCCTCACTGGAAATCAGAGCAGAAATAACAACTCTGAAATAAAGTTTGACAATATCTTTACACCTCCAATCCTTAGGATTTTCTTTTCTTTTCTTTTCTCTTTTTTTAATATAGAGGAGGAGTTTTCGAACAATGTGACTTCAGTATTTTCTTGCCATTTTTGTTTCCTTATGTGCACCCATTTATGTCCATGTACCCATGCTCAGTTTATGTATTTTCATTCAAATTGATTGCTCAGTCAAGTACTCGGAAACCAATAACARTAGGCAGTCCAAATGAAAAATAGGTCAAAATTATTTTGCTTCTTATAATTCAAAGCGAAAGCTAACACTCCTATCAATCAGGAATATGTGGCTACTAGAAAGAGACTATTGATCAGGGCTGTGGAAGGTCAAGTAACAGTAGATGTACGTTTGCATTTTGGGCAATGACAATATCTTTGACTACAAATAGCTAAGAAATGTACACTTGTAAACTTTGGGGATGCTTCTGCACATAAATGTAAATTCTTGCAAGTGAGTTCTAAGCTCTACTGTAATCCTTAAACAATGATAAACTGCTCTGAGCTCCATCATGGAGGGAATAAAAAGTAGACTCTATTTAATGGTAGGTCATCTCTGTTGTAGCAGGCATAAATTCTCATTAGATCCGTTTTGTGCTGTCATTTGGGAAATATTATCAAGCTTCGAAGACGTTAGGTACCTGCCATTTAACTGGCAGCAGAGAATGCTCCTTTCCAGTCCCACTGCCTGATATTTCATGGATATATTGTGTATGCTCAATCCATTCATGTTATTATTTCCCACTAAGACAAGCATGTGGCATTTGAACTAAAGTGAGTTTGTGACTATGCTTAGGGGAGGAAGAAAAATATAGGCATCTGCATAAGCTGTAGATAGGGGTTAGTTTCTCCCCTGAGGTTACAAGGAAGTTGCCCTTGTCTTAACTCCACAGATGCTCAAGGGCCTGGGATTGGTTCTAAATGAATTATTAGTCTGACTTACTATACCAGTGGGGCAACTCCTAAACACATTTGTTCTCTTCTGCTGACATCTGTGGCAATTTTGCACACAGAATGAATATAGAACATACCTCTTATACTTTCACTCTGAAATAAGTATCAAGATCCAGCAGCTGAAATGCTGCTTCTAATTTTAACGGAAGAGCTGTATGTGGAATGAATGGAAAGCATTGCCCTAAAGTTTTTCAGGTTAGTCTCTGGCTCGTTTCTTTGCAGATATGCAAAGGTTTTTGTTTTTAATAGAAAAACCATGAGTTCCTTCTCATTAGGGTGAGTGAACCTTCTCAGTAATGAACAAATCTCTGATTTTAATAGGCATATTGAGTAGACATGGCCCGCTTGCTATAAAAGCTTTTTATAATGTGACCTTACATAAAAGGATATGCTATTTTGAAATCGTACAGATTAAATGAAGGAAAAATGTGAAATGTTATACAAATGTATACTCTTGAAAGAAAATACAAAGATTTTGCTTTTTCCTAGTGAAGCAGGTAACATGCTATTAGCAATTATAAAAAATTCCAATGCATATCCATTCCTATCACACGCATTGCTATTTATTTAAAAGCAAGCCAAAATGCAAAAAGGAAGCTTAAAGTTTTAAAAGATTTCTATCTGCATCACTAAATATATTGGTTCTTGATGGCAACATTTAATACAGTGCCCAAAATCCTGTTACACAGTTGGCGTAATAAGGTCATGCTCTGTGTCCTATTACTGAGTGTCTGTAGCAGCATGTCCCTACTGGCTTTTGCCAATGCAGTTGTAGTTCTAATGTGGATCATCACAGAAATTGATGTCCATCATAGCAGCCGATTTTGATGAGATGTTTTTTGATAATGTTTTTTCACATGATAGGGAAGCAGATAAAATGAATGAGTCGCTAAATTTTCCTTTATTCAATGCAACTTATCCACTGGATACAGAGGGCAGCACTGTCTATCCTGTGGCAATCTGATCRTCTTTTGTATTCATATGTATATTCCTTTTATAATTTAAGTCAGAATTATGATAATACCCCATTCCTCTAAATTATCGATCAGCAGTTTATTCTTTCAGTCTCCTGTCATCTATTAAAGACGTAATTTGGTGTGAAAAGATAAGAAATATTAGAAAAGACCAAAACATATGAATAGCTACCTACAAGAGATTTATTTAAAATGTAAACAATAAAAAACCCAGCTTCTTAAATTTGCTGTAGATCCATCAATTAAGAAAGATTTCTCTCTCTATTTAACTGAGAAGATCTATTACAGATGATGTCTCAGAGACATTCAAGACTGTAACAATGCATACCAGCTTCATTGCAAGATACTTCCCACAAATAAATTAACTTAGTTTCATCTTAAATTTTTTGAAGTTACTAATTCAAATTTTGAATGAATGCAAATATGTAGCTTTACTTCTGTTTAGTGGAGACTGCAAAAAGAGAAATGGAGGCAAAATTATTATCTAAAAAAGTTAGATGCAGCTTGCTAAATACAGGAAAAAATCTTTTTCCAAATCTAATTTGGAAAGGGGAAAGTGTTCATCCTAAAATAAGTCCAAAATCTTCATTTAACTACAATTCAGTTTTAATTAAATTACCATTGCATAAAAATGGAACACCTCAATTTCATGGGTTTAAACTGCAGAAAAGAAATGTTGCTAGCCAATATCTGTATTTCTGAGCTTTGGAAAAAATGTACAACCATGGGATTCATGTGACAGAAATGCACTGACATCTTAGAAGCTTTTTAAGAAGAGTGTTATTTTTCTATCTTGTCTTTACTTGGTACAATCAACGTACATTCTTTTCCTTCACAGAAGCACATTGTAATTCTTGGATAGGGTCACAAATCAAATTAGACTCTTGGTCACCACTAAAGAGCAAATAGAGTTAACAGTTCAGGTAAGAAAAGTGTGCCATTTAMTATAATCAAAAGTAAAATGGCAGTGCTTTTGTTCAAAAGGCCTCAAATAAAAGAGTATGAAAACTTAGTGAAGGGGCTGGTTTCCTCAGGTTGCAGTAAAGCCATTAGTGGAAAACATGGCGGTATTTCTATCCCCTTCAAAATCTATGCTTCACATAAGGTAATATATAAGAAAGGAAGCAAATCTCRTGAAAATTTGAATGATTCCTTCAAGTTAATTAAAATAGTTGATGTGTCCTCTAAAATTTAAGACTTCCATTGAACTGGCTACTTTACCTGTGGGCTTTCTTGTGTTCATATTATCTTYGGAAACTGAAATAAACTTTGTGAGTTGAAATTATTTTTGGTGTATCTATAAAATAATAATTTTATGGATTATTCATGTAATTCATATGCATTTCTTTAGGATTGATATGCTTCTTGTGATTTATTTATGATTAGAGMTTTTTTCACATATTCTGAAGGAAAGATGTAGCATACAATTTAGGCCTAGATAAAAATTTTTGCACAGTAGATTTCATGTTTACCTTTCCACATAACAGGAACATATAATTATAGTCCACATAAAAGAAACCATTATGGCCCACTTTTACAGGTATGTCAAATTAAAGATCTACTTTTTTTTAATGTACAAATCTCAGAATATAAAATACAGGTCATTAGGTAAGTAATGGATTTCAAAACATGGAAATATATTAAGATACATTTTTATGTGATAGACTGTAACAGGTCTTTTGATACTGTCTACTGGTAACAAATCAGTATCCACAAAATTTATATAATGCACATAAGAATACCTATCCATTTTGGATTGTACGCAAGATGTTTCTGGCCTGGCTTTTTAAGTRCACATGCAAGCTACTTCCAACAATGATTATTTCATATCCATAATATCTATTAAAGCAATATTAGACTGAGATACAGTCTTCCTTTAAGATAGTCTCAGAATGAAAGTTAGTGTAATTTTCCCCTGCTCTGAATTAAGCACAAGACAGAAAAGAAGCTCAATGCAGCTGGCAGTGTGTGGGTAAGGAAGGAAGGTGACAGAGAAAAGGGAGAGGTGAAGAGAGGAGAGGAGAGGACAGGAGAGGAGAGGAGAGGACAGGACAGGAGGGGGCTGTCTGCATACAGCTTTCCATTATCTTTTCAGCTGAAGTATATGAGTCATTGTATTTATAAGAGGAAACTGAGGGAACTTTCCTCTCACAGCTGCCTAATTTCATGACAATACATTTTCTTTGTCCTTGCTGTCAACTTAGTGGTGGGATTTTCTGAGACACTCAGGTCCATTTGAAAAACTCTGTCCAGGTCTCTTCACTGTACAAATGTGATGAGATTCCTGACAGTGATAAAAATATCTCTGAGTGCTGACAGACAAGAGGAAATCACATTCAAGACTATAGGAGCAGTCACACATACATGACTTTACATGCCAAGAAATGTTAACACCTGGCTTTCAGTTGTGCAAAAGATATATAACCCACTTGGCCTCAGATCTGTTTGATTTACGGTATTTCAGCAGCATAAAGCAGGTAGTAACCTGATATAAAAAGGAAAGATGCTAATTTCCCTCAGCAGAAAAATCACTGCATGACATATAGCTAGGGTATAAGAGGATATTTGAAGACTGYAGTGGAAGGACATACCCATCTCATATTCCCCTCCCACTCCTATAATTTCTGCCAGAGAACTACCTAGGTCTTACCTAGCTGAGGATCAGGTGAATAGAAAAGTTAACCACTTTCCTTAGCTCTGCTGAGTCTGAAGTTAGAAAAGGAAATAACTGTGCCACATCAATTTTAGGTAAAATTATAGGCATGAAACACTCACAAAAGTAAGGTAAATTTCAGATATTTACATAAGCAAATGATATGCAAAAATTTTTAAGCRTATCAAGCAAATTAACATGCTAACATTAAGGCCATTCTATAAATATTTGTGATTACATATACTAAAATTGAAAATCAGCATCTGCAGAAAAAAAAAAATTCCCAGCCCCAGCCATTCTGCATTCATTCCATTGTGTTTTGAAGACCAAATACAGTTCAGAAGAAGTTACATATGAAAGTAATTTTTTTTTCTTTATTGACACTTTTCTTAAATTATATACTTTGAATTCATGAACTTATCTGGAATATGTCCATAGTATGTCGAAATAGTAACCAAAGTAGTCTGTAAAAAAGGGGTAAATCTCCATATCTAAGGGAGTAAGTGTTTGTAATATAAATCTATCACTCATYAAAAAGAAAGGTCTTGGAGAATAGCCATAAGTTTCACAAGGGTTTGATCTTTGAAGTGGCTACTATGTTGATGCTATATTGATACTAAAAATTTTATTTTCATTGAAAAGATATTTTTTCTTTGTTATTAATACTACCCAAAAACATCTTTAGCACATCACAAAAGTGATTATATCTAGAAAATGCATACGATTTTCCCTTCTTGTTTCTTTTTAAAGAAGTTAGCTGGTTCCATTCTTTCAGATGTACATTTATAATACAGTGAGTTTTGCCTTACAGCTGCCTGGATCCTCCTGGTTGGCATCCTATGGCCTTTTTATTTATAGCTTGCCTATATATTTCAAGCACAAGTATAAGAATGTATTAACATTTCTGTTATCATCTATAGGTGAACATCCAGGAAAAYAGAACTTTTCTATCCTAAATTTTCTGAAGATGAGAAAATTGCTGCAAATAATCCATGATAATCCAAATCCAAATAATCTGTGTAAGAATGAAATAAAAGGTATTTTGATATGATCTTTTTCTACAGGAAAAGGAGAGMTATAATACAATCAAAAATAATATTTTTCCTGCAATTTACTGCTTTTTTGTATTTTTTTTAAGCATTTCCAAAGTTTGGCACCTGGATTCTCAATTCCTATTCAGGTATTTGAAATTAGGAACACGAAATCCTTTTAAATACATCAGTTTTGATAGCTTATTTTGTTACAGCAGCACATAAGTGTGTTGTTCCAAAAGTTAGCCACCGACATGGAATTAAATTCATGAGAAAAAATGGTGTTATATCCACAACTGCTTGCCCCATTATGTTCAGGAAAACCCTGATCTTCAGAAATGATATAGAAAGCTTGAATGTAGGGATCTGATATTTATTTGCTGCAGTGCCATTCTCTTCTGTATATCAAAATGTTGATATAGTCACTTGTTATAGCTAATACAATAATTCGAATAAAAGAGAAGGAAAGTAAATCTTTTAGAAATACAAATAAACAAAATAAAACTCTTTTTTGGTGTCAAGGACCAATCCRAGACATCTTGCTACCTAATATTGAAATGAACCAGCTACTTACACCTAGTTTTTCATTCTTGGATGAAAATACTAGTATTTTTATTTCCCGAATGAGGAAACTCAGAAGTGATTTACAGAAGTTATAAAACCGATCACTGACAGGGAATCTGTATCATCCAGTATGTCTCTTGTTTCTTACTGTCTAGTCCAAGCAAATGAAACTCAATCTCATTGTCTATCTGTATAATATGTACCAGAAACTGCACTAAAAAGGGATATAAAGGTTGCATAATACCTAGTAGATGAATAAAATTTGAATATGCAATTAAAGTTTGGCACATTCATGCATTTTTACATCAGTATGTTCCAAAGGACATATTAAATGGGCAAGAATATTTGATGGGGAAAATCCATGTTACTGGAAATGCAAAAAGCATTTAGAATGAATTTGGTTAATTTTTAAGTTAAAAGAAAAAACACACCTGTACATTCTTACCTATATGTAAAATAAACTTTCAATCCAAATATTAAAATTTGATAATGATGTATATACTGTACTGAACAGTATTTTGCAAMAGAAAATGTTGAGTAATGATAAGATATAAAGATAAGAATTGATGGCAGTTCTCTCTGCAATGACTTGTTATAYATATTGACAGCAAGTGAGACATGGAACTTCATATTTTTCAGAGGAGTATTGCTGCTGAGGTGTTTCAAAAAGTCTTCCAGATTGCAGAAGTGGGTTGTGCTTCCACTTTGCAGAAAATGAATTTCTACTTGTTTCACTGTGTGATCCCAAAATCTTCTAGTTCAAAAATTCAGCAATGTTTCCTGTGATTTAAATCAATGTTTTCATTTTCTTTTTTTCTTTTTTTTTTTTTTTTTTTTTAAGCTTTTTATAATTAAGCTGAGCATCCCTATGCTTCTCAGGCAGAGTCCTTCACTGCATCTTCTCTCATACATTAGTTCTGTTAATTGGTTCTGTAATGCAAATTATGTGTCCAGAAAGAGAATGAAGAAAATTACTTCTTTTGTGAGCTATTATCCAGCTACTATTATTRAGAATGTTGTTCACATTATAACTCATATGATGTCTCCCACTTCATCACTTAGACCTTTCTCATGCTGACTCACTAAATAGCTCACCTTGGGCCAAATTAATAGCTGGTATAATCAATGAGACTAGACTGATTTCAAAAGACTCACAGACATTCTCTTTCTCATTCTCTTTTTTTTTCTTTCCTTGTATATTTTATAATACTTAAACACAAATTGATTTTTAAACAGTTTTTTTAACAAAGAATGCTGCATTTTAAGCTGGAAACATACCATTACAACTCTTTTGGTAGCTTTTCTGAATGGTTTCATTATTATTAAGTGTAATACATATTATATTTACACATTCATCCATCYCAAATCCACAAGTATTTTGTTATAGAATATATCAGCCTTCAGCAGAACGTAACAGGAGAGGTGAGGAATATATTCCAYTCCTTTGAACAGAGGTGTATATCAGCTAGGAACACAGAAAGAGCAATCCTCTCTCTGCTCTGAAGAGAGGTATGTTAGGATAACAGAAAGATAAAACATGACTAATTTCTGGTGGATTATTCACCATTTTCCCATGCAATAGAGCATTCAGAACATGAGGTAGTTTGAAATGAGTAAAAGCTGAATTCTTTTTCCCAAGGGTGCTTTAGGGAAAGTAAGAATGATGATACCATCACCCTTCCTCGCAATGCTTGCACCTTGTCACCTTTGCAAGGAGGCTTAGACACATAGCAACATAACAACTGTAAACAGCTAAACTGATGGGATTGAACGGAACAAGGCTTTAATACCTTAGCTTTTTATTGTTCAGTACTAAATTCAAAGTTGAATTAGTTAACACCGGTTTAATGGCCACATTTGAGCCTCCGATGGATATTTTTTTCACATCATAAAGCTTCCAATCTGTTTAGAGATTTTTATGATGTTTTTGCTTAAGACTTGCCACAAACACATTTTAGAGCAAGACTAAAAAGCTGTGTTGGGCATTCAAGAAGTTGACAATGAACTTCACTAGAACCATCTAACACAATGGTATGAATTTTTTAATGCTCTGAATGTGTTGTGTAGGAATGCAATATGAATTATAAAGAACATATTAGCATGATTTGTTAGGCACATGATCAGCTTTTATAGACATTATACTCAACGTTGACACAGTCAAACTCTGCAGAAGAGAAATCCTAATCTGTTCTAATGCAGACCCAGTTTTCACAATGAATGTCTGCTCACAGAACATCAACTTTCTGAAGTAATGAAATAAGGTTATTATCACATATCACAGCRACTGGTGATAAGAACCTAAACAGGATTAACTTCTCATCAGTCCTTATGATTATATGTGACTAGCCAGTGTCTGGCATTTACCATGGAAGTGAAGAATGATCTTTGCACTTTCTCTTATGAAATAGCTGGGTTCTTTGTCACCAAGAACTGACACAAGTTCTCAGGTTGTCAATTCTTATCCTCAAGTGGTCAAGACTTTTTTGTTGAAGTGTTTTRTGCAACAGGGAACAGGACCCCTCACTCTGTTGAACCATGTTGAAAAAGAAGCCAGGAGACAGCCTGTATTTTTCACATGGTGTTCAAATAGCAGTAGTATTATAGCAATAAAGCTACAAGCTTTCTGCCTGCACAAAAGATACAAGTAAGAAAAAGTCTGAAACGAGGGAAAGAGAAGGCAGAGAGAGCAAATCATTCAGAAGCTCAGATGGTAAGAGATGAGGAGGTCTCATCTCAAGGGAGACTTCTCTGGTGTGCCCCRTGAGTGGGACCTGGCGAGCCTCTCTGCTGACGCAGTGCAGCAAAGGGCATACCATTTTTCAGCTGGCAGGATTGCTTCCTTTCACATGCTCCCCAGATGAATACATGCCACAGAATTTCCTTCACTTTCTACTGCAAAGATCAAATTGGATCACCCCAATAGTCTCATGTATAACACTATCACAATGAGTCTATCTAACCTTCTAATTTTCTCCAGCTGGCAAGGAACCTATGCTAAGGAAAGTGTGTAAAAAAATGACAAAACAAAGTAAAAAAGGCCACCAGATGCAGAGAGCTCTAGGAGAGTCAGATCCCATCAGGCAGATAATTTGAGCATAGAATGAGTGATAAAATGAGTGGGCAGGTGTGGAGTACRCTTGTAGTTTACTCAGTACCCTTGCAGTACAGCGCGAATACAGCTGGATTTCTGTAAAGGTAGTTCCGGACACTATAGTATGGTAACAGCTAAAATATTGAACAGAATGGGTAAAGCCTTCGAGTCCAGGCTTCTCTTATTAGACACACACCACTGCAAGTCTTTTTATTTGGTGATCTATCTCTACCTTAAAACAAGTTATATTGCTTTGCCTCTATTACGTCTGTTAGAAGAACGTTGCAGAAGAGCATTGCTTAGGTAGAAGTTTTCTTCCAGTTTCTAGTCCCATTTGATTTGTGGCTAGTTTATTCCCATTTGTCCTTGTACCAACCTCATCCTTTAACTTAAATGTGTTCGCATTTTTGTTCAACACTGAATTACTGTAACCCCTCCTTCCTGTATAYGGGTCACATAGGAATACTGGAATAACTGAAGCGTAAAGAAGAGTTTCTGTTTGTAAACTCATTACCCCAATGACAAATCGTCTTTCACAAATCTTTAACTCTCCTTTCTCATTTTAAAAGTTCAGTGTAGCAGATTAGGTTGTGTACTGGTTGTGGTGTATACTTGGGAAGAATCATCTTAATGTTCTTGTTTTCAACCTTCATATATATTTTATAGCACTTTTTACCCAAACTGATGTGCTGTCTGGAGACATGCATTGTGAGTTCGCACAGCAGCCCATACTTGTAACGGTGGAGCAACAAAATTGCTATGTGCTTCCTGAGAATGGAGTGCTGTCATTGTCAGTAATCAGGGTAAGTAATACCTATCAGCCAGAGCCAGGCYTGACACCTCCTGACAGCTGACTGTATGCATGCATTTCCTCATTGCATTTTAAGGCTTCTGACAGGGGCTGTTTTTCCTCCTTTTGTGTGTTCTGTTCAGGTTCTGTTTGGGCAGATCTTTTACACTTTCTTTTTTCAGAGTTTTCTAAATAAAAGAGAAAAAATACAAAGGCTGTATCACATAAAATGTTGATTTTCTCTTTTTCAGTATGCCTTTCCAACATGCCACATTGTTGTAACACCTGGTRATATTCATTCTAGGAGGAGGTTAAAGTAGGTTAAAGAGAGAAAAGAGGTCTAAATTTGAAAAACTGAATGATGTTGATAGCTCTGAAGAGTGACTGACATCAGCCTCAAGGCTATCTTGCCTTGAGAGGCTTCTCAGTGAAAAGCTGACTTCACCACATCTTTTTTATTCACTTATCAAGAGCTGTTAGTCACCTAAGTGCAGTCGTTTTTCTCTTGTCTATAGGATTTGTAGGTACACAGCGAGGAAAATTAGTCTCCGGTGTGACCCCAGTGATTTTACTTGTCATACCAAAAGGAGTGAAGCCCAGTGTGTCCATTATTTTCCATTAAAGATGGAATAAAATGGAAACAGAGCAAATACAATACTTTTTGGAATCTTTGCACAAAATTGCACTTTGTATTGCATTTCAAATCCTAATTTTGGCGCCTCCTAAGAGTAAAATGCAGATGTATCATAAAAAGGCATTTTTCAATGAATTTGAAGCCTATGGCCAAGAAAATCTTGACAGAAGTGAATGTAGGAGAGCAATTAAAAATAAATACTTGTCTGTATGTGAAGTCCAACACAGAGCCAGTCACTTTGACCTGGCTGACCACTTAAATGTGTTTAATTAGGGTATTTTATTTGGCCCACCCTCCGGGCCAAAGTAGTTCATCTGTGACTAGTTCATCACAGAGCAGTTCATCAAAATGCCCATGATTGTTGCTATGGTAGTGATTTACTATCTCTCCTTGAACTAGGGAAAAGAGACACATTTTTGATTCTCCTTTCCTTTGCTACTATAAAAGTTACTGGATTTCTTCCCTCTCTCGTCCTGATCTTGAAACAGTAACAGGAAACAGACCAAGTTCTTTGTAGTCCAGAAAATATTCCAGGGGACTGGAAGATTGAAATTTCTTATAAATAATGACTTATAATGGGGGATCCAGATTGATTCTTTATCTGAATAGGAATAAAAATTGTATCCAGTGGTTCTGAGGAAGAGAATCCTTAAACTCATTGTTAAAACACAAAGGTGAGCATCTGTAAGCATAAAGCAGGAAGATAATGATGCTTTTCTGTTCGCCCATAAACACTTGGTAAGTGTAAAATGAGRGAAATAATTACCACACTTAAAAAAAAAAAAAATGTGTCAGAGGATGCACTTGCCATAAGCAAAAAAAAAGAAGCAAATGTCTTTTTTTTTTTATTTTGCAAGGTTGGGTTAGATCTATGGAGAGCAACCACACCTAAGAAAATGAATCTACTGGAGGGAAAGAGATAAAAAACATAACAAATCAAAAGTTYAGGTCTGACTCTGAGAGGTTCATTTATACCTAACTTGCAAGACCAGTCAGTTGATAAACTCTTACCTTCCTGAAATAAAGGAATTCTTACTTTAAGATTAGCTACTCAGATGTTTTTGTTTTTTATTATGCCCTCTGATGGGAAATTACAAGCATTAAAGCTCATGAAGCTAATGATCTGAGTCATTTTGAGATATGCATATTGCAACCTGTTAGAGACAGTTCATCTTAGAACAGGTTAAACTCTACTAAACTCTACTATTCCAAATGTGATAGAGCTCATCAAGAGGATGACAGGAGGAACTGGAGGAACAAACTGATAATTACACACCACATCACATAACTTGTATTTTGCATTATTCCTGCCTTAAATCAGCATTTTGGAATTCATTTTCTAATGTATAACACAAAAGACTACTCACTGCTACTAACTGAGTAAATTAAATAAGCAATTTATAAGATGTCAATCGCTCCCACCTATACCTATTATACTTCATTCATGACTATCCAAACATGGGTCAGAAAACCTTTAAGAATAAGTACACATGCTGCCATTTACATGACAGGTTAATTAGATTTCTTTAATCTCAGGTAATAGTACTTTGTGCTATTCTTATAAATAATCCAATCACTGATCTCTTGTTAAATCAGATGCTTATCACAAAGTGTTGTTTTAGACTTACTTGATATTTCTTGATAATAAATGAATACTACCGTTAAAGTTCTGTTTTTTCTTAAGGACTACCTTGTTGACAGAGCATCACCGCATTTTATTTTATTGATTTTCTATCTTTTTCGTAATGTTACAATTCAAGATATAATAAAAAGAAATCTTTGTTTTGTATTCTCAACATAGGAGGCAAACAAAAGGCAAAAAACTTGCATCATCCACATCTCCCAGTAAGACATATATAAGCAATATGCCACAAAAATCTTCCAATCACCTTACCCAGAGTGTTTGAATACTTTCATGTGTATTGCATATCTGCATCATCTCTCCATATATTCATATCCATATTAACCATCTGCAACATAAATGAATGGATATTTTCTTGCCTCCCTTCCTTCCTCCTTCAAACATCTATCTTTCATCTAAGGAAATATCACAGCACGAAGTCATTAAAATGACCAATAACCTCTGTAAATCTTCTTTCAGTACCAACAATGAAAGGCCGAGCACTCTACTGATGAAATGATTCTTCAGCTTGCCCATAGATTTACTCACCTTGGTTTCAGAGTCACAGTAGGTCATTCATTTTCAGGTATCACAGCACACTGTAATGATGCAATCCACAGTGTAGATGATTGAAAGCAAAATAATGCGTTTATATCCCTTGGGAGCTTAATGGATACTTGTTTAGAATTCCAGTTAGTCTCATTCAGGGCTGCTAATCGGCCCGATACATTCTTAATGAAAGCCTTCTAGAGACTCTGCATCTTAGAGTTGCAGAATGTTCAACTATAACATTTCTACAGAGGAAAAGTAAAATTACTCATGATTTCCAGAATATTTGTGACAGCATTTTCTTTTCAAATGCCTTGTCTTTACAAAATCCAATTTAGACATTCACATACAGTGACACASTACTAGCTGACAAAAAGGACTTTGGGAGAAATTACAGGAGCCTAGTGATGTATAAGCCAAGCAAGCCATTTTAATAAGGTGAGTCAGTAGCAATGACTGGTTTAGAAGCCAATTTTTCTGCTCCCTGTTTGACAAATCATTTGTCTGTAATGGTTGTTTTCCCAAATCTTGGTGTCAGTCAACTGAGTCCTTTAAGTTCACACTGTTAAGTGAYCTATTACTACGTAATATTGCTTCTTCCTTCCTTCCTTTAATGTTGTGCTTCACTCCCTCCTGGCCTGGTTCATTTTATCTCAGACCACATCAAATGAATAATTGCCTGGATTTAATTCAGCAACTGAAGCTCAGTAAAACTACTTAGATGAAGTATAAGATAACCACTTCATGCATTCCTGCAGGAATGCGTTTGGTTAGGTAAATTTTACCAAGTAACTATTTTTCATTGTAAAAAAAAGACATGTGAAACCTGTGTAAAATATCTTCATTCTACATTCATAGTATCTATGACTGAATGAAATAAGTTATATTTTCATTAAAAATCAACCTCCTTCATATAATCAACCATTTAAAATGTAGAAAAGTAAAGGTGGGATTCTTGGTGGCATTTGGATGAAGCATCTAGCCTCAGCTAGGATTTTCATCTGCTGAATCACTGACGTGTCTACCATTTATTAACGCATACTGCAAGAAAAAGAAAGCTATCCTAGGACACTATGGTTTCAACTCTAGATAAGAGTGCTTATTTCTGTGTAGCACTGGTAAAAAGACTGTGGCCTTCCAAAATGCTGGCCTTGCTGCGGCAGGCTGCTCACGCCACCAGCACTGCAAAAGTCCTCCTGATAGGGGCAGCTAGTGCCCAATGCTGCTGGCTTCCTTCACACGCCTGTTATAAAGGCACATGCATCCTGGCCCACATCCCCATCGGCAGGTAACTAAACCCTTGCAATCCACAATTCTCTTTGTTTTACACTGGCTAGGAGAGATTGGCTCTACTGGCAACAGAGGAGCTTCAGCTGACTGCTTTGATTTGCACAACACGTGCCACAGCTAGGCGTTCCCTGCAAAACTCTGCACTGTGCCCCTTGCTCTCGCTCCATCGTTCGCCATCCAGCCGAACTCATCTCCTGAGTTTGTGTGAAGGGATGGGCTGAAGCAGCCTGGGCCTTCCAGGTACTTCTAGCAATGCCTTAGGGTTTCAGGATTACAGTAGTAGCCCGCTTTCTGTTGCTTATTTTTTATGTTTCATTTGTTTAATTGTTTTCATCTATTCTGCAGAATAGATGTGACAGTTAAGTTGTGATAGTTAAACACAATTTAAGATGAATGTAGAAGTGGTAAGAAAAAATATTTAATTGCATGTTATTCTTAATTCTCCTTTGGAATTGCCACATTTAGTATTCTCCTACTCAAATATTCTAGAGCAAAGGTGACCAGCAAACACTGAAAGAAGCTTTTGGTTGATCCAAAAGGTATCTATTATCATCAGATATTTTTCAGAAATTGTAAGAGTAATTTGCTATTTCTTAAAAATTACATTCATTATTTATTAGTCTTTAATGAATTACTTAATATACCTTCTTTTCTACAAGATGAATACTATAAAGGTACTGTTAGCATTTTATCTTAAATTCCTCTGTTAATATTACAAGTTTAGTAGGCAGTTTTGCTAAGGGATGGTTATTTATTCAAAGATCTGCTTGATTGCAAAGAGTTAATTGCTTGGCAATTTAATGACAATTACAGCTTATTTAAACACAAATAATTTAGACAGTGAGCAATATTCACACCACCTAATCAAAGAGACRTGGTGGGATAGCTCACATGACTGGAATGCTGTCATGGATGGCTATGTGCTTTTTAGGAAAGACAGGCCAGGAAGGTAAGGTGGTGGAATTGCTCTTTATGTGAGGGAGCAACTGGAATGCATCGAGCTCTGCCTAGGGGTGCAGGAGGAGGAGGCAGTTGAGAGCTTATGGGTAAAGATCAAAGGGCAGGCTAGCAGGGGGGACACTGTTGTGGGTGTCTGCTACAAGCCACCTGACCAGGAAGAGAAAGTTGATGAGGCTTTCTATGGACAGCTGGAAGTAGCCTCAACATCACAGTCCCTGGTTCTCATGGGGGACTTCAACCACCCTGATGTCTGCTGGAGGGACTACACAGCAAGGCASAAGCAGTCCAGGAGGCTCCTGCAATGCATTGATGATAACTTCTTGTCACAAATGGTGGAGGAGCCTACAAGGAAGGGTGTCCTGCTGGACCTTGTCCTTRCCAACAGAGAGGGACTGGTTRGAGATSTGAAGGTTGGGGGCAGCCTTGGCTGCRGTGACCATGAGATGGTGGAGTTCAGGATCCTGCAGGAAAGAAGAAAGGCAACAAGCAGGATTGCAACCCTRGACTTCAGGAGAGYGGACTTTGGGCTCTTCAGAGACCTAATTGGTGGAGTCGCATGGGTTAAGGCCCTAGAAGGAAGGGGGGTCCAGGAGAGCTGGCTAGTATTCGAACATCACTTTCTCCAAGCCCAAGAGCGGTGCATCCCTATTAGTAAGAAGTGCAGCAAAAGGGGCAGGAGACCTGCATGGGTGAGCAAGGAGCTCTTGGCCAAATTCAGACAGAAGAGGAAAATACACAGAATGTGGAAGAGGGGACAGGCTACTTGTGAGGATTATAGGAATGMAGTCAGAGTATGTGGAGATGTGGCGAGGAAGGCTAAGGCCCAGTTGGAATTGAGTCTGGCAAGGGATGTCAAGGACAACAGGAAGGGCTTCTTCAAATACATCAGCAGCAAGAGGAGGCCTAGGGAAAATGTGGGCCCGCTACTGAATGGGGCAGAGCCCTGGTGACAAGGGATACAGAGAAGGCAGAATTACTGAATGCCTTCTGTGCTTCTGTCTTCACTGCTAAGGGTAGCCCCCAGGAATCCCGGAACCTGGAGGTGAGGGAGAAAGTCTGGAGAAGGGAAGACTTTCCTTTGGTTGAGGAGGRWAGGRTTAGAGWCCTTCTGGGCAGGCTAGACATCCACAAATCCATGGGCCCGGATGGGATGCACCCACGGGTACTGAGGGAGCTGGCGGATGTTGTTGCCAAGCCGCTCTCCATCATCTCTGAAAGGTCCTGGAGAACTGGAGAGGTGCCTGAGGACTGGAAGAAAGTCAATGTCACTCCAGTCTTCAAGAAGGGCAAGAAGGAGGACCCAGGCAACTCTAGGCCGGTCAGCCTCACCTCTGTCCCTGGAAAGGGGATGGAACAGCTCATTCTGGATATCATCTCCAGACACCTGGAGGAAAAGAAGGTGATCAGGAGTAGCCAGTGTGGATTCACCAAGGGGAAATCCTGCTTAACCAGCCTGATAGCCTTCTATGATGGAATGACTGGCTGGGTGGATGAGGGGAGAGCAGTGGACGTTGTGTACCCTGACTTCAGCAAGGCTTTTGACACTGTCTCCTGTAACATCCTGCTAGGTAAGCTCAGGAAGTGTGGGTTAGACGAGTGCACAGTGAGGTGGCTTGAGAACTGGCTGAAAGGCAGAGCTCAGAGGGTCRTCATCAGTGGCGTGGAGTCCAGTTGGAGKCCWRTGGCTAGTGGTGTCCCCCGGGGCTCAGTACTGGGTCCCATCCTGTTAGAYTTCTTCATCAGTGACCTGGATGAGGGGACAGAGTGCCTCCTCAGCAAGTTTGCTGATGATACCAAGCTGGGAGGAGTGGCTGAGACACCAGAGGGCTGTGCTGCCATTCAGAGAGACCTGGAGAGGCTGGAGAGCTGGGCGGAGAGGAACCTCCTGAGGTTCAACAAGGGCAAGKGCAGGGTCCTGCACCTACAGAAAAATAACCCTAGGCACCAGCACAAGCTGGGGGCTGACCCTCCGGAGAGCAGCTCTGCAGAGAAGGACCTGGGAGTGCTGGTGGATGACAGGTTGACCGTGAGCCAGCAATATGCCCTTGTGGTCAAGAATACCAATGGTATCCTGGGGTGCATTAGGAAGAGTGTTGCCAGCAGGTCGAGGGAGGTGATCCTGACCCTCTACTCAGCCCTGGGGAGGCCTCATCTCGAGTATTKTGTCCTGTTCTGGGCTCCCCAGTACAAGACAGACMTGGAGCTACTGGAGAGAGTCCATGAGCAGAGAGTCTTTGTAATCTCACAAGTATGAAGCAATTACTTACTAGCTAATCTACACAAAAGACAGCGAGGAGTAATGAGTTACTAGGCTAAGCATTATTACGCGCACCACCCCGGCAGAGCTTTGCTGGCAGTTTTCAGTCTGGGAAGAGAAAGGACTGCTCCTGAACAGTGTCTCAAGGCTGATTGCCATTTTTCAACAGGTTGGCTTTTCCTTTGGGATTTTATACCTTTTTATATCAGTGGTTTTTCCTCCTGAATCCTGGCGTTGCTAACTATCTCTGTGTGTGTAATCCTACATCTGCCTGCAGTTCTACCTTTCYGGTCTTGCACAGCTCTGTGTACTCTCTCACGGTTCTTTCTTACAACTTAGCAACATCTTCAGAAGCCTCAGCCAAGGTTATGCCTCTGAGCTGTGACACAGGTAGGCCTTGGACAGACAGCTGAACCTCTGAGGAGGAGTGAAGTGGCAGGTTACAATACTACCCTATTTAGTATTCATTAGGCAACAGCACCGGGGAGCAGAGATCCCATTATTTCTTGTAGATATACTCTGCTGCCTACTTCCAGGACTGACATCATTTAAGCTTTCTGGCACTTCCACCAAAGGAGCAGAAAAGCTTACAAGCAAGGATCTTAAATTGAAAAGGCTTTAGTTCTGCCTTTGTCCTATGGCAAAAATTCTACAAAGATCTGACTCTGAGAGCTGACTCTTTTATTCTTCACTGGGTAACAACCACAATTTCTTCATTACCTCATAAATCTGTTCTTATTCCTTTTCTCTCAGCTGTGCCKCCATAATGCTCTATGGAATAGAAAATGCCTTTTGGGTTCCTGCCAAATGGGTCTCATAGGAAAAAATAATCCTTTTTGATTTCCACCTTATTTATTGGTTAGAGCCATCCTATCTCTGAAACTAGTGTACTAAATACCACAGATACAAGAAGAGAAAGCAGGACTTCTATCATAGCAGGATGGTCCTGTGATGTTTGCCAAGGATAAGCAGAAAAATCCATAGGTCAGTGAGAATACTTTGCCTTTTTTTTTCTCCTAGGCACAATACAATGGGAGAGATTTTATTATTTGTTTTTCCCTTTTCCTTATTAGGCTGAAAGGAAGCAACCCCCCTGCCTCAGTCAGTCTGATCCAACCTCCCACGCTGCAACCACTGCTCTACAAAGCCTATCTGTGACACACCTTGTGTATCATATATATCACCTCTCTTCCCAAATTCCATGATCATTTTCTTTCTTAACAGTATCTCCTTCAGGAAAGTCACTTAGCCCAAGATTACATTTGCTCTTACCAATTAACATTTTAAAATATGGTAAGTTTTTATGAGATTGCTGTCTCTGGGTAAGCACATTCTGCTTGAAAACAACTTTTATATATATATATATATGTACTTCCTGCTAAGATGCATTTGTCATTGTAGATCTCTTTTTTCTAGGTTTTGGCTTGCTTCATGATTTGAAACTGTGCTCTGGGAACTACTGTACCGAAGTGAATATTCTACTAGTGTGATTGTTTTTAGCTCGAGAGTGGAAAGTAGCTAAATTAATGCCATTTCATGAAACTGGATTCAGCAACAATTTTCATCAGCAAGTCAGAAAAATCTATTATATTTTTCTTTAGTGTGATGTACAAAAATGTCATCTTTTAAAATAATGTGAAATATTCATATCATCTTCAGACAAAAACCTTTATACGACATTTTAAGTTCTTTTTATTGGGAACTGCAACTTGAATATGGTGCCTGACTAATGTCAATAGCTTAAAACCTCTCTCTGTTTTAGATATCATGGTGTGAATCTGTCCTCTTCAATGGATAAAAAAGGTCAAGTTTCTTTTTCTCAGTCAGCATGGGGTACTGTTCATACAAGCCGCCAAATCTGGCAGAGGTTGCTAAAAATGCTTCTGAAGTAGCAGCATTTCTGCTGCAAAGCTGTCCTAAATGGCTTCTTCACCACCCCATAGTTTATCTGTGCCTTGTCCCAGGACTCATTCCTACTCCTACTCCTAGTTGTACATGTGCATGAACGTGTATAAACTACCTCGTCACCTGTGCACTACTAACAATCACGTTTATGTTTCTTTTTCATTGCTTCTACACAGGAGTTCATGTTTGCTTTTTCATTGCCAGGAAAAGATAGAGATCTACACGGAAGCTATTCATTCAGGCCTATTCTGGGTAACAGAAAGTGTTGCTGAAGGGCAAATTTCAGGAAGATCCAGGAATTAGTGATGTTTTCATTAGCTGTTTCCATTTCTGACAGTGATTGCCTATTCATTCATGTAAACAGATGTAATTCTAGGGTGTTATAGAAGTTTGCTCTAACCAGGAACTGATTTGTTCAGTGTTGTTTTTTCTAGAAGACTTTCCTCAGTTGCTGGCTGCATCATATATATGCTAGTTTTACCTTCAAGTAAGACTTTCTAGGAATAACAGTGAATCTTCAGTATTAGATATGTCAATGATTCATAGGAAATAATTCTTTTATTAACTGTGCATTTTTCTTTTCTAATTCAGTTTTGCACTATCAGAAGAAAAACAACTTTCATAGAAAATTTATGAAGACTTTTTTCTAATTCTTTCCTATCTCTTTCCATAACTTACCTTCCAGTTCTCTAGGCAGACTTCAGCATGGAAATCACGGTATTTCTGATCCACAGTTTGTACCTTGTACAAGTACAAGGAAAAAAAAAAAAAGAGAAACTTTAAACTACCTCTACATAATGAATTATGCCTCCCTTTTTGACTCTTTGTCTTTCTTATGTGTACAGTTAACTGTCTCAAAATGAGATGAAGTAAAATATTTCAGGATTGCAGGAGGAATTTGTTCCAATTAGAAATATTTCTAAACCCAAGTCTAACCACTGTAATATTTTTATAACATCTTTTTATTCCAATATTCTTAGTAATTTCCAGCTTCAGTATCCCAGCACTAAAACTTTCCTTCTCATCTCTGTCCTTTTGATGTTAAGACTCTATGTGGTATTCAATCTTCATTCTTGGGAAATGATCTTGCCTATATGTAAGCCATGAAAAATATGACTTTACTGATGGAAACTTTATAAATACATATAATAAGATTCTATCTGGATTGTTATACTAGCCTTGAAAGAGATGATTTGTAGCTTTTCTGCAGTGGACCTCCTTGCCAGATTTTGTCACTGATCCCTGTAAGCCAAATCCAATGGTTAATTGTAGAGTATTCTTTTTTCTTGCAGAAAATGCAACTAATTTTGTACTTTATTTCATTCTAATACTTAGTGCTGTTCTAATACTTATTAGCTAATATTAAAGATAGAAATGTCAGTCTATGGTAGCCCTTAGTGACAGCCCCAAAACATGAAGTGTCATTCTATAGACTAAAAGACTATAATGTTCTAGTAYAGTTATGCTTTTTATAAAGATTGCCTAAAAGCTCTGCAACCAAGTACAGTACAGGCAGTGTTACTCTTGTGGTGGAAAACCAACGGACTGCGTAGTTAGTAGGCAAAGTGCTGGTCTTTGACCTCTGAAACACAAGTTTGAACTCAATTTTATCTTCATTTTTAGTGGGCATTAGGTCAAAAGCAAAACTAATCAAGCATCTGGGCACAACATAGCACATGACAGAGCAATGGAGTTTTCATTGCCATCTATCTATCTTCCCAGTGACAGAAGAAGAGAGACACAGGAAGGGAGCTAAAGGTTAAGGATTATTAGCTTCTTTCTGTGGAGAAGCCATCATTCCTCGGAATTAAAAAATAACTTCAAGTTCGAGCATAGCAGTATATTTCACCAACCCTTGTATCACAGTCGACTTCCAGTGGTGGAACTCAAATGTGAAACAGAAGTATCTTTATTGTTTTACATTATACCCTTTCTCTAACTACTAAGTTCTTTCTTTGCTTTTCTTTTTTTTTACCCCAAAAATACAACTAGGTACTAAAAACAGCTTTCCCATTACAGTAGAATTTAGTTTGGAATTTAGTAGAATAGTGTTTGGAAAGTAAAACCCTAAAAACAAACAAAAAATGTTAGTTTTTCACTGAGGAAAGTTTCAGTGGTTTTGATGGTTTTGATGCCATTCAGAACTTTTGCTTAAGCTTTTTGCTCAAACAGCCCACCTTAGTCCTGTCATCTTGCGTGGTCCACCACACTTCCCTGCCTTTTATTTTCCACTCCACTGTCCTTAACTGCCTCTTCCTGTTCCACTGTGGTGAACATGTCTTAAATACAGTTTCCCATTGTATAATGCTGAATATTTTCAAGCTGGGATGGAGAAATTCTTTACTATCTTGCTTAATTCAGAGCATCACCCAGAGTTGAACAGGGGCTCTTGCATTGCTCACATGAGGTGAGGCCTGTCTTTTCTGGGAAGAATATCACATTTGCTGTTATTTTTGTCAATGTGTGCTTCATCTTTCCACTCTTCCTTATTGCTGCTTTCTCATGCACATTAAATCAGTTAGATAAATAGCGTCACTCTTAGAGAAAACATGGACTGTTCTATTAATAAAAGTATTTCTAGATAGTAATGCCTAGAAAAAGAAATGAGGATAGGAAAATATTGTTTTTAAAGATTAATATATCTCAGTTAAGCCGATTACCTCTCTTAAACACTAGCAACTCTAGCAACTCTTGAAAATAATAACGTTCTACAAAGGATGTTCAGCTCAAGGCTACATCAGACATAACGTTAAAGTGCTTCCATTACCAACAGAGAACTAAGCTTTAAGAAATAATTAAAAAAATAAATGGCAGGACATAGTACAGACTCTGTCTAAAATTGGTAGAATTCTATTTTAAATATATTTTAATGGACAGAAAGATTATGCAAGTCTGTAACAGCTCCCGGGTCTACACCTACTTGGTAGACTTTCAGTTTACAAAAAATCCAAAACATAAATAGAGCAGAGGAGTGAAATATTTCCTTTCTTAATTAAGAAAAATTCAAGGAGATTAGAGATTCCATTCTGAAAATAATGAACACCAGCAAATTGGTGCATTTAATTCCATTCTCAGCAAAAGATGGCCACTGTTGTGGGTTAAATTGTGAGCCTAAAAGCTGCACTGTGCATCAAAAACTATACCATTTGGATCTTTTCTGGTGATGTATTTTTTTTATTTTTATATAAAATAATAATATTCTATTTTACAAAAATGTCTAGCAACGTGGTTTCTACTGCTTGAGAAAATCTGCAGAAACTCAATTTAAATGTATGTTAATTTAAGAAATAAAGAAATAGAAACAGAAATAGAAGTATAAATCTGCACTGTGCATCTAAATGACATATTTTAAGTGTCTTTTCTGTGGTACTGATCTCCATGGTACTGTCAGAAATCAGCTGCACATCAGATATCCAGCCAGAGTGGCTTTTTCCCTAACTATTGTTCTATAGTAAACTGCCCAGCTGAATGAAAATTTTTAATTGGGACACAACCAATCTATGAATATATTTTGTTCTTTTTAGCCTAAAAGACCTTTTTAAGGCTCTCTCTATGTCATACACTATACAGGGTTTTTGTATTACAAACATGTATATATATATGTATATATATATTTAACACATATAGTAGACATCTTATTAACTTTGCCAGACTTAAAGGCCTTCACAGGGCTGGCTGGAATCATAGAGGTCTGGCTCAGCTGGTCCTTTCCAATTCTATTTTTACATGCAGTGGAGAATCAGCAGCTTTGTGCTCTTAAATTAAACAAATTTAGAAATGCTTTTCCTCTCTGCCAATTCTGGGAAAATAAACTATTTTGCAGAAACATACTGTTTGGAGTCACATTTGTTTGGGAAAGTATGGAACGTGACATTCTGATAAAGCTGCCATGAAATGCATGGGCCTTTTTGGACGCAGAATACCCTTATTTGCATTCCAATGTGATAATTTATTTCCAATATTTAACTAAATACTGTATAGTTTTATAAACATAGAACTTAAAATGAAGCAATTGAATTCTTATTAAAATATTAAAAAAGGAGAAATATCTCTCTTTTCCCACTTTTTTAAAATACAGATAATTGTGACTCCTCAGAACTTCTAGAAGAAAAGGAAACCTAGGCTCTTTGCTGGTACTGCAGACATTCAGTGCATTTTCAGTTGTAATTGCAATGTCTCTGCTTAACAGAAATTAAGTGAAGTATAGACTTGTTAGACTAACACGCTATTGAGGACTTAGCTTAATTTAGGAAAACGATGCTTTCTTCTTCCAAAAAGAATGTTATACATAAAGCTGAAGAGAAATGAAAGCAGAGGCTCTGTCACTGAAATGAAAAATAATATGGTTGTTGATACCACATGCTGGCATGTAGCATGGGGTAGCTTTTAGGAAAAGCTGAGTTGGCTCTCAACTATGAGATCCTGTGAGACCAAAACGCAAAGGTCTGCAAAACTGAAAACAAAGCAGAACTGACAAACTTAATCAAACCCTTTTGGATCTCAAAGATGGTGTGGCTGAAATGTGGGCAAAATGGTTACTTTGAGAGTGTGCATATGCGATGTTATTCTTCTCTTCTCAGTAGCTGCCTGTAGCATGACAAAACATGAGCCTTGGAAGAATTTGCAGAGCTTTGCAACCACATGATGAATGATTGATTAGTGATTAAGATTTTTACTTGAATGATGGGTTTAGCAGGAAAAGATCTCAGATGAAAGAAAYGGTTGAATTTATGACTGCACCCATCTGAAGCAGAGAAAAGTGAGTCACAGTCTTATGAGTTCCTTATGAAGTGGCTGGTTTATCACAGAAAACAGGGAGGTAAGTATCAGGGCAAGATGTACCTGGCAATGCTGATAAAACAGAATCTGTAGTTTGTTAACTAAAAACAAGCAGATAAAAACAAAATTATTCTCTATCCTGCTAATTGCTGCAACAATTGAAATTGTTATGAAACTTCAGTTCAGATTTCACAAAGGACTACTTACAATGAAACAATAGATTAAGGAACTTGCTCATTTTGTCCTCTATTCTGAAAACTGAGACACAAAGAGCAGGTGTTTGAAAGCCCTTAACATACTATCTCTATGATCATAAGCAGAAAAATACCCCCCCCCACATACACACACACCATCCTCACTTATTTTAAAGACGCCCCAAATTTTTAAGATACCATCTGGCTGCAATCAAACCTTGCAGGATGTGTGAATACATGAGCTATAGTTCATGAATTTTGTGTGGGCAGCTGTATACTGCATGGAGTTATTAATAGAGTGTAGGACCTCAAATGATTCAATTATTTTTGGGTGCTATAAATTATAAGATAGCACTCAGAAGTAAGCAAAATGTGAAAGCATTGTGGTTTTGGCCACTAAAGCTACAGAGGATCCATGATAGCTCAGATTACACAAACTCTAATTCTAAGTCAAGTACAGAAATGTTGTGTCTCCTTGGCTGCAGAGTATCATTTTGGAAGTCTGTAAAATAGCCTTTTCCTATGTATTATATATACGCATGGACGCAGTGAGTTGATGGTTGCATGAAAGGACAACAGAAGTTGATAGCCTACCATTGAGTAAACATAGAAACTGTCAAAAATTTAGAATACTTTAAAGAGAAATACTTGAAAGAAATCAATGTAGTTTTTATTTTACAGTAGGAAAAACAATAAAGGCTGTGTGTCTGGTCATATTAGAAGATTGCCAACTCAACATATGCTTTTGGCTTGTAGAAGTGATAGCCAGTTGAAATGCATACTTCAGATGTACTGAATGTTATTTTTCTTCCAGTGTGAGAGAAAGTTTTCTTTGCAGTAACATTTCTTGCTGCATGAGCATGACCACCACCTGTTACACATGACTAGCAGAAATACAATCCTACTGTGGCTGGGACACCCACTAGCTTTCCAAACTCATAAAAATGGTTTCCTACAGTGTCATAGGAACCTCAGCAGCTGAGGTAAAAGATGGGAAATGGTCAGAAACACTATGCTAAGGCTTTCATCTGCAGGTCACTAGTTCAAATTCAACTGAAGTTAATACCAGCTAAAAATAATTAGAATGACTGTTAGACTATATGAAATGTTATGAAATGTTATTGACTCCTACATCAGAAACTCATCCACAAAACCATTTTTTTTTTTTTTTACAAAACCATTTTTTTTTGTGTGTGTGTGTGTGTGCTAAGGTTCTTTTCTTACGGGTTTAATGGGCCAAACCTGCAGCTACAGCATGTCAGAGTTGAGGCTTATGGGCAGACAACGTGGGGAAACATGCTTCACTTGTACTCAGCTGGTTGTGCAGATAAAAGAAAATGTTGGTTTCCAAGGGTCTTAAGGGCACCTTTCATAAGCACCATATTGATCAAAATGTTATCATGCTGTTTGTCTTCCACACAGACATACACAACACCTTGCCTTTTTTTTTTTTTTTTTTTTTTTCCCTCAAAGAAAAGTGCTAATTTTCACGTTTCAGTGACTGAGACTCTGGTACTGCTGTTATTATTTTTTCACTATAGGAACCTTGTTACAGACTGAGCAGTTAATTAAGATGGGTCAAGCAAAAATTATGCATATTGAAACTGTTTAAAAAACCCTGCTTTTGTTTAACATTCTTTTACTTCTGTGTTATAGGATCTGAAGCTGTATTTTGTCTTCAGAAATTGTACTAAACAATCATGAAATTATATGTCAGAAGACAGGCTTTCACTAGCAAGAAAAACAATAAATTTTAAGTAAGAGCCTGAATTCTGTGACTCCCTTGAAAATATCTGACTTCTTATCATTTATTTGATTTACTTCCTTCTTTGTGTATTCCAATCATATGGAAACATTGAAGCTTCATCTATGTATTCTTGAAAACACGATGGAGATAGGAAGACAAAGATAAAAAAGCACTGGCAGAGTTAAACCTAACCTATGCTGTGCTCTCGACACTGCCTGCTGTAACACCCTCATGGACAAACTGATGAACTACAAGCTACATAAGCGGGCAGTGATGTGGACTGAAGATTGTTTAGCCCAGAGAAGAAAAGGCTCAGGGAGGATCTTATCAATGTTTATAAATATCTGATGGGGTGGTGTAAAGATAAGAGCCTGAATCTTCTCAGCAGTGCCTAGTGAAAGGACAAGAGGCAATGGACAAAAATTAAAATACAGGAAATTGTTTACACACAAAACTTTTTTTACTGTGAGGGACATCAAACGCTGGCGCAGGTTGCTCAAAGAGGTTGCGGACTCTCCATCCTTGGAGATATTCAAAACCCAACTGGACATGGCCCTAAGCAGCTGCTCTAGATGRCACTGTTGGAGCAGGGGGATTGGACCAGACAATCTCCAGAGGTCCCTGCCAGCCTCAACTGTTCTGTGACTCTGTAACACCCTACAGAATTTCCTAACATCACCTGTGTGGTGACAAGTATGGGTGAAGCAGTTTGGGATATATGGCTGGCTGTCCCATATTTTATCTGTTTCCTCTTACATCCCCATTTAACTGGAAGATCCAATATCTTTCCTTAGGTCATTATAGAAATCAATTTGCAGTTGTTGAACTGATCTTATATCAGAGAGAGCTGTCTGGAGACATTTCTGTCAGGATTTAGTGACCTCCTCCTACCTGAGCTATTTACTACAAAGTAATTTGAAATCAGCTTCAGTAAAACAGATGAAATATTTGAAAAAAAAAGAGAAGAAAAACTAGGAAAATAGGAATAAAGAATATTGTCATCCAAAAAAAGTAGCAATTATCTGTAAGTAAATTTATTTCCTTCTTTCTTTTGAATAGAAACTGTTTGAATAACACACTCTTTATTCATTATTATAAAGTTATATTGTTTTCAGACTTGTTTGGATCTTTCAGATATTAACTGTAACTGATGTTTACAGAACACTCATCTCTTCTCCCATTTTTTCTTTCCATCACTGTTTTTTGCTGACAGCTCTCCTTTTGTCTGTGTCTGTATGTCTATCTACCTACCTATCTACCTATCTTTTCCTTGACAGCCTGAAAAAGTCACTGAGTAGGTGAGAGAAGAATGCTGCTGTAGCCCTGGGGAAAGTGTACAAAATTGTCTTTTGCAGGCTATTCTTTCTATGCAGAATGCTTTTTTTACTTTTGAACTTGGTGATATGTAGCTATATTTAGATGTGTTTGTGGCAGATGCTTCAACGAGATTTGCGCAAGTGCTAAGATACGGATACGTTTATGTGCAAAGGCAAAAATGAGGGTAGTGGGTACTGAGATGTCCAGATGATCTCAAAGGAGACAGCACCAGTTAGGCTGATGGTAAATAATTAGGGTACACTTAATATCATATATAGAGACAATCAGCTCTGTTGTCTAACCTGKGACAATTGTATCATGACTAAATACAGAACCTAGTTTAGGAAAGGTGCTTATCCACATATCTTATATCAGAGTTAGGACAGATGAATTCCAGCACTTACATCCAGTTTTAAGTGGTTTTTTTTTTTTCAACACAAAATACAAGTTTTCTATACATCTTAAACTCACATCTCTAGAATAAATATATATAGTGCACTTCAAAGTAAATTCTAATTATATCAGAAAGTGAGACATACACCTGCACACTGCTCAGCATTCACAAAGTGCTTATCTCTGTGGCGGTGCTTCTTCCTGTTTCTTTTAATTCATTGACATCTCTTTGTCCTCCCAAAAGCAGTAATAGAAAATTAGCACACCAGAAGAAATCAGAGGGTAACAGAATGATTAGGAAATCAAAACATTTGGTTAAAAAATACTCTCTCCTTTATATATGTGACTTCAAATTAAAACTTGTGCAGTCTGGAAGGGGTAAGCTGGATTTCTGCAAAAAACAGAGATGTCTCTACAATACCTGTATATGATGATGAATATACTAACTCTCATTCTATGAGGTCATCTAGAGTATGATTGTAGACATTCAGTCTCCTTACAGAGATACAAAAATAAATATTAAGTAGAGTAAGGGCTGAAACTCTGAGTCTTTAGCACCAGGCTCAACATTCATTATTTCCATCATTTTTTATGATGCAATATTTAGCTATGTTACAGAAAAAGGCTAATCTCTCCTGACAAAGCTATTCTTCAGAGCTCCAGCTCAGAATACACTCTTGTGCTTGTCCAGCTCAGAATACTCCTGTGCTTAAAGGATTCCCATTTGAGGTAGAGGAAACAAAATCCTCTCTCTGTAGGGTTTATAGGTAGAGATTAGAAACATCATCTCYTACCTCTTGGGAACATCCTAATCTATACTAGGCTGTTGAGTATTCAGAAGTAGGATTCCTCTCATTCTTCATGTTAAAACTAATCCACTTTGTATAAAACATTCAAATGGTCACTGATACAGAGAGCAGAACAGAGAGAGAGACAGAGGGRGAGAGAGAGAGAGAGAGAGAGAGAGAGAGAACAAGGCTCCAGCCTGGGGGTCAGACCAGGAGATGGGACGCCTATATCAGACCATGCCAGTAAAATGATATGGTGTTATTTAAATCAAGTATTTCCCACCTCATCTGAATACATAGAACGCATGTAGAATAACCAGGAAGTCAAGCACACAACTGTATACTTAACACTGCATTTGAAATTTCTTTCCTTGACTTGGTCTCTCACTTTCTGCTCAGTCAGTGGAAGGATATGGGATGGAGTATGTTCTGACAAGAAAGGCAACATGATATATTGCATATTACAAAAGAAATAATTTATACTGGACTAAGGATGCACAAAAAATGAAAAACGTTGTTTTTGTAGGTTTCATTTGGATGGACTTAAAGGTCATTTTTTAAAGATGAAGATTCCAGAAAATTCTGGACATGATGGGAAGTAACTTCTAATCCATTTCAGGGAAAACATATATATACATACATATATACACACACACACACACTTATATGTATATACTCATAGATATAGATATAGATATTCACACAGATCAAACATTTCTGATATGTATATATATCTGTGTGAATGAACAGAGTGGGTGAATTATTACCCATATTAATTCTTAGCTAGCAGATGAATTAACATCAAGTGATTGCTCTTACTTGGATTTTTCCATTTCAAGTATTTTATAGGATTTCTTCAGTGAAAGAAGTCTGAGGCAAAAGCAGTATTCTACAATCTCCTTTAACTAATCACCTGGTGATTAAGAAATTGGTTTCCACTTACTTGACACTAATCTCTTTCTGTATCCAAAAGTACTACTAGAGAGAGGTGCTCTGTGGGCAGTTGTGCTCCTTGACCACTTCTTTACTGTGTGAAAGTATGAAATTAAAGAAAGCTGCCTATGCTTTGTTATCTTTGAGTTTTATTCATCAGAAATGGTTCAGGCCAGCTACATATATATATGTATATGTATTTTTTTTGCTAACATATGACAACGAAAGTTTGTGTGTGTACACATGGATATATACATTAGTTCCCAAAGAGTGCATATTAAATAGGCAATCCAATGCAAAAGTCTCTCCAGCTTGAAACAGATGTAAACATTGTCTCATAAAACCACACATTTGGCTGTGCTCTTAAATGTCTTCAGCAATTTGATTTTTCTTCTATAATTTCTTATAATTAAAAGTTGTCAAAAGTTGTCAGGATGTTTTGTTAAATCTCTGCTATGGCATCAAAGTGGATTAGTCACCCTACACGGAGTGCATACTAGGTGGAAGGATTTATTGACTCTGTGATTGTTATTGGGATTAAGATACTTGCCCATTCACATAACAGAACTGATTAATTTGGGTAAAACTCTTCATTAAAAAAATTCTGACTCAGAGAGACACTRTGCATGTGGGAATAAATGGAAAAAGTCTCCATTCAGAAAGGTCAGTGTGCACAGTGAGCAAAAGAACTCTCTGTTCTTGAACATTCACCATTCTTCCTTTCTGAAAAAAGAAGCAAACAGGTAGGGAAGAGTAGAGGAGAGACATGGGGGCAGCTCCCAGGAGGAAGGGTCTCGGTTATTCCTTGGAGGGACCTTCACTTACACCAAGGCATCCAGGGCTCTTCACAGTAGCTTCTAAGTGAAGCACCTAAACATCAGACAACATGATCTTCACTGACAAAGTCTTGTGTGCTGCTACATGTGAAGAATATTTTCATATACTCTTATTTTCATATACTCTTTCATATACTCAGGTATATTTTGACTGGCCCAGGCTTTAAGGAAATCTTAATTTACTGTAGGCAATCTGTAAAGAACACTAAATTAGCCATCATGACTGTTTAACAGAAATGACATTGGGGATGCTTTTAGGTGCCTGCAGCATTCAGTTGAACTGTTGCCATTTGAAATCAGATTAGTTTGATTTAGAGCTATAAGATTCAGTGTTGACATACAATTTGCAAAACTAATGCTAGTTGAAAAATATAGGAAAACTTTAAAAAGCTCAATTATTAGTTACACCAGCCTTAAACATAGTAAAGACACGTAATAGGAATGGACAGAAATGTTTCTAAAGTTTTCTTATCACCTGGATTGTTTTAAAATGTTGTATACATGAAATACTCTGCTGTATGTTAATTATGTGCATCTATTTAAAAGTATATCTATTTCATAGTTTCTAAATCTAATTGAGATGATTTTAACAGTCGTTAATTTCATTTGCTGATTTTGAGAACAATTTGCTGAGTGCTAAGATGATACTCTAATGATGGAAGCAAGCATGAAAGCATACCTTGAGAGATACTAGTTCACCCTGCAAGCCTAAAAATAAATACACTTTCTATATAATTGTTAACAGTGGTAAGACCCATAGTCCTAGTACTAAATCAAAACACTGTGCCTTTTTTTTAAAGTATTTCTAACATTGAATAAAAGAGGTGAACAAGCTCAGCTGCTCTTAACTAGCATGGTGACAAAAACATTGGAAGCAGCTTGAAATTTGAAGAGAGGCTCTCAGTTACCTTGGCTGGTAATTCTCGTGTATGTAAAACTTCCTAGCGTATACAATGCCACATAAAAACAGTATAGACAGAAACAGCCAAACACCTTTCGCTAGAAGATGGCTGTGGGAAATAACAGCAAAACAACATTCTGCTCAGGGGTAGAAAGCTAATAAATACTAAAAAAAATCACTACGGACCCAAAAGAATTGCATTTAATGCTGACCTTAAATTGCTTCTAGGGTTAAACACCAGATTTTTAGGTAAACAGAACAGAATGCCCTTAGATTTATCACCTCTTAGAACTGAATTTCTCAAGATTTCACCAACAGATTGAGTAATATGAAAGGAATTATCAGAAATACTATGCTTCAAGTCATATCATCCCATGTGATTGCACAGCACCTACCCAATGGGGTTCTGCATCTGACTGGAATCGCCAAATAGTACTGTAATAAYCATCTTTTACAATAACAGATATTAAGACCTAAATCCCATATCCTGAAATCCCTTTAGCATAAGTCACTGAAGTTGGACAGAATAACTAAGTACTTTAAATAGAAATGTCTGAGGAATAATTAACAGACAAATTTTTTATGTAAAAAAAAAATAGAGCTCATCGTAATAGAAACAGTATTGAACAATGCTTTCCTTTACCTGAATACTGCAGAAAACGCAAAAAAAATCTCATGGTATTATGCATGAGTACAGTAATATAAAAACTATGAGAAACAATGTTGAACATAGGTGTTTGCTTATGATAACTTCAGAATGAAGAAAAACAAATTCCCTCTGTAACAGTCTTTCTATTCCCTTTACAACAGAGCCAAAAAGTTAATCATAGAGCTGTCATACATATTGTTTTAAAGAAAGCAAGACATTCTGGCTTCACACAAATGCTAATAATGCATTTTAATATATGTCAATACACTTTTGCTAAAAGAGCTGGTTATGTTTGACTTAACCTCTGGCATATAGGTATGTATTTATCTCTATCATGGAGATTCCAATTAATTAGACAACACATGCCACGTGCAACATAAGCAATGTAGTGACTACAACAGCTTAAACTATAGTCTCCAGCTTAAACTGTAGTCTCCTCACATTTTAAAAACCTTCCAGGAACAATTCTGGAGATGGCTGGTGTTTTAATGTAAGAATCAAACAGAAAAGTTAGACCTCTTAGGAATAATGTGGTAGCCATATGTGACTATTTTTTAACTAGCATTGATACTCCCTTTCACTGGGCAAAAAAAAAAAAAAAAAAATCTGATCTCCTTCGAGATTTTTGTTACTTTTCAGTTGACTACTTAATCTAGCTATCTAGAAACATTTGAAATTCAAAATAATAGTAACAACATCCCTTGCATTTTACAGTTCATTAATGTCTCTGAAAGAAATTCTAAATGCAAGTTGGTATCTAGCAAAGAGTTATACAGGCTTGAGCTTATCTACCTGGACAAACCACCATGGAGTTCACTCTCTTATCACAAGATGTAACTGGAGATGCTATAGATGTGCTATACTGTACAAGAAACAGGGTGTGTGTATACCTGAAATATTCTTTACACTCTATATAAAGAAACTAATAATTTCATCACTGGCTAAAAAAAGGAGTGAGAGTTTGAGCTGAGATCATAAAATATTTTCTTTGTAGGTATATAGTACAAACCACAGCACTGTGAAATACCCTTCAGAGTGAAGTTTTAAAGACATAGATTTACYTACTAAAATCTCAGGTTTGAAAAACACTGATGCAGTGGCTTTAGGAGTTCTTGGTGTTTAAAATTCAGTTCTATTTATGTGCACAATTTGTAAAATTGGGGTCCTGAGTTTCCTGGACAGATATTGCCCTTTTTTTTTTTTTTTTTTTTAATTCAAGTTAAAAGAATGATTTTTTTGTTAGGAGCACAAGAGGATCCACAAAACAATCCGTGTTCTTTGTGCCTTGTACATCAGCACCAGTAATAAAAATACAAGGCAAACACGATTCACAGTCATGCTCCCATCGTCTGCACRCTCCTGCTCCACCTGGGCAGCCTTTTCGCTTTGAGAGGTAACAACAAAGCACCTGAGGTTATAATCAGAAGACAATTAAGTTGCACAAACAGTCTGAGTTTCTTTAATGACTCTGCTGGACTGTGGCTCAGAAAATAAACAGAATTCACTTTTGGAGCTATACTAACTCTTTGAATTTATTTGCATGGTAAACAAGTTCTGGGAACCAGAACTCTTTTACCTTAGCACAAAAGTGTAACTATGTGTATAGTATACACACATAACTATGGCTTTTTATTTGGAGCTTCTAGGCAGTTCAGGTACCATAGTGTTCCTTCAGCTCTTTAAAATCATTCAGGGTGAAAGGAACTATAAAACAGTTTAAGATACCATTTTGTGATAAACACCTTTTAGATGACTGGCACAGTAAATTGAAATGCAATTTAATATAGCCAAATGTAAAATAATAAGTCTGAATGCAATGAATCAGAAGAAGAGCATATTTTCCCTTCTGAGGTAGTTATGCAACCTACTGGCTGGGAAAGGGCTTTCCAGGCTACTGTACAAATGCACCTGTAGCTATTAAATTAGCTTACAACTTACATAAAAACAGAAAATCAGATAGCTAGCATCATCATTAAAGATCTCATAGATCTAAATATTGTTATTCCACACTACTTTTTAATTTTATCAAAAAGGAATATTCAGTTTTGTCACTTTCATAGGAAAATTGTTACTATTTTCCAAGAGAAAGTTAAATGTTAAGCTTAAGGATTTTTTTGATTTCTAAGAGAAATTATTGAAAAGATGCTCAAAGGTGATAATGGAAAACCAGGAATCAGTCATCGTACAAAGTTAGATGATTATGGCTCAAAGCATCTTAAGGCATTAGAAAATTTACAGTAGTAGGCATCTTGATGCTCTTATTAATATCCAGACAAATCAAATGTATTAATACTGGCATTTAAATAGTTATATTAAAACAGATCTGATCTACATGAGACCAGTAGGGGACTTGGATGAAATACCCTATACTCTTTCCTTATTCTTCCTTGGGCATTGATTTCTTGACACCACCAGAAATAAGATATAAATTCTTATCCTGAGACATACATAGAATAGATAACCTTTAATACGAATCATTTGGGTCACTCCTTTGCTCCTGTGAGTCAAGCCGAACTGAATTAAAAATGCATCAGGCTGAAAGATTTGGTACATTTAAACAGAACTAGGGAATGATGAAAAATTGAGGAAATTTATAAAATTACCTCCAGTGTTGAAATGAATGGAAAACTGTATAATAAAATTGAAAAGTAACAAGGAATGCGGACATCTGAAGGAAATAGCTGATTATTACTACGTTGGGTTTTTTCTTCCAAGAGTTTTATCGTATCATGATCAAGAACATAGAGGCCGTTTCATTAGACTGYTAGAAGTGAGTCTAATATCCAAATTGTGTATTCATAATGTGTTTGAGAGAGAACATTTGAAACATTCTCTATCTAGATGAACCGAATCACTTCACTACTCTACAGTGAGTTCCCATTTAATATCCTGTGTTAGCAGCTATTAAAAGTTCCAYGTACATCTTAGACTTACATTACACACAGCCTTACAGAGCTTGCTGTAACAGCCAGGCATTGCCAGTTAAGAAGAACCTCCATAGGCTTCACACGTCATAGGTCTACAAAAAAACATCTACTGTAGCTAGCCAACATGAAATGAAAGAAGACTGGGTAGTCAGAACCATTTCTGTGGTTTAAAGGGCATATTTATTTATATTGGCCTAGATGTAGGCCAATCTGTCCAAGCAAGTGTAACTGTGCCTCTTACCCTGACCAGACTCAGGTTTTGATTTGGATGGTGGCTTGAGTGAAGCGACTAGCTGGTTGGTACAAATTTCTAATTATATTTTGGCTAGCTGCCTTCTCAATTAGCTGCCACATCCCCTTTGGAATTTCTTCCAGGGAAGATAAGTAACCAAAAATTAAACTTTAGTCATCTATCAAGTTTGATAAAGCTAAGCCACTCCACACACTGTTGGAAGCAAGCTTGAGTCAATCTCCCAGAAGTGCCACTTCGCTAATGAATGTAGTGCTCTAGTCTCAAGGTCAAAAAAAATACTAGATCATGTGATTCAGATTATTACCTTAGACTTACATCAGCAGTGATTAAAATCTGCATGTTTATCTCTGGCAAAAGATGAAGTTACCAAAAGCAACAACATTCTCATATCATCTACGAAAACACTAAGATTTTTCTTAGTAATGGTCTTTCCCTTATGTAGGCTTACATGGTGCAGCTCAAAAACAAAACACAAGACAACAAAACAAAACAAAACCACAAAGAAAAGGCATACAGCTCTAAACAGCTCCCAGTCTGCTTCTGGGAAATTTAAGAGTGGGACTAAAGTGAATTTAAGTTTTTGAAACTACTATTTAAGGGAAACAGGATGGTATTTACCTCATGAAACAGGAATTTGGCCCAAGGAAACATAAATGGCTGGGAAAATATTTTCCCTTAAACTCTTGTAAAACAAAGAACAAATATTAAGCAAAATGTAAGACACAGGAGGCACAAGCTCAGCAAGTAAAACACTGTGCAATGCTAAAGAGACATAGCAATACAAATTACAAAAAAAAAAAGAGAAAAATGAAGCATTTGTTTTTAAAAATAAACAAACTGCAAATTGGTTATGTAAGAAGTAGGATTTGTTGAATTTCTCTTTTAGTTATTCAACTGTAGGATCAAGAATATTGGAGTTAGGACTTCCAGACCATTTGGAAAATCAAACAAGACAGATACACAAAATCATGTTCTCCACAGTTCATCATTTTATAGAAATTTTTCTTACAGAGTTCTACAGTGTAGAGCCCAGGAAAATAAACAAATAAAACTTCAAGACAATTTTACAAAGGCTTTAAGTTTGATGTAACACAAATATGTACTGCACTTGTTCTTACACAGTCTGTCATTGTACCAAAAATGCTGAATTGTCAGAAAAAGGGCTATACCAATTAATACCAATCAGCTTTTTAAAGCTGTGGAAAAATTCACCCTGCAGTCTTATGAATGATTTGTTTGGATTTACTGGATTATTAAACTAAGAATGGATTTAGCTGTTGTTTTTAAATAAACTTAAATTGTGATATTTACAGTTTCAATACCTTGAAATTAATAATATGCAGAAATGAGAATGTATTTATATGAATGGTTTATAGTGATTAACCTCCCAAACAGTAATTTTGTGCACATTATGTTGCACTTTTGAAACATAAATTCTGAAAAACAAAAGTTGTTTTAAACCAGCTTCCTTAGATAGAAACATGAACACCATCACATTAAGCTCTGAGTTTTTGAATGTGTCTCTAACTGAGTTTTAAACAAAAACCAAGCTCAAACTTTCTTAAATCAAATAAATGGAAGGCTTCAGTATGTCCTGCTGAAGGAAGTATCATCTGAAATCAATCTTGAATTACAAATAATAAATATTTACAAAATAAATCCATCATTTGGAAATCATTTATTCCACAAAGGATAAAAAATGAATATATGAATATATGTCTATATTCTGTGCGTGTATTTTATATATATATATATATATATATATATATATATGTATGTATATACTGATTCATATATGTATTTGTAATGGACAGAATTTGGCATAAATCAGCAAAAAATTGCTTCAATGCCAGTTCCTATTTATCTAGAAAGTACTAACTAGTTCCTTCTCAAAAATGACAGCTCATCAGCTGGGTGTGATAGGAAAAAAAGCCTAATCACAGGATAACTAAGAAATGATGTTCACATGATATTGTAAAGAAGGTATTTCCATTAGAAAYCAGGAAGTATTGATGCTGATTTATAAAGCACTGATAAGAACTCATTTGAAATATAGAGTACCTTCTTGTTAAATTATGAATCTGAACAGAAATAGATGAAGACAAAGCCTGCTAATATGTTTAAGGCAATGAAAAGACATTCATATGACAAAAAATACAGGAGATTGACTTGTTTAGCCTAGCGATTGAAGCTTGGTACAAGACCTACATGGAAGGAMGAAGAAATATCTAGGTAAAGGACAATGTTGGYACAAGAACAGATAGACATGAGCTATCCCTCAGTAAGTTTAGCCTGTAAATTACATGTCCAGCCATAGCCTTTTAATAAATGTAACGCATCCAACAAGCTAACACACTTCACAATAAGGCTTGATTAGTTTTTGAAAGCGATTACGTGATGTTGCTGACTCCAATAACAGAGGCTAGACTTGCTGACCTGGAAGATTCAGTTTCCACTGAAGTACAAGGGATTCATAAGACAAAATGGTACCAGAGAAATAGCAGATGCTAGATGAAGTTTTCATTCTTTTCTCATTTATATCCTATTAATGAAATTAATGCAAATTTCTGCAAGATTTAGTCCCCTGCTACCCTGTGAGAATGATGGAAATGAAGTGCAAAAGTTTTAATTAATCAAGCTTTTGTATCAGGGAAGAAACACAAACAATGCATTAAAGCAGTTCTCGAACATGATTTTTTTTCTCTGTTATGGCCTTTCAAGTCCTGCTGTCAGTTTTTGTCCTGTGAGTTACTCTGCTAGAAATAAAAGTGTCAGGAATGAAGTACATTTTAAGCAATGTAGAAAAATAAAAATGAATCGGAGAAACACAGCAGTGCATCTGGGTACAACTCCTTGCAGCTTAGATAAATCTGCACAGCTTGCTGTTGATCTGTCAGGGTCAGAAGCAGRTGGTCTAGAGTTATAATCACACCTTATGATGGATGTTATTTGCTTTGTATTTCTTCTGAAGAATATGTGACATCAAAGACAATTAAACAAAAGTCTGGCTTCTCTGCCCTCAAAAACCTCTACGTAGCATACAGTGAGCTTTGCCTTTTCCCTGAGTACATAGCACAGAGTCAAATTTTACTCCCTCAAATGCACAAAATGAACATGATATGACACATTATCTCAAATCTTCTACTCAGTTTCCAGACCGAGGARGTAAAAAAGGAGGGAGACTATGGACTCCTTAGCTGCAGACTTCTGAAAATGAACCYGGCCGAACCCCTTGATCCCCCTCTCCTGCACCCCATACATGCCACGTGCCACGGACACCCTCACCATGACCCACTTGCTTCTCCACTGCAGTACTGCAACAGTCCCAGCTCCCGGCCATACCCTAGCTGTTTCCCTAAGCCCCCTCTACGTACACGCTGACTAACCAGTCCACTAAACAGAGCACGTTCCTGTTACTTCACATCACAACCTCTTTCAGTGTTGAGGGGCCCTAGTTTGGGCCTTCCTTCTCTATCCACTTGTTAATGAACACAAAAAACACGGGTGTTTATGAAATACCACCATTCCTCTGTCAAATACGGTTGAAACCGGCCAGTTATCGGAGGGCACTGACAGATAGAATGATCATGTGAGACACATTCCCTAGGAAACCAGGCTAAAAATAAGAGTACTGATTAATCTCGTATTTCTTATCTCAAATTTATCCTATAATTTTTGTAGCAGGCCAGTTTTTCCTTTTCCTCAACTCTCCACTGCCACTGTATTTGAAGAACTCCTTGCTCATTTCAGCATTATACGTAATTCAGCTTTCCGTATTTCATTTTGTTCCTGCAGTTATCGGTTTAACTTACTTCTGCATATTTTTGTGGATCTGCCAATCCCCTTCTTTACTATGCCATGTATATATATTTTTAACACTCTTCACTTACTGCTTGGGCTGCTCTTTATATCACCTTACTTAATCATGTTGGCCTTTTCCAATTTTTTGCTGTTTAAATTTAAAAAGGAATGGATTTCAATTGCAGTCTGTTCAAGTATTTCTTAAATATTCACCACTTCTCCTCAGTACGTTTGGCACATGTTATAGAATTTCTATTAAAATCACCCAGGGCATTTTACATTCTTTCAACTCTGCTTTTCTAGAGAAAAAAATAATAAAATAACCCCTTAAAACCCTTGGGTATTTCTCTTTAAATGTTTACTCTCTTGAGATTTTAAAATTCACTAATGCTGTATTCCTAAGTTCTAATATTCTTTGACTTGAATTTGCTATACATTAAAAAACTGACTTCCAGTAACAATCTAATTCATGTGGGTCAACAAATGAGTAAGCGACAAAGCATCCTTAGTATTCCTGATTGTGGCAGTACGGCTTTTAGGTAGTAAATCTCCATCCCTTTCCATATTGCATATTCTCTGCGAAATATATTATCTGTAAGAAAACACATTCTCTGTAAGTATTCCTAAATATCTGACAAAACCTATCAAGTTTTATATGAGTGTGACTCTGCTATTCAGTGGTTTTATACTGGTAAGAAGCTGATAGAGTAACAGGTGATCTTAGGGTCAATGGGAAAGTGTGAAACACACTTACAAGATCTGGAAAATTCAGCCTCAACCTCTTTGTGAAACTCCATCAGGTTATTCAGCAATGAGTTATCTTCTGCTTGACTGTYGGGGTCTAATTCTATGCCTGCTGGAATACTTTCAGCTCACACACCAGATAACCAGTTATAATAGTCTATAGATACCCTTTATATGAAACATGATTTCCCTTCTGTGTGTTCTTCTCTCCATATGAATATCCTGAAGAGTCATAATCCCTAAGAGTAAGAGGAATTAATGACATAGTACAGGACTCTGAGTGAGAGTCTAAAGGCTAGCTCTGGACTCCTGTGTGCAAGTGAAGAAACTCTGTAACATGTGCAAAAAACTTGTCAAAAAGAGGTACTCACATGATCATGCAGTAATTCAACAGTGTGCAAATTCACTTTGAACAAGTTACAATTTCCTCTATTTTCATTCTACCGGAAATTAACTCTTCCATATGCATACTTCTGATTATTTTCCTTGTGCACATTAAATTATTATTCTCAGTTAATAAAAAAATACATTTGGCAAATGTTGTCTCAAGGATCAGGAAAATAAATCCAGGTCCTCGACTCCTACACAGCACCTCAGACTTGTTCCACTTTTCCCAAAATAAACTGGCAAGGCACACTCATGAGGTCCAGTCATATTTGGAGGGCAATGCAGAGTGAAATCATTCCATAAAAGAACTGTGTCCAAAGACCCTAGATGTTTTAGGACGGCCTGATTTGGATGCATTTTTGGGAAGTGTCAATGGCTTCAGCATAGCTGTGTGAATGCGAAAATAGAAAGAACATTATTTAAAACTAATTTCACAGTGCAAAGTAATTGTTCAAATTTTCATTTTGAAAGCTCCTCCTTCCAGGACTTCACATGCAATAACTTACACATGTAAAAAAAAATCAATGCAGAATGYCTAATTAATCTGCCTCACTGAAACTTCAGTTTCAGCATGTATCTGGCCAAAAGAAATCTAATGAATCTGTAACTATATAAAACAACATAACTAATTCAGCAAAAGGTCTGAATATAATTTAGTGGTCTCTAGAAGTGGTTGTAAAATGTCACAAGCTTGTCATAAATATCCATACAGTAATGCTGCAAACTATTTGAATCTACAAGTTTGGAAAAGAAACAGATACAGTATGACTATGAAATATAAAATCATGATCAATCAATATAAATTGCAGTAGCCCACAAAAAAAGAGATTCATTAGCATGACATTAGGATTTTGAAAATCAGATATTGGTATAATGTAAATCAAAACAAAGATTCCCCCAAATGTCTTGGATATTCAAGACAAGAAATATCCAGTTATGCTCTGTATTTAGTATCACCCAATGATTTTATGAACTAAGGTAAGAAAAATCACTTTATCAGACTAGAAGAATCTTATAAGAAAGTACAAGTGACTAAAAAAATCAGGAATTAGAACTATATTAGCTCTCAGTATCCAGGGAAATTAATTATTTCTGAAAGAGTCATCTTCAGTAACAAAAAGGTTTGTTGATAAAAATGAACAAACATATTCATAAAGTCATGAGGTAAAAACATCTCACATAATAGTGTAAGATATTACATTTCACAATCTTAAACTATGTAATTCTTTCTAAGAATGTTTTTGAAATTTCTGTTTATGGTTTTACAGTGCTCATGAAGATTCCTAGAATTATTCCTTAGAAATAACTGCTGTAGTCACATTAATGTACTCAATGAGCTTTCAACACGTCCTAGGTTACATACTTAGATCTGCATCCACTGAAAAGTTGAGCACTTCTCTGCTGAAGTGTGATTCACAAAACAAAAAAAAGCATTTGTTCTTATAGTTGACAGTTTGCTTTACCTTTCAGCTTCTCAGATCCAATATTTAAGAAGTAAAGTTGACAACTGGATAGTGGGTGAAATAAAGTGGATACAGAAATACAATTATTTGCCAGGGGAGACTAATAGGCAGCACAGTCTGCAGCATAGTGCTGCTCTTCCCTCTTCTCCATTCCCTTGTTCTCAACAATCCTCACAACTGGCTTGCCTTTGCTTTTGCTTAACCATGCCCTGGAAAAGTACAGTACAATACTGTACAGCTTACAGGAGCATAAGCAACGTGACTTAATCTGTTGTCATCTATTTTGCCTGATGGAGTCTTGTTCAGGTCCGAACTTGTTCCTAAGGACTCAGGTAGGACCATTTTCATGTTGATCATGGGTTTCAAGCCAGTAGATGCTTGCCTCAGAATCTGTAARTTCCAGATAGACACAGAATTCTCCTTGAAATAATTCTATGGCATCCGGAGATTCATTTCTTGCAGCTTTCTCAAAAGCCTTTGGGATAGGCAAAGCCTTCAGAGAATTTCACCTTTAGCACTGGATAAACGCTAAGCAGAGTTAGCTGAATTCATCAGCAATATAGGAAGACACTCAAAAAGATAGGTTGGAGGAAATTAAAATACGGGCAGATGTACACTCAAGAGCTTAGAAATATGTGTAAGAACTGGCAGAATAGGAGGGTGAAGGAGTAGGGAAGAAGTATGGATAGATATTCCCACAGCTCTAAAGAACAGAGGGAGGTGTAGATGTTCTTCATCTTGAATCAATATTAAAAAACAACTGAAGAAAATGAAAACAATCTATATTGCTTTTCACAATTATTTTATGTGCATTGCTTGTGCATCCTAGAAAGTAGCTTCTCTGGGACCTGCAGGGTGGGTCATTCAGCAAATGCTGAAATGGGTTTTTTTGCTCATTTGTTTTTCTGCCAGAATGTGTATCATGTCCTGAAAGATCATTTATTTACAGTCTCCTTCCTACTTTGTCTCTCACTATTTTTCACACATGGGAATCAGAATAATCTGTGTAATATTTCTTGAGATTGTTGCATGAATCTTTTTGTCTCTACGTTTAAGAGATTCAGTGTTGGATCCATATGTGATGCTTCTGTTCTGGAGAACAACTTTTGTAAATTTAGTAGTTGTTATTTCTTAAGAAACAGCACAGTCTGTGTGATTATTCTCAGGCTCACAGTATATTTAACCTCTGCCCTCACTGAGCACTCACTGAGTTTCTCAGGATAAAGTCTTTCTGTGATAGGGTATTGGTATTTGCTCTGCAACAAGAGGAGCTATTTAAAAAGATCTCTCAATCATTATTTCTAAATTGCCCTGATTATTATGAGACTTTGCTGTGACCCAGGAATCTCAAGATTGGATAACACTCACCCGTTATTTGAGTTCTGTAAATTCTTGGTCCATGCAGTAATAGTTGTATATTTAGGCTAAAAATCATGAGAAAAACACTCGAACAACCTTGTGGCAGAACTGTTTTAGCAAGAACCACTGAGAAATTGCAATCTGGGAGAGATCATGAGCAAAAAAAGTGAGAGTGTAATAATGCCTATTGTAATTGCCTATAGTAAACAGTTACCAACCCGAGAGCTGGCCAAGCAGAAGTAAGGAAAAGAAGTACAAATTCAAGTACCTTTAGGGATTCAAAAATGTCTAGCTTAGGAATTTAAATCTTCCTGAGTTATTTCTAGTGCTCTGAAAACCTTTCCACCTGTTGGTAATTAACAAGTTATCCAAAACCTTAAGTCCTCATTCCGCCTATTTTGTTTCCCAACAAATCTCCTTTCAAACAAAAACCCCCAGTGGCAGCTCAAGAAATCTCATCAAAGTTTAAATTGGACTACTAACAATTTCAGAAGACTAGTAAGCCCATCAAGAAGCATTGTATTTTTATGAGCCCTTCCTATCTGTAAGAAAAGCCGATGACAGCAGACTTTGGATGCTTCTACAACCACTTTATGCTTGCCCTTTGTRCCCACCACTTCTTTGTTCTTTGATAGACTGCCAGGTGGCTGTAAACTGCAGTTTTCCAAAACAGAAAGTTTTCCTATTTTTTTATTCACCTTTAAAACCTCATGACTGAAAACTTATTAWGAAGAAAACCTTCAGGCAAGGTGAAATAAATTTTGAATCATCTCCCAAGATAACTCTGTTTTCCCAAATGGACCCCTACAAGCCTTATCACACTAAAGACTCTCGCAGTGGGAGGAACTTTTCTYTTTTAAGATCTGGTTACAATATACATCACCCAAGGAGCAAATGGAAGATATTTTGTGTGAATGGCTTTGCGCATTTATAATGTCCACTGATTATGATTATTGTTGAAATTCCCAAACTGTGTTACCCCAATGCATTTTCTTCTCAGGACAAAGCAGGTGGGCTACCATATATAGTCAAAACTCAGTAGCCAGTTAAGAAGTTATTGACCTCCTGCCTCTTATGTGAATTGCTGCATTTGTAGTTATCACCGAGGAAAGGATAAAAATTGCAGTCCATCCCATCATATTAAATAACAGAAAATATTCTGCATTTCAATTTCAGAATCTTCAACTACAAACAGTTTACTTTTCATAACAGTTGGGACACAATCCTTACAACTCTGAGTTACATATATTTTTCCAGCTGATAAAAAAATAGTMATCTCTTAGGTTTTACTGCCACTTTGGCTGTACATACTACACAACTATTTATCTCATCAAATACTAGTTTACTGCCAGTCATGTCTATCTATCTGGCACAGCACTAAGTCAGAGAAAACATTAAGTGAAAGTGAAGCAGAGCTGGTTTTCATGCTAGGCAGTGTACAACAGAAAGGATGCTGTGGCAATAAACACAGTAGATCTAGAAATGGTCCCCACCCTCTCAGCACAGTAGGATTTTTAACCTGCTCCTTCTAGCAGCTGGTAGGAACGAACAGAATATTATATTACTTGCTTTCCTTACATCCCCTCGAAAGGCATATAGGCCAAACATGAAGGGGTCTGGAAAGGCAAACAGGTGTTAAGAAACTTCTCTGCACATGTAGACTTCTCAAAAGTCAAATACAACTGTCTCTCAGAGTCCCTGAAATCCTCTCCCAAAACTCCTGTTCTGCTGTGTACATGGCTTGCAGAGAAGAGGGAAAGTCACACCTGAGAGAGGAGGCAGTTTAAGCAGACACTAGTGACACACTTCATCTGAGTAAATTTAATTGAAATTTAGGTTAGACTCTACTCCCAAAAAAAGGCATTGCATTTAGACACAATTCAGCTGCTGGAATCAGACTCTGATTTGCCCATTTGCACAGTGCAGGCACTTTAAACATCTAAGCCTACACTTGGAGTAATCCAACATCTAAATGTCTTATCTTTATGCTGCTTATCCTGAGTGAAAGAGGCTTACAGGGAAAATACCAGCTAACATATTCAATTCTCTCCACTTTCCCTGYGCTCCTGCAAAACCTCATGGTCATGTCTATTAATTCCTTTGTAGACCCTGTCTGTGACCAGCATAGCCCAAGCCCCAGCACAGTGACTATTTGAGATGTTAATACCAAATACCTTCATCAGTACTGTAAACAGGCAGAGTTTCCTTCTTTGAAAGTGCCATCAAAAATACCATGCCAGACTTATCATCTTTTCTCTCTGGCCTCCCTTCATAGTCACGATATACTTCGCAGCACCAGATAGCCCAACCACCACTCATGGTCATTGAACGCCACCAACCAAATACACTAGCAGGTGAATTCARGTCTTTTAAATGGTGCCAGGCAAACAGAACAGGGATCTATTTTAATACCAAACAGGTCTGTCTGGAAAGAGCAGGAGATGCAGAAGAAAAACTTCTCTATGAGCTGTGGCCACCTGAGCTACTCCTCTGCTCTCTTCCAGAAGAAGAAGTAAGCAGCTTTAAGAAGAGACAGTAGRGCTTCCTCTTTTTCACATCTTCAGGAACACAAGTGTGAAGAAGAAGCATATGTAATGCAATGAATTTGTCACAGAAGTCAGGGGAGGGAGGGAGAGACAGGGCAAGAAAGCCCTCTAAAGGCAGACACACCTGAAAAAAGAAATAGCCCTACTGTTTCCACTGTSCAGGCAGAGGGACACCCCAGCCCTTTGACCTCTCTGTGCAGCTCCTGTAGCGACCAGCAGTCCTATTTTCCAACATCACCACCATGCTCTCTCCTTTCCAATTCACCTCTGAAGAGCAAACCTATTTATAAAACATAATTATTAACAAATATACACTGCTGGCAGTGCTTTTATAGCACTGCTTTTATATATATATATTCATATTTATTTAGTGAATAATATGTGTTACCAAAGTGAACATAGTCTAGTGTGTGCTGCAGTCATCATACTTTTGGATATAATAGACCATTACTGCATCTATTATCTAATTTAGCAGGTTTGAATGGTATCAGATTCAGGATATCAGGGCTCAGTGGCAGAAAACAAATTCAGAATTTGAGGTTTTTGTAGAAGATGCTTGATTAGAAATGCCTTCTCATGTACTAGACCTGTGTGAGTGTTCATGTCATCTTGTGGTAGCAGAGCTTTTCGAAGACAKTTTCAAGTCATTCAATATCCTTCCAAAATAAGATAGGAGGATAACATCTGGAGAAGAAAATACCTGGGGAAAGATTCTTCTGCTTTGGCTGTCATGCTGTCAGCAGGTTACAAAAATTTTTATTTGTGTTCTTTTTCAATGTGTATGTATCTAAACAAACAAATTTCATGAAGTCCTCTCCTGCTATAGCGAATGTTCTTGAAGTATATTTTTTGGAGTATTTAACATAACATAATAAATGTAGGAATATATTTCTGAACACTTCTGCTTTCACTTAAAAGCCGTTCAAAGTTCTAGCTAATAGAAGTTTATGTTGATTTATTTGTAAAGCATTCTTGAAACTAGAGAATTATTTTGTGGTCTAGACCCCAGAATTTTTAAAATAAATGCTATTAGAATTAAAGTTTCCATAACACAGTTTCATTAAATTAATGAGTTGATTTAATCAACTGATTTGACAACTAAGCAAATATTGCAGCAATCCCACTATCCACTGAAATGCATTTATTTAAATATTTGGTTAGTGTTTAACTTGGTTCATTATATGCTTTAGCAATAATGTGCATAATAGTGCTAGAATATAGCCTTGGGGCACCGTATACAGTATTAAAATTTCAATGCCCCTTAGGCAAAGAGGAGCATGAGATGATATAGGGCTTTTGCAACTCAGCTTCAAATTGGAAGCTTAAGGATAATTAATGAGGGACTTMGAGAAATATACTGGGAATAAACAAATAGCCACTCTGTAAATAAAAAAGCCCATATGATAAGCCTTAGGTTAGGCTTTGTCCTCTGGTGCTCCCACAGTATAATTAAGTAATCTTTGTGGAATTATCCTGGAAGGCATTGCCAACTTTTTTTTATTCAATACAAAGTAATTTAAGACTAATGCACAAAACTGTTTCTTAGACCTCCACATACTTTTCATGCAAGTCCATATATTAGCATATGTTACATGAARTATTTACATGTGGTATACATTAAAGATACAGTACATTTTTCCTCCCATTTTCCTCAATTGTTTTAAAGAGTTGCCAAAGACAAAAGGTTCTCTAAAGGAAAAGAAAGAAAGATAGAATTTGTAGTTGTTTGAAAATAGATAGTCTAACTAAATTTACTTCTACCATTGGCCCGGTAGCTTCTGAAGTAGTCCAGAAATCAAACACTGAGGTAAATATTGTTATTGTTTAACCTCCCTCAGAGTTATAGTCCTACAGAACTACTGGAGTTGTGTGGTTTTGTAAGTAAGCAAAGATGTCTAGTTTATTACAGAAACAGGCATAAAYGACAAAATCAGAGACTGAAGAGGGTCAAAGAGAGTAGCTTCTCAAGCAATGTATTTCACAGACCTCAATGATTGGTGGTGGCGACTTACCAGGATGGAGAGAAGAGATAATTCTTAATATGAAGATATCTTATAGTATCTAAATGTTCATGGTCTGGCCTTTCTGAAAAACAACACTGTCATACAAGGGGGAATATAATAGGAAAACTATCCATATGGACAGATATGGATAATATTTAAAAGGAAGTAACTTCATGCTCTCACTTTCAGATAGATAGAGAAAGGCTTATGTAGAGAAATCTAGTATTTTCAACTTCTGCTTTAAAATACATGCTGTATCTTTTTCCCATGATAAAATAGTCAAGCAAGGATTTTAATATTAAACCTAATAATATGGCTATGTGAGCTGAAATTAGGTGAGGCACTCAGCTAGAGTAAATCAAGCCAAACCAAACGACATGTTTAGGACTTGAATAACTACTGAATTCTGCCATGATAATGCAKATGTGCAATTGCCCATCTGCAAGTGTATCTGCACGCTGAAGTGGAATGGGAAGAAGATAGTGCACATTTCTTTTAAAAGGGGGTATGTCTTCTTAAAACTATCCAAGAGGAAAAGTAAATTCCACTTGTCTTGAGGTCTTCCAAGTAAGATGAGATTTTTCTGAATTATTTATTTATTTACTCTAATACAGAATGCCTGGACAAAATTCTGTTGTGTTTTACTGAATATTAGTATTATCCAAAATTAAAAGTCTGAAGAGTTTGAAAATAAAGGCAACCAAAATATTAAGATATGTGAATGCATATGGCTAACAAAAGCTTCCACTAGTAAAATCTGATTTGCTGTGACTAAACATTATGTCTTGCATTAAATGTATGGCTTAAGGATTCCTTTTAATGACAGCATCGTATTTTCTAGAGMCAATGCAAGTAAAAAAAAGTGCTAAAATAGATTAAAAACAACCCTGTACAGACTGCTGATCTAAAGATTACTGCACACTGCACATACTCTAGGTGAGCCTCACAGAACACCTCTCAATATGCGATGTTGAAGAGAACAAAACATATTATCAGACGCAACACACGAAGGATGTTGTCGTTGTGGTCTGAAAGCTTTAATTGTGATTCTACTAGTTGGTGCACAGCTCTGAGAAATGAGAAACTGAAATTCAGAATAAATTAATGTGTTTTGATCCCAGTCCTCCACACCAAGTCACAGCCGCTAATAAAACTTAAAAGCTTTTCCAGATGGCAAATACATTCCAGGCAGCTGTTTCATTGTCCTACACTGTTTATACAGGGGACTGCAGACCACTGCAGCAAGGCTCACTGAGGGTCAGCTACCCGATGCTGATGTATTGCCTTAAAAGGGTCCTTATTTAGTAAACCTATCCATAATTAAAACAAGCTCAAATGCCAGGCATGGCATATATGCGAAATTTCACTCTCTCTCTCCAGAACAGTACTGTTAGCTAAGTATTCAACGTTATAAAGATTCTAAGATAATGCAGCTTAGCTCACAAGTGCTACATAGCACTGCGGTATATTCCAGCTATGATAAATTCCCACTGATTGATTGCTTCTTGCTACAAATCTGACTTTTCAGTTTGTTATGTATCTGGAATCTTTTATTCTCATGTGTGCATCTTTTATAAAAACATTCTAAACACATCATGAAAATGCAATTTTATAAAAGAGGGACTCTACCTGAGAAATGTTAAATTCCTCTAGGCAGTGCTTTGTTTTCCAGATGCATATAATACGACCTTTTCTTTTCCTGCACCTTCTTTAAGGAAATGTATAATGATCTAAAATTTAGGTGGGGGTTGTCAGGACAAATCTTAGAGAACAGGAATGAAATAGCCTCAGAAATCTTCATTTTCAATGTATCATAATGGCTATTCAATTAAAATTATTGGAAAAAAATCCTTGGCTTCAACTACAATTTGCAGAACACTTCATTTTTCTTGTCTGAATTCAACATTTGTTTCAACTATATTGATTACCTATTCTATAAGTATTTCTTTTCCTGAGTTCTATGTTTTTGTGCTTCCTTATATAGTGCGTATAATTCTGTAAGCAGAAAATGTGTGTCAAAACACAAAAACTTTTTGTTTGTTTGGTGTGTTGTTTAATTTCAGAAAAGGTTCACTACTCTTATAAAAATCTTGAAACTCTGAATGAAAAAATACAGAGGGAATGCTAACAATATATCCTGGAATGGATTGGGAATTGACTTTAAGAAATTACAGAGAATTACACAGATAAAACACTGTAAATAATTGATTTTTCAATCCAATGGCTAAATTTCACTTTTAAAAATTCTAAGTTAACCAACACATCCTTGCTAGAGCTGTTTAAAATATCTAAATTCTTTAACCTTTTCCTCTGGTCATTTTAATTTTCATATTTTTTTTATATGTGAAAAAAATGCTGACATTTTAATAAATTCACAAATAGATTAGATTTATTTAAATTATGTTTGGTATTTTTTATACGTAATTAATGCTATCAGTTGGGAAAATAAAATAAATCCCTGGGTAAAGTAAAGAAAAAGGTAAAACATGGAAGAAGTAAAAGTGAATGTTAAATGAAAATATCAGGTGGTGAATGAAAGTGTTAACAATGTATTTGTTGCTCAGGAGAATATTAATTTTTTATCAGACAGAAATCGGCAAAGAGGATGTGATCAGCAGCAAGAGGAGGCCTAGGGAAAATGTGGKCCCGCTACTGAATGGGGCAGAGCCCTGGTGACAAGGGATACAGAGAAGGCAGAATTACTGAATGCCTTCTGTCTTCACTGCTAAGGGCAGCCCMCATGAATCCCGGAACCTGGAGGTGAGGGAGAAAGTCTGGAGAAGGGAAGACTTTCCTTTGGTTGAGGAGGAAAGGATTAGAGACCTTCTGGGCAGGCTRGACATCCACAAATCCATGGGCCCGGATGGGATGCACCAACGGGTACTGAGGGAGCTGGCGGATGTTGTTGCCAAGCCGCTCTCCATCATCTCTGAAAGGTCCTGGAGAACTGGAGAGGTGCCTGAGGACTGGAAGAAAGTCAATGTCACTCCAGTCTTCAAGAAGGGCAAGAAGGGGGACCCAGGCAATTCTAGGCCGGTCAGCCTCACCTCCGTCCCTGGAAAGGGGATGGAACAGCTCATTCTGGATGTCATCTCCAGACACCTGGAGGAAAAGAAGGTGATCAGGAGTAGCCAG
>NW_028185495.1:1941650-1981279 GCF_003343005.1 Rhea americana | reverse complement strand
GGGGCTCAGTACTGGGTCCCATCCTGTTAGACTTCTTCATCAGTGACCTGGATGAGGGGACAGAGTGCCTCCTCAGCAAGTTTGCTGATGATACCAAGCTGGGAGGAGTGGCTGAGACACCAGAGGGCTGTGCTGCCATTCAGAGAGACCTGGASAGGCTGRAGAGCTGGGCRGAGAGGAACCTCCTGAGGTTCAACAAGGGCAAGGGCAGGGTCCTGCACCTACAGAAGAATAACCCTAGGCACCAGTACAAGCTGGGGGCTGACCCTCCGGAGAGCAGCTCTGCAGAGAAGGACCTGGGAGTGCTGGTGGATGACAAGCTGGCCATGAGCCRGCAAGCWGCCTTTGTGGCCAAGAAAGCCAATGGTATCCTGGGGTGCACTGGGAAGACAGTGGGTTGCCAGCAGGTCGAGGGAGGTGATCCTGACCCTCTACTCAGCCCTGGGGAGGCCTCATCTCGAGTACTGTGTCCTGTTCTGGGCTCCCCAGTACAAGGCAGACCTGGAGCTACTGGAGAGAGTCCAGCATAGGGCTACGARGATGATCAGAGGGCTGGAGCACCTTCCCTATGAGGAACGGCTGCGAGAGCTGGGCCTCTTCAGCCTGGGGAAGAGAAGACTGAGGGGGGATCTTRTCAATGTGTGTAAGTACGTGAAGGGAGGGTGTCAAGGGGACAGGGACAAACTCTTTTGAGTTGTCCCGTGTGACAGGACAAGAGGCAATGGGCAGAAATTGAAGCACAAGAAGTTCTGCCTGACCGTGAGGGGGAATTTCTTCCCTGTGAAGAGTGACGGAGCACTGGCACAGGTTGCCCAGAGAGGTTGTGGAGTCTCCTTCTCTGGAGATGTTCAAGGCCCGCCTGGATGCAACCCTGTCTACCATGCTGTAGGTGACCCTGCTGAGCAGGGAGGTTGGACTAGATGATCTCCAGAGGTCCCTTCCAACCTTACTGATTCTATGATTCTAATTAAGGGTAACAGAAAGAAAGGGTATGTTTTTCTTCAGGTCCAAATTCTGAGATTTTTAACTGTAAATCAGTRTTGTGGAAATGCAGCAGTTATTTTAAGAATGCTGCATTATGTAGAGTGCAACTGATTCCAAATTTTCTGGATGGTGATCTATTGGATGTAAGAAATATAAAAGTCCTGTTGGGTAGAACAACTAATTTTACAGAACTTCTATGTCATACTACCTTTTACTGTTTATTGATCTGGTAACCAAAGAGACTGGATTATATGTCCCCTATAAAAGCTTTATCTCTACATTGCTTGCCATCTAAAAGTGAAATTACCTGACCTCAAAAATCAAACATTGATCTAATTTATATTCTCTCAAGCATACTCCAGATGAGAGAATTCACAATTCAGAGAAAATACTCTATGAGAAATCCATAATTTTGCCTTCATGAAGACCTTCTAAGACAGAAGATTTTTGGAAAAAGAAATATATTTTCTATATAAAGTTTTACTTTGCCTTCCTCACACATACATTTGTAGTAGGTGCTTTGGCAATGTTAGTAGCTCCCTTATCAGTCTCAGATCTGATAGCTGAAATAGAAGGCTGGTGAGCTATGTTTACTGACACTACTGAGCATTTTTGAGAAAATCAAGGCCATCACAAAAATAACACACCCCAAAAATGGCTTAATGTGGATAACTTTATATTCTTAATAATGGAAGTTCCGTCCCCTACTTAAAATTTTTATGACAATTGCTGACCATAGTAAGCCATATAATCTCTTTCTATTTAAGAGTCATAAGGCTAATTTTAAAAGTACCATATACTAGGATATATCTGTTATGTTATCTAACTAAGAAAGGTAATGAAATTAATGAATTTGGTATCTTACATGTACTATGCTCTATCAACTGCACACAAAGTATAAGCACCTCCTATTGCTGAACATCAAAGTATATATTTATCTGGATTCTTCTCATTCTGTTGATCAACTGTGAGTTATTACTGTTGTCCACTACAGGTACGCAGTACTGGAAAATAAGCTCTTAGAGAGGGAAGGTGACGCAGATTTTCTTTCCATCCCTCACCACACATATGTATCTATTTGACTAAACAGCTTTACTTCCTTTCAACATTACCATTTGTTTTATTTCTAAAAACAGACAAAGCAACCCAATATATATAATATAGTATTTTTCCATAAATCAAAGTACTGAAATTACATTTTCTTATTACAAGGAAGCTTATTAAGGGAGCATCTAAATGTAAAAGAGGAAGGAAAACAATTTCTGATTGAGAAAGTACCATCTCTTAGATCATGAGACCTACAGGGGCTGTACATCTTCAATATTCAGCAGCAGTTTGAAGGGTGAAAACTGTAAACACGACATTTTTAAAATTTGTCTATGATCAAATTGCTTTAAGAGAACCTGTAAAAGAAACTTCTGAGGAATTAAGGTATTTCATTACTACTCTCAAATCTTTGTTAACAATTACCATTCATTTTAAACCACGCTAGTATACTTTTGGATTGCATTTCACATAGAATTTCCTTGTATTTATTTCATGTCTTTAAATTTGAAAGGAAAATATTTTTTTTAGTGAGTCAAAGAATCTCTTCCATTTGATCTGAAATAATTTATTATCTTTAGAAATGTCAGCAAAATTAAAAAAACAAGCAAGTGAAGAAAACACACCCTATTATTCACTTAGTCTTCCTTTACTGAAGGACTGGCAGTTACCCGTGGATTAGTCACAGGATGAAAGAACTCAGTGAGTGATGAAGTGCCTGTTGGAGAAATCTGCAGGCAAAGTTCGACTCACACCCTTTTCCATAGGGAACCAAAGAGGACATAGAAGAACAGCAATAGCAACTGCCTACCATCACAGCAAATCACTGATAAAAATGGGGATTCAAATTAGATGGTGTTTTGGTTGCAAAGCTCATTTCCATGAATCTTAGGCCTTTTCAGTTATAATCTGTAAACAGTGCCCAGTCTTGCTGCAGTATTCTTCACTAGTTTTGTTAGAACATATATATATTTTTTCTGGTGGCCTCAGTGTCAAGATGAAAAACCTCAAAGTTTTGAGGAAGAAATTCCATTCATGTATTTTCCTGAAGCACTATGTAATCGTGATAATAGCAAAAAAAAACAAACAAAAACAAAAAAAACATGATTTGAATAGCACTGAGCCAAATTTGTTGCAACTCAGATAATAGATAATAATAGATAATAAACAGAAATAGCTAAGCAGAAATGACTTAGCTTACTTGACTGGCTAGTTAAAAATAATCAAATGAACAAACACAAAATGAAATCTCATATGTAACATGGGAACCAAAAAATAAAGCAAAACTAAAAGCAATGGAAACATAGGGCCTGCCTGTGAGTACTTCAGCACTTTCCCACAAGGCCTGTAAGACAATCACGCCATCTCTGCAGAAAGAAAATATCGACCTATCAAATCTATGATAGTGAAAAATAATCTAAAACAGGCCCAGACAATGCTGAACTTGGAACAGGAAGTTATAAGCTCACTGGCTCTTTCTGTCCAACGATTTGAGGGTAACACAATGAAATACAGAAATCTAGCTGCAAAGCTGTGCATTGGAAAAATAAGAAGAAATTTACCATACATGAAATCTAGTTGCAAAGTTGTGTTTCAGAAAAAACAAAACAAAACAAAACAATAATTCACTGTACACATTATGGGAGCAGGACACTGGAACACAGGAACATCTGAGAGCTGATTGACCCTCTTCAGGGTGCTGCTACAATGCTGTAAAATTAATGCCTTTGAAAACCTTGAGCCTTCTGTACAAAACATGGTCACTGCTTTGTAAAATCTGAGGTCAGGCCAGAACCATAAGGGACCTATTGGCTGTCGGATGCACAACATAAATCTCTTTAATGCGAACAGGAGTTACAGGCACCCTCATGACTGCTCAGTCATTCAAGCACTCAGACTTTTTGAGAAGCCAATTACGGCAGCCAGTCTTGCAAGCCCTCCTTCACACAAACCTTCCCTGTGCACACACGTCCACATGTATTATAAGGGACTGTGACAAAACCAAGTCATTGAGTAGATCCATAAAAATGTCTTATCTTTCATTTCACTTTAGCAGTTACTTGAAAAGCAGGAAGCCATGCTCCTACTGGTACAGTGTTTCTTTTATAATGATCCTTGGGACACATCATATTTCAGATCCAACAGCAAGAGATCTTTTTCATTTTTCCATTCACAATAATTAGTTGCTTAACTGGGTTTAAAGAAATGAGGAGTAATTGGCTGTCATACATGTCTGGCTGTCAAGAGTTCTGTTCTGCTCCTGAAGGATTTTTTTTTTTTTTTTTTTGCATTACACTGAATAAGATTTTAAATAGGCAGAACATTAATTCTAATTGGTATTTATTTAAATACCAATTAGAAGGGATTACTCACTGAATCCCTGCTTATTCCATGCTCTCCAGTTTATTTTCTCCATTTTGCATTCAAAATTCTCTATGAACATGAAACTATTTGAAGTCCTGATAAGGCAAACAAAGAGGGAAAACATCAGCCCAATTTTGATCACCTTTCTTATCTACTTATATAAGTAAATCAATTGCCGTATGGCCCTAGAGAGGTAGGCTCTTGAGGAAGAAAATCTTGAAAATTAGATTAAACGTGGAATTGATTTGCTATCTTAATTGATAGTAAGCTTGATCTCTAAACTTGAGATCCAATCTTGAGATCCAAACCTCTTGCCCTTGAACCACCAGTGGAACAATGTCCAACATTGTTCAGCTGCTTTTATTGACAAAATGAAAGATCAACTATCACATGTGTTTCTCATTTTTAAAATACACAAGTTATATTCAGTTTTCAGGTTATACTCAGGTTTAAAGTAATGCAAAGTTCAAATGGATTTAATTATCTTTATCAAACTATTCTGCCTGATCCAATAACAAATCACTTTTGTCTTGTGCTTCTCCTGCCTTTCCCAATTTCCATCATTGTTTTGTCTGCTGTTTGTTCTGGCATTTGTGGCAGTATAAAATAATAAATACATCACTTTTAACCAAAAGACTTTCATGAAAGAGTCCCATAAAGAAGATGTTAGTCTGGCAATTTCAGCTTCCTAAGTCATACTTTGTTTTGAAGGCCCAAATTTCTCATTGGTTTTTAGAAGGAGAATTTTTAGAAGGAGAACTATTTACCTCTCATGTCTTCACTCCAGCACAGAAGCAATGCCACTTAAAGCATTTCTAAAATCACTTGAAATGGGAAGATGGAAGGGAAAGAGCATAGGGGTGATGTTCTAATGTAAGGCGTGTATTTCAGCTATTACAGAGTAAAAAAAATTTAATTTAAAAAACCCATAAAATTCTTCTTTATAGAGAGATTGGAATTCCAAGTTGCAGGAACTTTCCTATGCAAAAAATTTTGGTTAAACTGACACATACTTCTGTCAACTGAACGATTCCTCCTTTTGTGCAAGTTCAAAACTGCATTGCAGCAAGATGTAACTTTGAATGACAAGCCCACTTTGCCTCATTTTTCAAACCAGCATTATTGTTTTACTGGTTAGTATGCATTCTGCTCTCAGGAAGATGGTCTGCTTTTTGTCTTTTCTAAAAAAATGACAGTATGATGGGGAAAGCGTCAGACTATCAAATATGAAATGGATGTGTTATCCCTAAGGAAAAACCTACTAAAGCAGGTCAAAAAGCTGTATGAAAAAAACATTTAAATTTATAAACTCTTCATAAATTTACATGGCAAGAACAATTCACAATATAAATTCATATATCCATATTTCAAAAACAACAGCATGTAGTGAAAAGATACCTTTCTTGAGAAGAATACTCTATAGGCCAAAGGTTTATACTGAGCTTTTTTTGTGACCATGAGATTTCAAAATTATTAGAAAGTCTAATTATTTCTGATACTCTTCCACATCTAAAGCCAAAGTTTACCTGAAGTTGAATGGCACATGTCACAGCAATGAGCTTTTATTGTCAAATGGCCTCCGGCCTTTCCTGTGGAGCCAGAATGAGAATTAGCTACAGCACTTAACCAGTGGCTTTTGGAGACCAATGCTACCCTGTCACAAGTTCAAAAAGAAATTGTTCTCCTGGGAGGTAAAATGCCTCCTCACCTAGGCAGGTAGACAGCACAGACTACTCTTGGTGAGTCCCATGAACCCTGTAACAAGAGGCCTCTACCTCTTCTGATTTAGCCTTTAGGACCTACATCAGAAGATCTTAAGCCCTTCAAGGCACCTGTATTTTTGTGAAGAAAAGCTTCATTTTGTTCCTTAATACACTCTTTAAACACACTGACACCCTCTCAGTCTGGTTCTGAAGGACCACATTTTAGAGTAAAGTTAATAATTGCTGAATAATTAACTAACCTGGACTTGTTTCTTTGGAAGCTTCTAAGGACAGTTTAAGATCACTTAAATACTTGATTTCAGCATTACTCACCAAATACTTCAATTTATAAGTCTTGAATTTAATTTGTCCCAAGTTCTTTAAATTGTAGAAAACAAGGGTAGAAGAAGCCTCAAAAGACTGAATCCAGAAACATGAAGCCAAGTTAGGGTCAACTATCTTTAAAACCCTGTAGAATCACACTCTCAGTGTGAGTACCTGTTATCAATCCAAATTTTCCCTCAGAAAATATTTTTTTTCTATGCATTAAAATGTATACTTTCTCCGCCTATTTGGGCTAGCAATTCCATTGCTGGAACAGTTATAGAAAGTGTACACAAAAGAGGTACAATCACACCCTGAGCAGATGCTATTTTTTGTTCATATGAATATTCACAGGTGGAAATGCAAAGTATTTGCCCAATCCTAACTGAGCTTCTTTTGGTGGTTCTTTTTTTTTCTGGCAGTAGTTGAAACCATAAGACAAAGAATCACCCAAATGTTATAAGAAGAAAAAAAAGGAACGAACTAAAGCCGTTTCAACATTTGAATACTTCATTTCATATATGGTCTTTTGAAAAACTTAAAATCCAGGAAAATAGAGTCCTCATACAGCAATAGAGGAAAGAGAAGAGCAATATAGAAGACTGGGATAGTAAGAATTTGCATACAGTGAGTTTTTCATGAAACACATGCATAAACACAGTTATAGCTTTTCCTTGTGCTATTTGCTTTTTTCCCTTAGAACTGTTAAGAGCTAAGCATAAAGTGCTGCATGCAAAGAACATATTCTTACTCATATAGCAAAATAGCCYGTTAAATAATTTTGGTTTTCATTGTCCCCAGAAATAAATTGTAATTATTACATTGTGTAGGAAAAACTTCTCATCTTTATAAAAAGATTGCTCTGTCTTACGTACTACACTATGAACGAAGAAGATGATAGGTTGCTTTGTTAGAATCATTTTGTATAGATACAGAGTTCAAGAAGAAGGCCAGCTAACTGAAAAATCTTCTCTTCCAAATAAGCACTCAGACTTACGCATCTCAATGTTTCAAATGTATTGTGATGTATTTCAGATTTTATCTGCAAAGCTTAATATTAATCCTTTGAAACACTTACTAATTTGAGAAATTAGAAGAAATTACTTTCCAATTAAAAATAGATTATTAGACCTACTTGAAACTTCTTCTTATAAAAGTTATTAACCAACCATACACAGCAGGATCATAAAATGTAAGAATACTCTTCAGAAGATTGTTTCTATATTTCATATATCATATAGGAATAAGTCCTATATTCCATATTCCACATGATATCCCTATATGATTCTACCATTCTAAAGTCAATTCTAAATTGAAACATCACGCAAATGGTTTAGAATAAATGTATTTTGCTGTGAATTTTCCTCCTCCTGAGTGTAAGTAGTAAATTTTGCACCACTGTGGCAAGATTTGAGTGCATCTCACTGGAACTCATTGGTGATCCTTTTTTTGCAGAAATTTGCATTTTCTTTTTAATGTATTACAGAATGATGCAAGATAATGCTTTAAAATACACTGCACCAGATCAGTATATTAAAGCAACCAATACTTCAGTGTTCATTAAAATAAAAACTCAAAGAACACAAAATCGCAAAGAATCATGCCAATACTCACCAGAATATCTAAACATTCATCCCTATTTTCAAGTCAATTTATTAAGCAGTTAAAAACACATTAGAAGGCCCTATTGACTSATTAAGCATACCAGCAAAACCATCCAAAAGGAAGTAGCTTAAAAAAACTGCCTTAATTTAAAATTTTGCACTGATGAATTACCTGTCTATAAAAAAAATATGTATTTTTCATGAACTCTGCTTGTTGGCAAAATGTTTGTGATGTATATTGTCTCAATGAYTTTGATTATCCCATACAAAAGAAAGAGTTTACTCTTAATTCTTCAGGATATATTTACATTTAAATAATTTTTAAACTACCAAATCAGTATAATTAAAAATGTGCAAAGTACCACAAAATGAGACTGCCACAACACACCTCAGAAAGTAAGTCAGTTATGTTTATGACTGACATGCCTGAGAAAGTCAAGAGTCATGTTTATGACTAAAGGGGTTAAAAGAAGTTTGAAAAAATCTTCTTCATTCAYGCAACATCATTACATTTTAGCACATTAACAGTATTTTTGCATGACAGTTGATGACAGTAAGTTGAATGCTTGCTTCTATATTGCTCTTATTAAAAAAACCATAAAAACAACAACAAMAAAAAAAGTAAGACACCACTTGGTGGCCTGATGGGAACCTGAGCTGAGCCCCGCAGGGGCTCAACAACRCGCCCCAGCTCAGGACAGCACTTTGCACATGGGCTTTGTCCGCTGGTGGGCAGGCATTGACCCRCTCTCAGCTGACGTTTCGCTCATCAATCTGTCTATGAAGCCTTCACGTGGATATCCGGAAGCCACCTTTTCCAAGACTCCCCTGTAGGAGCCAAATTGATGTATCTCTGAARGCAAACTGGAGCAAATGCCGAATGACAGTAACGTTCATTAATGCATTTTCCATAATATTTTCCTGTCCTTCAAGATAATTAAGTCTAAATTAAATTTTATCCACCGTTAAAAACAAAAATCAAACAAAATTCAAACTAAAGAAATTTTCATATAGCTACATGAAGATAATGACTATATTGCTAGCTTTTAGGATGTTATTAAGTTAGCTAAGGCTCTTTTTGGTGTCAGTACAATTTTGTATGAAAGTCGGAAAGATAGTTAGCTTTTTACTGAATGAGAAGGGAGAGCTGTTATTTTTCACTTAGTGTACGGTATTGTATTATGTGGATAATCAAGGCTAATCAGTAGTAACTGCCAAGTATTGCTTTTTCATCAGAACTTCTGTCATGTGGCTCTATTAAATAACAAACCTCCCCATRGAGACTACTTTAACTGTATTGGTTGGATTTGTTTTTTAATTAAAACATATTATGGCTGCTCAGTGCAAAAACACTCTTTGTGATAGCCTTTTTTTTCCTCCAAAATTAAAAATTACGTGTTTCCTATTATATGTAAAATTGCCTTAGTACATCTAAGAGAATTTGTTTTTTCCAAAGTGACAGTCACTGAAGCTTTAATCATGAGATTTTAGCTTGCTCCTAAATCCCTTTTTTTAAACCAGTTTCTCAGCAAAATTAACAAGAATATTTAAATAGCACTTTCTGCACAGAGCTGTTTTAAATCAATTAAATTAAATTTAGTCAGCTTATTTTTCTAAGCCACAATGTTTGCTTAATACTGATCCATGATCCCTTCTGGTCACCCTGATACTATACTAGCTGTCACTRATCTCTTCCTGGTTGCCCAGCTGATAAGAGAGTTTTCTCTAGCACCTTTAAACTTATTTATCCAACAAAGAATTGTGAGAAGTGGCATTAAGTTTCACTGAAGTCCATGCATATGATATACACACTATATTCTTTCCATTCCTTAATTTTTTGAAATCTATTTAAATACAAATGCGTATGCTTTGATTTGTTCTGTCCAAGCCGGTGCTGTTTTACTCTAGCCTCAAATTCTTGAAATGTGTGAAACATTTCAATCCATTTGTGGTTAAGGTATTTCTAAGTCACAGCAACCTGATTTAAAGTGTTACTGTTTGCCACAGTCCCATTTGTGAATACACCAATTCTAGTATCATTTCTAGTTTCTGTGCTTATTTTCTGCAATATTGGACTTACAGCAGAACTGAAGGATGAACAGAGCAGCAGAACTGAAAACTCCAGTCCTAGTGATCTTTTACTTGTTCATAGACACTTTTAGTACCTCCAAGATGAGCAACTGAGTGATAAATTAACTCAGATCGTGTACAAACCATTAGTGAAATTAATACAGAGGCTCCTCCAATAAAAATAGCTTGAGACTATTCTACCACATATCTATCTTGAGAGTACAGGCAGGAATTAATTGTATAATGATATCCTCTGAACTTTTCCAGTCTTTTTTTAATACAACCATGATTCAGACCCATCAGAATAACCTCCACTTGTCTATGAGAAATTTCCTCTTGAACTGAGAATCCTTCACTAGGACTTTCTCACCTTCTGGGAACTAAGAGCTGTGATATGTACTTAAAACTCCTCTGAGTCTCCTTGGCAAGGCAGGGTGWTACCATCCACTTCCTAAAAGGTGAATAAGTAGAGAATGGTTCTGAAATACACTGGTTCAGATGCTCCCTATCTTCTCTTATTTGTACAGTGACAAGAGGGAGGAAATCTCCGCTACCTTATTATTCCCAGGTGCACCGACAGGAAAATGACTGGCAAAGCTTTGACTTTGGTAAGGGAATGAGACATAATGACCGGATCAAGACTAAAACTGCAGATGTAGAAATATCGCAAGAGAAGAAGCATGCTATAATTCAATAAATATTTTGTCTCGGGAATAGGAAAGGATTACAAACTGTTTTTTTCCCTGCACTGAAGAATTGATGCTCCCTTGCACTATTAACTGGCATGCATGCAAATTTATACAGCTTAACTATTACACTGGTTTTTGCCACCCAGTTAGCAGACATACTGATCTCACATGGTTAGCCACCAGTATCATGAAATGTGACCTTGAAAAAAAGTCTGAATAATGTATTGCATATGTGATATGGAAACTACAGAATTCTGTGGAAACACTGTGACATATACTCTAGACATTTGATCACACAGATGCCTAGGCAAGATGCTGAATAACTTTATCAATTTAGAATCACATATTACACTAAGCCTAGTATAATCAATTCCTATATTTCCCAAATTATGCTAGTCATTTTCTCAGAAGGCCATGTTGCTGCATAAGATTCTTGAAATAGAAAATAAATACAATTTGGTTCTAGACCAGAGCCTTAAATGCATTTGTATTATCAGCTTTCAACTATGTCTAGATTAGGGTTTTCTATCAGGAATCATTTCACAATCCTCTTCAGTCATTTGTATGTGATACATTTTTCACCCACCTCTATAGGGCATGGATAAGACATTGAAACAACACTCACTTTAAGGACAGATGTTGATATTTAGATCCCCTAATCAAATCCTCTTTGACTGTGAAGTACAGGACATAAGGGTCCTGGCTCCCTGAGGTAGGCATGCTTGGGGGAATCCTCTGGAGAATATAAGCATCTGGCACACATTTTTATGACATTTCAGCAGCCTGGCAGGGCTTCTAAAAAAGATTTTAGATGTTTCCGTATGAAGAAACAAAATAAATGTCTGCATTACCAGGACACTGAGTTTTCACTGAGTTGTATAATTCACATAAGCAACAAATAGGTCCAGACCTTGTTCTCTTTGGAATCAAACTAGAGTTTGGCTGTTCACTTCAGTAGAAAGAGAATCAATCCTACAAGAAGACAGGAACTGAAAGAAGTAACATTCCTGCTATAGCTGTCAGTACATGGAAAGGATAGCAAGGTTAAATATCCTGGAGGAGGTAAGGTATTTTGAGAATACTAAGAGAAAACAGCTCCCAGAATGATAGGAGAGATTCAAAAGCCAATGTGGACAGAAAGTGGAGACAGATTCTAAATATTTCGTAGGTAACCTGAATTAAATCTAWTGGTGACAACAAACCCCACATCTTCCATAACACTTGTTAACGAACCCTACTAATATGACTCAGTGGACCTTAAGCATGCTGACTCACATAAGTTTGTAGCCCTACGCTTATACAGTTCCTTCCTCCCTTAAAAGCCTGGCTATATTTGGAGTACTTAAACTTCTCACTTCTGCTTCAGTAGCAAGGATAATGCTGTAGCAACACACTCCTATTAGGCCTGAGAATGACAAGAGCACCATCCCACTATCCTGTGTTGCACTAGAACAGTCTTGTAAGCACCCTGTCCTAATTTCCTAACTAACTTTTACACCTGCTTCCTGCTACCTTTCAAGCACTCAGAATCAGTTTGATCATTCTAGTTTAAGTCTATCCTTCAACATTTTGTTCGAGARTTTAACATTTTTAACTCCCTCAGATTCTCATTTCTTTTTGAGCAGAAAAATTTTTCTAGTCCTATGTGGACTGTAAAGAAATCAAACTGTTACGGTTTTTGCATATGACATGAACCATTGCTCAAATTCCTTTTGTATAGAGTCTTTGTTCCTGAAGATTCTCACTTCATGACACGACACTTCAAGACATTTCATCAGCCAGGCTAGCCTTCCTTTCCCTCACCCTTTTTTCTCCAGTAACATCTCCTAACTCTAGGCCCACCTCTAATTTAAAGACTCTTCTTGTCACTTAGTGACCACATGTCAGTATCACCTGCCTCTGATTCCAGTCAGATGATTCTTCTTGGAGCTCATTCTTCATTAAAACTGCTGTTTCTTGGGGCAATGTTAGTTGCTGCAAACTCTTAATGCCTTTTGGAATAGAGTGCCTTGCTGGAAAAGGTTAAAGATTTATCTCAATCGTGGACACTTTCAAACTGCTTCATACCTGCTAGAAGTAGTAACACTTTTGTTTGGCTCAGCAACTCATTGATATTAGTGCTAAACTAAGATTCAGGAGTGAGAAGGATAGAAAGGAGTCAACTAACTTTCTGCTTTTTGAAACCGCTGCCTCTGAATAAGGCTTCCTAGCAAGTCCAAAAAGTTAGAGGGGATAGAGGCTCGTGGCACTAGGCAGTAGCTGAGGGATACATAATAATTCCTTATCTCTTCCTTTTGAATTTCACATGCCATAATTATTTTGATGCAGTACAGTAAACACAGGATATACTAGTGACTTGGGGAGACTCAGTGTTGCAGAAAGACGAGCTAATTCTGTCTTGTAAGAGACACTTAGAAGGCCTGAAAATTGACACAAAAATGTCACTGCACACTGAAAAAATAGTGCTTCTGAATGTCCGATTTTTTTTTTTTGTAGAAATATCTGTCTACTAAAAGACTGTATTACTGAACTCCATGTTTGAGGTAATCATCCGTACGAACAACCAGAGAGAGCGCATAACTAAGTGTTTTCAGTGACGACCGCATTCCTGTAGGAGAAGCACTTTAGTTGCTCTCTTTGCTCAAGTAAATGATGTGGGTAAATTTTAATTGAACTAAGAACTAAAAGCCAGCATTTTCCAGATTACTGCACAATTACTACAGATGACTTTTACCTTTCATCTACACTCTACTCCAGTAAACTTTTGGCACAGAGACACTTCTCAGGTTTAGCAGGCTCCAAGAGGTTGGGAAGTTGAGATTCAAAGTACTCCATTAGAAAAGGGAAGTCCCGTCAAAGCCCGAGCAGTAATTCTGACCAGCCAAAACGTAGCCCCTTTACATATGTTGGGAATCTTAGCAACAAAAACTCAAGCTTTAGTATAGTCTGGATCTAAACTTTTGTTGTTGATATGGATATGGATAACTATATGCATATATGGGTAATTAGACTGGGTGAAACACAGTTATCAATGTCCTTTCTTATTTAAATCTAATTACTTGCTTGTACTGAGAAAGATCTACTTATTACAGAAGATGAACACTATGAACATATTGAGATGTTTTAAGATGCAGACAGGCCCCTCAGGAAGCCAGTCTTGTTTTCAAAAGTTCCTAGGAGCCAAACTTTCATTTCAATTACCTCTTTCAAACTTGCTCCTTTTCTCCAACAGAACTTTTATTGAGCTTCATTTAAAATATATACTTTTTTTGCTGTGGTTGCAGTAAAAATCACTATACTGCAAACAATACTTTTCAGATAACCATTCCAGCAGATGAAAAATAATATATGCAACATTGCCTACCCAGCTGAGCTTGTAAAATTCTTATTTGGAAAAGAGCAAACTAGCATTATTTTCTTCCAAAATGGGCTCTTGTCATTTTTGCATTCTTACAGAAAATGGCTTTACCAGTTTATGACTAGCCCTGCCTGAAAGGAAAGTAGGAGGTGGGCAGATATTTTTTATTTATGAATACTTCTGTAAATGATATCACTGTAATACCCACAGAAATTGATACAGTCATTTAAGGTTTTCCTACCACTATTTTATTCCTTTCATGGATATTTATGCAGATAACTTCCATTCTATAAAGAAAAATCTTCTATAATTCAGAATTGTTTGAGAATTAACAGGCAAAAAAAAAAAAATGACAGACAGCTGGAAAAGATTACAGGTAATATTCTGGTTTCTTTTAAAGATTACATTTATTTGCAAACATAATTTTCCCTCAAGATATGACGATTCATAGCTTTTCCAAGACTGTACATAAATCTTAAGTAATCAATCATTTTTAGCAGTTTGAATTTAGGAGCATTTGTTGTCAAGTTGCTTTTACAAGAAATCTTTGTGTATTGCTTTATAAATATAATATTCAGGATGTAAGATTCATTGCAATAATATGATTGTTTTTTAAAAGCATAGTAGAGTCTAATATGGATGTAGAACATGTCAGGATTGTCTACCTGTAATCTATCTGAATTTGCTGCAATTAYTACTTCACTGTGTAAACAGGAAGAAAATTTTCCTTAAGAGGCTCCTTTTCACAGTCTTAGCATGCATCTCTTTGCACGTTTCACCAGAAAAACTAAACAGCAAAATTGATAATTTTTTCATACTCTCTACTTGATGCTACTTTTTCTTGATGTTTTAATTGTGCCGTAGAAGTAGGAACATCATGCTTGGAGAGATATTCCATCTCTCCATATATTAGCCTATGTTGCAGCTGGCAGTGTAGAAGGAAGATAGCCTTATCCTTACCTTGTCTTACTACGCTCCCTGTCCAAGAAGGGAGAAATGGATTTGCTTTCGGTTAAACACTGATGTAGTAAAGGCAGAGTTAAAGTTAGAGGCATAGTTATGACAGTCCTCTGGTCCACTCTGTGGTCTGGTCTGTGAAATCACAGGTAGAACTGCTTAAAAATCCTGAGGCCCAAGGAATTTCAGATTGAGTGTCCATACTTACGCACAGACTAACTGATACTGCATAAGCTACAGAATGCTTCTTCAATTCCCTGAAGAAATGTGTGTCAATTTCAGAGAAGAAATATGTTAACATTATTTCCTAAATGCATTCAGAATGAAGGTACTGATGCTCTCTGGCTTGTGACTTAAGTTTTGTTTCCCTGGCCCTATTCAGGCCCGCGTAGCAGAACTCAGTGAGTTTGGGAATTCCTGGTTTGGACCCCAGATGCAGCGTAACTGCATTAACCCTGTGCTCTGCGCAGGCCAGCTCATCTCCTTCTCTGACTTACAAGGAAGCATCTTCATGCAGTGCTGCCTTACATCACGAGGGACAGATATCCCTCAAAAAACAGTCTAGCCATAACATTTTCAGATCATAGAATCATAGAATCCGTAAACCTCCGGAGATCATCTAGTCCAACCTCCCTGCTCAGCAGGGTCACCTACAGCATGGTAGACAGGGTTGCATCCAGGCGGGCCTTGAACATCTCCAGAGAAGGAGACTCCACAACCTCTCTGGGCAGCCTGTGCCAGGGCTCCGTCACTCTCACAGGGAAGAAATTCCCCCTCACGGTCAGGCAGAACTTCTTGTGCTTCAATTTCTGCCCATTGCCTCTTGTCCTGTCACACGGGACAACTCAAAAGAGTTTGTCCCTGTCCCCTTGACACCCTCCCTTCACGTACTTACACACATTGAYAAGATCCCCCCTCAGTCTTCTCTTCCCCAGGCTGAAGAGGCCCAGCTCTCGCTGCCGTTCCTCGTAGGGAAGGTGCTCCAGCCCTCTGATCATCCTCGTAGCCCTATGCTGGACTCTCTCCAGTAGCTCCAGGTCTGCCTTGTACTGGGGAGCCCAGAACAGGACACAGTACTCGAGATGAGGCCTCCCCAGGGCTGAGTAGAGGGTCAGGATCACCTCCCTCGACCTGCTGGCAACCCACTGTCTTCCCAGTGCACCCCAGGATACCATTGGCTTTCTTGGCCACAAAGGCWGCTTGCYGGCTCATGGCCAGCTTGTCATCCACCAGCACTCCCAGGTCCTTCTCTGCAGAGCTGCTCTCCGGAGGGTCAGCCCCCAGCTTGTRCTGGTGCMTAGGGTTATTCTTCTGTAGGTGCAGGACCCTGCCCTTGCCCTTGTTGAACCTCAGGAGGTTCCTCTCYGCCCAGCTCTYCAGCCTSTCCAGGTCTCTCTGAATGGCAGCACAGCCCTCTGGTGTCTCAGCCACTCCTCCCAGCTTGGTATCATCAGCAAACTTGCTGAGGAGGCACTCTGTCCCCTCATCCAGGTCACTGATGAAGAARTCTAACAGGATGGGACCCAGTACTGAGCCCCGGGGGACACCACTAGCCACAGGCCTCCAACTGGACTCCACGCCACTGATGATGACCCTCTGAGCTCTGCCTTTCAGCCAGTTCTCAAGCCACCTCACTGTGCACTCGTCTAACCCACACYTCCTGAGCTTACCTAGCAGGATGTTACAGGAGACAGTGTCAAAAGCCTTGCTGAAGTCAGGGTACACAATGTCCACTGCTCTCCCCTCCTCCACCCAGCCAGTCATTCCATCATAGAAGGCTATCAGGCTGGTTAAGCAGGATTTCCCCTTGGTGAATCCACGCTGGCTACTCCTGATCACCTTCTTTTCCTCCAGGTGTCTGGAGATGACATCCAGAATGAGCTTTCCAGGGACGGAGGTGAGGCTGACCGGCCTAGAATTGCCTGGGTCCCCCTTCTTGCCCTTCTTGAAGACTGGAGTGACATTGGCTTTCTTCCAGTCCTCAGGCACCTCTCCAGTTCTCCAGGACCTTTCAGAGATGATGGAGAGAGGCTTGGCAACAACATCCGCCAGCTCCCTCAGTACCCGTTGGTGCATCCCATCCGGGCCCATGGATTTGTGGATGTCTAGCCTGCCCATGTCTCTAATCCTATCCTAAACCGAAGGAAAGTCTTCCCTTCTCCAGACTTTCTCCCTCACCTCCAGGTTCCGGGATTCATGGGGGCTGCCCTTAGCAGTGAAGACTGAAGAAAGAAGGCATTCAGTAATTCTGCCTTCTCTGTATCCCTTGTCACCAGGGCTCTGCCCCATTCAGTAGCGGGCCCACATTTTCCCTAGGCCTCCTCTTGCTGCTGATGTATTTGAAGAAGCCCTTCCTGTTGTCCTTGACATCCCTTGCCAGACTCAATTCCAACAGGGCCTTAGCCTTCCTCGCCGCATCTCCACATACTCTGACTGCATTCCTATAGTTCTCCCAAGTAGCCTGTCCCCTCTTCCACATTCTGTGTATTTTCCTCTTCTGTCTGAATTTGGCCAAGAGCTCCTTGCTCACCCATGCAGGTCTCCTGGCCCTCTTGCTGCACTTCTTACTCATAGGGATGCACTGCTCTTGAGCTTGGAGGAAGTGATGCTTAAATACTAGCCAGCTCTCCTGGACCCCCCTTCCTTCTAGGGCCTTAACCCATGCGACTCCACCAATTAGGTCTCTGAAGAGCCCAAAGTCCGCTCTCCTGAAGTCCAGGGTTGCAATCCTGCTTGTTACCTTTCTTCTTTCCTGCAGGATCCTGAACTCCACCATCTCATGGTCACTGCACCCAAGGCTGACCCCAACCTTCACATCTCTAACCAGTCCCTCTCTGTTGGCAAGGACAAGGTCCAGCAGGACACCCTTCCTTGTAGGCTCCTCCACCATTTCTGACAAGAAGTTATCATCAATGCATTGCAGGAGTCTCCTGGACTGCTTGTGCCTTGCTGTGTAGTCCTTCCAGCAGACATCAGGGTGGTTGAAGTCCCCCAAGAGAACCAGGGCCTGTGATCTTGAGGCTACTTCCAGCTCTATCTATCTTCCAGATAAATAGCAGTAGTTAACTAATTCAGGAATATTTCAATCATAATTCAGGCATGATCATGTCAGTAAGTATATTCTTGCTGTAATCTCTTAATTTCACAAACTTTGTGCCTTTGGCTAACTTACTACAAAATAAAGTGCTCTGATTTTTTTTCTCAACACAGTTCTTCAACAAGAGGRTCTCATCTTCATGATTGATTCTTTCTTATTATTTTCCTTTCTTTCCTCCTACAGTTAGTTATAGTTTTTGTTCATTTTTTCAATGAAAAAATGCTTGTGTCTCCTTGCACTGACTTCTGAAATTGTCTTTAATGGATATTCTTTGAATTTTTGGCATCTAATCTTAATCAATGATTATATATTACTCTCATCTTTTCTTGCCTTGTCGTTGCTACAGATTTCACATAGCACTTCTAAGTACCTGCATATTCTTTGCTGAATATCTGTTTAGAAATTTTCTTACTAGAACACCTGATTCCTTCTTTGTCCCAGATCAAAGCATAGAGTGGAAAAGGTAGGCGAAAACCCGCCAAAACATTAAACTACTAATAAAGAACTTATATACCTAAGAAAGAAGGACTCTTTTGGCTGAAAGGTACTACAGGCAAAAGTTCTTGCTTACAGCTATTCTAATATGCTTAATTTGCCAAAGACTCTTGACAAAGTTTATCACAAATACACCCATAATTGCATAATATTAAAATTTCATTTCATAACGTACCTGTTTCTTGGCCAAGGAAACTAATAGATCTGTATTATTAGTTGTTTTTTTTTGAATTCTTTCCAAATTAAGTTCAAAATGAGTCCAGTATTTCTTGCTTCTAATTAGAAATCGAAGAACTATTCCTAAAGAATCATTTATTTGAAAAATGCTGCCCTTTTCTAATTACAAACAGATGTCAGTCTTCACAAATTTGGTCATTATTCAGAACGTAACATTTGTTTTTAGCCAGTGGAATCCTACATAATTATTAAATAAAATCTAATCCTCAACTTCAGTGCCACAGGGGCAGGCCTAAAACCAAAGTGATGTTTTTGAAAGCAGCTCAAACTGCTCATTGAAGTGTTCGAAACTGGTTATTCTTTATCATCTAACTCCTAGTCAGATTATTGTTTTTGTGGATTGATTGAAAGAGGATAAGTAGTATGTGGAAGGGCGTATAGAGAAGGACATTAACAAACGAATGTTTTTCATCTCTCATCCAGAAAGTATGGACTGATTGTGAGGAACTGGTGCAAGATGTATAAATAGGACTGAGGATTTAAGAGCATTTGAAACTATTTTGGACCAAAAAACTTCATGTAAGTGCCACCAAAGTAGTGGTGTTACTATATGGAAATAATTATACATGGGTTACAATCAGATTTAGATTTAATTTTTCTTATTCTGTTAATATCTGTTGTAATGTAATGTGATATAATAATATAATGTAATGTGATGTAATATGATAAAATATATTTTCAGAGACTTGATTTATTTTCTAAATCATATAATTACTTAAGTGGTAGGCTTATTCAAAGAAGCGTTAGCAGTAGTCATATTATACTAATTTTAGAAAGTTTACTTACAGAAATGAAAATTTTGATAGAAATAAAAGTGAAAACTCAAATATATATTTTATTTTGGTTTTCAGCCTCCTTTGCTTAAAAATTTATTTGCAGTGTCATTTACTGAATATATTTTTGTATACATTTCTGGACCTTTTTTAATGAATCATCATAATGTTTAACCATTTCTTGGATATATTTTGTCCTTTGTGCAAGAAATTAAGAGGAACAAATGTTTTTAAGGAATGCTAGTTAGTAAGGAATACCAAATTTCAAGTGTTTCACTGATGACTGAGCACCCATGATGGAGAAATAAAGTACTTGTACTAGAGCACAAGCAACTAAGAAGCCCACAAAGAAAGATAGCAGGGCTTCATGAAGAATCAAATGGGGTTGAAAGCAAATGTCAACTGTATTTCCTCTCAGTAGCAAATTTCACACATTTTCTGTAAGTTACTAGCCTCTTAGGTCCAAATATCAATATGTTCTTAAGCTATCTCTTCAGCTACTAGTTTCAGGACAACTTAGCCCATACTCCAGACACTCCCAAATCAAAATTCACCACTCATTTTAATGAAGGACAGAGCTGCTTGCTCTGTGATATGGCAGAGATCACTTCATCATTTGTTGACAGGTAAAACACCTTTTAACAGTCCTTTAAAACTAAACAAGACATTGTCTTCTTCATGACATTGATATTTACTGTGCTATGCCATTTATTCATGCAGTTTTCATCTTTACTAAGTCTTTCCAAATAAAAGTACAAGGTCATGGAGCATGGAACATACAATGATTCTATTATGTTGATGTCTGATTGACAGGACAGCCATGAAAGCAAAAACTGGAGCTAACTGGGGATATGACAAAGGAGCAATAGATTAACTGTTCCAGAAATCCCAAATCAAGACTAACCTGAGGATGCAACAGATACAGGTCCTCACCACCCGTGTACTCCTCTAGATACATGAACACGTAATTAAAAAAAAATCCCAGAAGTGTAAAAACATATAAACAGATTGCAGCAAAAGACGTGGAACTTAAGTTACAAATGAGATATAAGGATGAAATTCAAATCTGCTCTATAGTTCTAATTCTGGTGTGGCTGGAGCCTCTTGCAGTACTGGCCAGACTTTGCACAGAGGAGGCATTTACAGTCAAAAGAAACTGTTCCTGTACATGCAGGAATGGTTATGCAGAACAGTCTTCAGCACATATTTAAGACCATCAGAAGATATTTTGTACATTATTTAAGATAATAGCAATGGATCATTTGTATCCTGCAGTGGTCACATAGTACCACAGGCCAGCAGGTATTAGCCCGAATTAACAGAACAGCTAAAGAGACTGCTAGAAAGATGCTTGCAACAGAGTCCTGTCAGCACCTGGACAGCAACTGATCGTCTTCTTCAAGAGATCAGATTCTCCACATTAGTGTTACCCTATGCAAAGATCCCAATAAGTTAACTCTTTTTCTTTTCATAGTTTGTTCACGGATGGCTGTGCAACAACGCATAATGAACGCAAGGGTCAGTAGCTCACAGTGAAACACATAGCCAAGCACTTAAAAAAATAGTGAAAAAATCTATAAACTTGATTTCTGTGTATTATGACTGGGTCATACAGCTTATTATATCTAGACAAATGTAGAGAATGCTGCAGATATCTAAAGAATCATCCAGCAATCACTATGGATATAGTGTGAATTAATGAAATTATTTCTTAAAACTGTCAGTATAAGAAGAGGAAAAAAGAGGTGAAGTGACATTAGCTTCCAGCAGAGTTAGGAGAACAGCATTTATATTAGCTTCAAGCTCTCACATCACTGTCAACTCAAAGAGAGAAAGGAAGTGCCTAAGCTCTTTTTGATTCCAGCTACCTTAGATTCTGAGGAATTACCAGATATTAAGTCCAAATGCTATGCTGTAAATAGTTTTGCTAGACTACAACTTTCATCTGGGTAAGCTGCATTCATTTTTAAAAACTAAACCTGAAATATTGTCTCTGACATTTTCTGAAYTCCCTAAATAGAGTTTGGCCTCCTGTTTAAAAAAGAAATACAGCATCTTGACACATAAAATGATATTTGAATATTATTTCAGAATAAGAAGAGTCTCAGAACATATTCTAGACAGATATTCAACTTATTAAGGTAGAGAAACAGCAGTTATTAAGCTGAAACCTAGAACCGATGTTAAGGATATGTATCAGACTAAAAAGTGAAAAGCACAAAAGCTTGAAAATCAGTAAAACTCTGAGTGAGTCCAGGGCACAAAACTTTGCTTTGTTTTACTTAATATTTTGTTGAAAAGCAACACTAAAATCTCAATAAAGTGGGAGTAGCTGGATATGATCTTTTTCTTTTATAGATGGTTTTACGGGCTATGTGTATGTTCATGCCCTTCCACACCTCTCCCAGCCTCTTTCCAATAAAAACAAAATCTCCAGAGGTAGCCATTTTAATTCTTAACCAATGATATTGTATTACACTGGTATTTAACAGTGATATTTTAGCTTACTGTTAATTAGGACAGCTAAATATGTACTGGATTACAACAAGAGGAAATCTATAAAAATTAATATCTCAGAACAAACTATGTCTAATCCACTCCAAACACAGAATGGACAACTTTTCTTTGCTTCTGAGGTTCCCAACAGTCATGCAGCACTTTGGAGAGAATCTGTTTGGCCTTAGAAATGTCACGTCGCAAGTCACATTTCCTGTGCTGAAAATGCTCATTCTCCTGCCACACAGAGCCAAAGGCACTGTCCCCCACAAGGGCTAGTAAAAATGTCAGCAGAATTAGGATGTGGGTTTTGTACGCATCAGTTCACAGAGCTGGAAAGATGCACCCTTTAGAGCAGTTTGTATTAATCTGCAACTCACATTTCCACTTGAAGCTTCAATTCCTTCTTTCTCTCTGTCCCTTCCTCTTCTCTCCCTTTGGAATTGACTTTATGGCACCTGCATGTATTTAGTCCCTATAATCATGAATTAATGCCACTTCTCTATATACTGCTGTTGTTCACATGGCCTCTACTAATGGCAGAGGAATGCAAAGCCTAGACTTTTAGAATACAATCAGAAACTTCTGATAATAGATAATGCTTCCCCTTGCCTGGCCACTAAGATCAGTGAAGAATAACAAATGCAACAGCAGAAAATTCTGCACAAATGGTAGACAACAGTGGTTAGAGCATTATGGGGGAATACATAGATTTCACTGTCATAATGGCCTATAGCAAAACAAATGGGACAAAAAGGAGCAACATATGAAAATGAACCTTCCAGGCATTTCTACAAAATCTAACTCAGTTGCTAGAGTTAGCATTTGTTACTCTGCTGCCAGGGGTAGGAATTGAAAATTCAGGTAAATGGTATCATGGGCTGATCTTACTAGGAACCATTCTCTGATGTTATTCTTTTGAGAAAAAAAGCTACAGTCACTACGGGAAGGTTCATTAGTTGGTGTAGACTGAAATATAGATGAGAAGCTTTGTGATTTGTTTTTGTAAAGCAGCAACAGGTTTAGAAAGTGTAATATCCAAATGGGAAACAATGAGATTTTAGAATATATTTTAAAGAGCTGTAAAAGATCCCATGGTGTCTGTTTACGAAGCTGACAAAGATTTCCTGTGGAAATTTTGACAGACACTCCGTATCTACCATGGGTCTTTAAGGATTTTTCTCTTTTTCAATCACTAAGATTCCCTCAAGTGTATGTTTGTAAGAGCTAAAAAATTTGGATTTAAAGACAGAATTTTGCCCTTAATTATGTTGAAAAGTAGTACTGTAGTCAACAGGAAGCTCTTTTAGTTTTACAAAGCACTATACACATCTTAGGTTACAATTTAATAATGGCTTAAAGTACCACAATCCAGTCTTAAATAGTTTGGGGAAACTGTGGAAACATATTTTTGCTGATTCAAGATCAGCATATAGTTAATTGAATTTGCATATTCTATCAGCTATTGCATAATCAAGAGGATTTTCATTGTAGAAAATATAGCAGTTATATCACATGCTTCTGAACAACAATTTGACATATTGAAAAAGAATGATGGAAGCAATTTCAGAAATTAAACACTGTTTTCACCAAATCAATGCATTACAACTAAGTGTATGAACACAATGAATTATGTATGTGTTTATAAAACTCAGTGCAAGATATAATATGAGCGATGATATCAACACCCAGAAAAATGTACCTTTCCTGGTAAAGTTTTCTAAGTCAAAATATCTTTCTTTGATATTAATTTACCTGACAGTTACTACTCAATGTGGCAAGATATGGCACATAAAAGCTTTTGAAGATAATAGTATCCCTTTCTTCCCCGTAACACATACTATTGTTTCAGTATTACTGGAGACTGAAGATAGATAAAATTAAATAAAGGATACAATAAAACCTTACATAAGAGAAATTTTGATTGCGTCGGTGTTACTTCATGACAGTCTTTAACCAGACCAAGTCCTTTGGTCTTTCACTCTTAACTCCCCAACAGGTTTAGCATCCCTGAGGGAATTTATGTCTAGGTATCAGACATCTCCTTTAATTGACTGTCCTGAGCTATGGGTCTAGGCCATCTGTTTAGCACAGAATAATATAAACAAGGCAGGGCTGCTGAGTGGGAGATGTCTGTCTGTCTCTATACTTGAAACCCCTGCCTGACTCTGGAAGTAGGTAGAACAGGACAGCCCAGTATCTCCTTCTGTTTCCCTGGGGATGATGCCTATGATGCCCATGGCCAAACCTTGTGCAGAGTACAGAAACCCTCCCTCCATGTGGTTGTGCTGTGATGCTCATTTTCAGAAAGGAAACTTCCTGAATTTAAAAAGAATCTTTAAAAAGAAGTGAATAGCTGGATGCTTAGCACAGGCTGCATGTGCTTAAATGAGGTGAGCGCTGAGTAGTTCATTTTGTATGTGTGATAATTATGCCTTGCTTACTGAAGCCTTGTTTTGTAGATGGCCCCTCAGCCTTGCCTTCTGTCTCAGTTAACAATAGGCTACCATGTCTAGCTGTGCCAACACATTTTATTTCCTGTAGATTTTGAGAATGTAAGGACTTTCCTTCATTGGGAACTGGGCTTTCTAAAGCTCTTTAGCCTGCAGGCCCACAGGATTTTGATGCTTGCATAGATTTGCACGCATGCATCGTCAGTTAACTAGAATTTTGTTTTAAGTTAGTACTGATGAAACTAATTAATAGTTAAAACATCATTTTATACCGAGCGTCAACGGTTTTGTTTTTTTTTTGTTTGTTTAGAGGGCTTTTTAAGTTCTGAAAGAGAATAGTAGTCAAAACTCAAATCTCTGGAGTCATTGTATTCATACAGTTTTTCCAAGAAGATGTGATTTACCTCAGCAAAACATYGCAATATGTTTGTTTTTGTGTTACTGGAATGACATTTACTCTGTTTGTGAAACTTTCTTTGTACTAATAATAGAGATTTCAATGTCTCCACTATTAAACTTCATTAACTGGAGTCTAGCACCAACAAACTCCAGAAAATAAATGCACTGACATTTTTACAAACTTTAAAAACTCTCACCAAATACTTGTATTATTCTTAATCATTTCAAATTAAGGTTTGATCTTGCAGGAATTCCTAGGAGTAAGATTGAAACCATTGCTGTAAACTTCTCTGAAAATCTGAGATGTGGTCCTTTTTTCATTATTAGGATTTTTTCTTAAATCTCTGCCTCTGCAAAGAATGAGATCTGAAACTTTGAAATCTTCTAGTTAGGTGAGAACTTAAAGCTATCACCTATTCAAAATTCCAGAGAAGAGTGACTTTGCATGCAAGTTCCACTTATGCAGGGACTGATTAAAAAAAAAGGTTTAATTTACAGTAGTGGTTTAAAAAATGATAGCCCAAAACCTAAAGCAGTAGTTTGAGAACCACTTAAATTGGTAAAAAGTGAATAATAAATGCAATTTGTAGCATTCATATCCCCATGGTAATTAACTATCTAAAGTAATGTTATGACATAGGCAGTGCTTCAAAGGGGGCATTGGGTCTCAGTGTATACCTTGTGCTCACTAGACATTCCAGTATGTGGCTTTCACCATACAGCAGATGAAGATGCTACACGCTTCACAAGGTTGGTAAATGAATTGTATACTGCAGGYAGTGAATGAAAAGGTTTTACATAACACTTGCTGGTTTTCCATAACAAAGTTACATCATGCTATGACAGCAAACAAAATTCATAACTTACTTATTTAYCTTTTTTCTTTTTTTTTGGTGGCGATGAGGAGTTAATTATAAGAATACAACTTATTGACACAATAAACTGCTTCTTTTGTATTTTGGCATATTATTCCAGCTTAAAAATCACTGAATGTGTGTGTTTTCAATCTTGTTAAATAAAAAWAAATAAATWAATTAAAAAAAACTTCAAGGCTGAAACCTTGTCTTCCAAGTTTAAACATAGAGTAAAATTTTACAGCTGAATCATAAAGCTGTGAAAATAGGGAGTTGTAATGGAATTACTGGCATACCATTAAATATTTCAGTGCTAATGGGTACAGCTACAATATAAATCTCATTCAATGCAATAAAAAAACTTGGTCATGAACAATATCAGGGTGTTGGCGACACTGCGCAGCTGGAGAAAACAAAACACAAAGTAGAACAGACTAAAACACAACCATTAAAAATATAACTACTAAAAAACAAGCTTTGATGCTTTGGGGCTGTATTTTAATGAAAAGGAAGGAATATTTTTCTCCACATATTGAGGGAAAGCTGGGAAAAAGTTTGGAGAAACAAAAGCAGAGAAATGATACACAAAATACATTTTCAGTCATTCTTCCCTAATTGGTTAGCACCTGTGGCTGCTTGATATGGAGCTCTGTTATCAGCAAAGCAGCTGTGCAAAGGTCTTCTTAAAGGGACCTCTTGGGATCCAGATGGAAATACTAGAATAATAAATTTGTTCTAAAATACAGCTTTAAAAAAGGTTTTGAAAGGTTTTGCATTTGATTTCTTGATATTATTGTCAGACTCACGGGAATTAGACCAGATCTAACCTTCAGAGGCACGCTGGGTTTAATGCTGTAGAACACAGAAAAAATACTCTGTGCTTTTCTTATTTTCCCCCCATTTTAGGCCCTTAATTTGTTATTCTATTTTAAAACATAAATATTAGCTCAAGTTTTGCAGGTGTTTTGATGTGCACATTTCCCCCCCAAAAAAGATACAACGAGTACAGTTTTTCTCAAGGACAGAGAAACCGATTCAGAAAAGTAGGTATCTGAATAATCAGTTTGTTTTCCTTTCAGTGAATGTACRTATTTGTTTTTCTGCTCTTCTACATTCTTGGAAACACTGAGATCAGAACTGTAAGTACAGCTCTGATATAAGATCTGATTTAATTGACACCCCAGTCCTACAAAACCTCATTTGAAGATCTCATACTGTCTTAAGTGTTAGGGAAACACATAGGGTTAGTAAAATACATAATGTTTTCAATACTAATCCTGGATTCCCTGTTAAAATTTAGATCCCTGACAGCAATGAACAGGTTTTATGCGAGAAGCAAGCACTATGCCTTAATCTTCTGAGATTCATTCAAAACTTATTTTATTCTTTCGTCATTGTGTAGATGAGTAAGCAGTTCTTTGGTGTCTTGAAAAATGAAATGCAATGAATAGGAAGTCTGATCACAGGAAATTCCCTGGATGCTCCTTGGAAAGACACCACAGAGTGTCTCTAACATGCAAGGACAGAATGTCAGGTGTAAGAAACAGCAGAAGAAAACTTGTAGCTGTAAGAGAAAACAGGGATAGATGAAACTATTTATACATTAGTATCAAGATGGACTTTCAGAATGGTATAGGAGGACTGTCAGGATCTAAAGTGGAAAATCTKAATATTTATTTCTTTATCAATGACCATAGGGGTCAGCACATTGTTATTTTTATTGTAATTGTTACAACTAATTGTAAAATTAATTACTGTGATTTTTTTTAACCTTGAAAAAATTGCATTATCTCTGTGAGCTTTTTCTCTTGAAAAAAAAGGGGGCTGAGAATGTTTCTATGTCTCCTTGGGATTTTATGGTTCATGAATTTAGTCATTTAATGTTTTTACAGGCAATACATTTTCAACAGATGCCTCATAATGGAGGAGTCACAAATGGAGTAACAAGASTCTTGTGGATGGAAGCATTTCCCATTTAAGGAAGTCTATAATAATCATATGAAAGATAAAAGCTACATTAGTATGGAAAGTATAGAGGAAATCAGATCTATCTAGAGATGTCCAATCAGTGACCTTTGGACTTGAGAGGCGATAAAAGGTATTTGAAGAAGGTTGATATTGATTCAGAAGAATAGAAGAAAATAGAGGAAATACTTAGAGTGTAATGACTATTTTAATATTTAATGCTATTAAATATTATGATTAYAGTTTATTAGTACATTAGGAGGTAAGTTTAAGTAAGGTGTATTTGGGTGTTAGCAATATCATACTACTACAGTTAACATAATGAAAGGAATCCTTTAACATAGCWCTGAGGATATATTTCTTGGATTTTTTTTTTTTTAAGTGATAAATACTCTGTCTTGATTATATACACTTACAGGCATCTCCATATATTTCTAGATTATGGCTTGTTGTACAATGTAATTGCCATTGATGAGACAATTCCTAAAGTATTGTGTCCAATTTTAAACAGAATTTTCCTTAGAAATAAGGTAAACCAGAAGTTAGAGAAAGAAGACTTAATAGCAGGAAATGTGACCTACTGGGAGATAYTGACGAATTTACTTGCCTGAAAACCGGAAAATAGTTGATATTATACACCAGTGTGCAAAATATGCCATGAAGGCAGTAATGATCAGTTGTTGCCACATCCATGAGGATACAATGGGTCRGAGTGGAGTCTTCAGATGGAGCAGAGTGCTGGGATTATTTACCAAGAGTATTATTTATAAGAAGGTGGAGCACTGAAATAGGCTATCTCAGGCCACGGCAGAATCTTTTTTCAGTGGGGATTTCATATATAGGCTAAAAAAAATCTTTTGCCAAGGATACTCTTGATCCCTCTTTAGATGGACATATATAACTTTCAAAAATATGCAATGCTATGATTTTGTGATTGTCATTTATTCTTTCTTTGTGTTTTATGGAAAGATTTTTTTTTTCTGTCATCCACTGCATCTTTATTACTAGTTCTTATACTGTGCACACACAGAAACCTGATGTGATTTAACTTTCACTTCAAGATATGCTATTTGCTACATGTACAATTTATGGTGAGTTAAATACATTTCCTAAAAATGACTGGGATAGAACTTTCCCTCTCTTTTTGGATTAGATACCAAAAGGCAATTTTTAAAATTTAATATTGTCATTTTTGTATGTCCTCTTACCATATCCCTGACATATATCCACCATCATTTTTATTCTGAGGTTTTTCTCAGACTTTATTTACTTCAATAGGAACAGAACTGCACCTATAAAGAAAATAAACTTTTTTTTTAYGATAGGTAGAAAAAATAATTCCAAGATTATTGAGCAAATAATGTCACTGCCAGAGAGAAATACTGTAATAGTTATTTTCCTTCTTAATTAATTAAACATAAAAAATTTCAGACATTGCACCTGTCCAGGCTTGCTGGCTCATTTCCACTGCTGTGCAGCAGTCCTTTCTATTTGACTATTTTTAGTTCCCTATTGTTATGCAAAATAGTCACATAAAGGTGACTGTGACAAACATCACAGAGGAATTAGTACATAAGTTGGAAAAAATATATTATCAAACTTCTGTCAGTAAAAATATTTACATTATTAGATAAAAAGCCCTTAAAGTATAGCAATCTGTCTGAGATTCCATTCAGCACAACAGTAGTTAGAACTGTTCAAGCTGAAACGTGGCTGTCATCCCCACTGTGTCTCTCATCAAAGCTAAATTCAGCCATGGAAAAAGCAAATTCCCAGTTTATTTTTTTAGAGACCCAAATTTAATTATAAGGATCATATTTTGCCTCACAGACATGCAAAACTTTGCTTTAAAACGTATGAGACAGATATGAAGAGAAATTATTAAATAGTCAGGCATGTTTGCCAGGTGGAAGAAAAGGATGTGATAGGTGATAATTGCTGTAAAATTGTTCACCTTTAAGAGTGAAGATGCTTGGTAAATTTAAAGAGGTTAAATCACTTTGGTTTTCCTCCTGAAGACATTCTGCAAAGTTGTTTATGTAAGAGGTCCAGCCTGTCCAAGCAGGCAGTTACAATGCTAAATAACTGTATGATCTATTTATCCTTTTGGACTCATTTAACATTTATTTCCAAATAATATCGTTGGCATTTTGACTACAGAAAGTAAGACTGGTATTAAAATACATCATTATAAATAATTATGTCAATATGTAATCTTTTCCTGTAAGTCATAGAATCATAAAAAAGTCTCGTTCGAAAGAGACCCCTGGAGATCATTTCTCCTTTTGAGTATGTAATATGTATCTCCTTCTTCCTCCATGAAATCCTCCAATACATCTTTTACTTCAAGTCTGTCARAAGTAGAACTGCTAATATATTTGTGTATGTGGTATATATACTATATAGATATATACACAGCTGTTTTTTATACTRACTGCATCTCTACCTGCTTCAGCAAGTTCACCAGGCTCTTCAATGCCAGAGTCTTTAGTCTTTAATTAATCTTTAACCTCTTCACTTTTTCCCAATCTTTTTATAAATGCTCTTAAGCTTTTTCTTTGTTTCGTCTACCAAAATTTTGGCTGTGCCCTACTTAACACTTCCTGCTACTGTAGCTTCTTGTTTTCTCCATCTATTCTGTTCAACATCGTCTACTCTGTTCCACTCCTTCAAATTACAACAAYTAAAGAAATCTTTCTTTCAACAAGTCCAGCTCTGATTCAGTGATCTTTACTGACTTTAGTTAATTACATATTTAGTTCAAACTTTTTGACCTTGTTTTCAAAGTGGTGAGCTGAAGCTGAGGTTTCATATCATCAGACTCACTGCTCTGAAGCTGTTTTGTACTACTGAAATGTCAAGMACTAGGGTTTTACTGTAGTCCACCACTGACTTCAGCAGACCAAGTGTCTCACTCATGATTTAATTTGATGAATTACTATAATTTATTGTACGATATATCATTTAGCATGACTTAATAACGATGTTAGTGTTAAAAGAAATGCACTGTAACTCCCATCTATGACCTGATCACAGTTTTTCTGACCCACTGCCTTGTTTTTGTTSTTAAATACAAGTAAGAAATGATCACCATATTCACCTACCATTTCTATTGCTGGTATCTCTAAAATCCACACTGAATTATATTACAGCCATAGCAACATTACCCACATATATGCTCACCATGAAAGATGGTTTTAGAGACATTGCTTCAAGAAGTAATATCTTTAAAAAAAAATCTAGCTGGCAGCTACCAATTTAAAGAGCKGTAACAAGTGGGAAATATAAAATTTTTATTTTTCTAGAGATATTGTGATATTGTAGGATTCCTTTGGTCAAATGCTATTTGCTGGTCTGGTTAGCAATAGGTTTAGTCTTCAAACTATATTATTTATTGTAAAAGTTTCACAGTTTTGTCACTTTCTGTAGTGTTATTTTGTAAAGTAAATTGTRTAAGGAAAAATAATATGTCCATTACATGATGTATTCCAGCTATTGCTTTCCTATTAGTCTTTTTATAGCTTTCATAACAAGCTAGAATATTTAAAATGGTCACAAATCTTTGTAGTACCTGACAACACAAACAATATTTTGCTACCTTTTAATAACTAACATAAATGCAGTAACTGCATGAGATGAAAAGAGAATTAAAATAGAGGACAGGTTAAGAATGTTGCAAAAGGCTACTTAATGTATTAAAATGACACAGCCTCAAGTCTGTTTCACGTGCAGCTATAAGTGTGTGTAAGATGCCATCTAAATGCCACACAAGTCTGGATGCAGAAATGTCAAAATTATTCCTTACTGACTTGTCTTTCACTCTAACCCTGCTGAGAAAATACCTCTTTTGTGACCCTGGATAAATAAGGATTACAGTAATTGACTCTTGCATATTCATTATGTCAAACCACAAGTAATTATTTGTGCAGTCTGAGGCCCATGCTTATTCTAACTGAACAGTTATGCCAAAGAAGGACTAGCAAAATGGCAAAATAAACTGGAAACAAGATCTGAAATTGGCTTAGTGGGAATGTTTGAGATAAAGGAGATGTTGATTTACAGAATCAATTTTCTTTAGGGCATATGGAATATCTTGCAAGAATAGTGGATGCATCTGAAGATTTTAACTGTTTTAACCTGGATGTTTTAACATTCAGAAACGAATAGGAATCATGTTCACTTCATAGAATATAAAAATGATTTCATGCCAATGGAGTGTATTATTCTAGTTCACTATTCATTCAAAATGCTGATAAAACCTATAAGCCCAGAGGATTGAAACAGCTCAAGAAATTGATATTGGTAAAAAGAAAATAAAAGTGAAGATAAAGAAAGAAACTCATTTTTGTTTGTAGTTCAACATCAAATTGCTCTGCTTTTAAATGAACTTAGGAGTACAATGTGATTTCACTTTCAAGAGATAAGTGTGGATTTYGGAGGCTTCCTGAAATCATGTTCAACTTGCAAACCGTCTTCCCTATTATATAATATAGAATTCAAGTTTGCTTTTATTATCTTAGGGCATTGCTGCTGAGACCTCTTTTTAGTCTACTACCTCTTCATACATAAATGCAATTGCACTGTGAATGCACATTTGAAGGGCTGTGGTGGGCTTGTAATTGGCATAGATAGCTCTGCCACCAAAAGAATTGGATCGCTAAATGGCTTAAAGGATAAACCATAAAAGTTCATGTTATTTTGAATGATGTGGTGACAGCTGCCAAGCTCTGTTCTAAGAACATCAATGTAAAATTAATAACAAGTCCATAAAATTCTCTGTGGATTTTGTCTGGGATTTAAGGGCAACACCCTCACAGTTGCTATTATGTGAAGACAAATCCTTTTCAGTTCAATTCAGAAATTTAGAATTTCTGTTACATGCTTAATCTACCATCAAATGAACATCTGGGTCCTTATACTTTTTTTTTGTGGACAGTTCTGGTCCAGTTCAAGCATCCAGACAYACACCTGTTCATGCATACTTTTCAAAATCAAGGTCCCAATGATACTGTAATTTTGGAGAGGGATAAAAAGGTTGATTAAAGTTGTGGATGTAGGCAGTCTTTAAATCAGTGATGTAGATATGCACTTTGAAGATGAAGATCCACCTTTTGTTCCATATGTACCCGAGGGAGTTGGCTATTTTGATAGGGGAGCCAGTGAAGTAGGACAAATYATTTCCAGATCTTAAATCTTCATACAATTTTTGGTCATATAAGCCTCAACTTCCAGTTATTCATGCTAATTTGATTCTAATGGGAATCTMTTGTCTTTAGAAGAATTGTTTCTGAATTACAATTATGTGAAGAAAGAAAAATATTTTCTTTATAGACATGCAGGAAAGATGTTTGCATGAATATATACAGCTATGATTCTGTCTTAATGCAAAAGATAGATCAATATAGATGAAACTGAACTTGTGTTTTGTTTTCACTTAACTTCGCAATGAATAATCTTCCTTTGGCAAACAAGTAAAAAGTTCTAGTATTTTTCCTTTGGATGCTTTGTGCCTAGGCAGCAGCATAAGGTCACTACTTATTTGACATCTGAATTTGTTTTAGGTTTCCTTTGCTCAAGCACAATTTATTGTTCACGTTTGAGCCAAAGACAGCCTTCTCTCCTTGAAGGATGAGCAAGTACTGTTTTTTGTTTTTTATGTTCAGAAAAAGGGAAAGCGCTCTAAATGTCTTCTGATTTTGTAAGTACATAGCAGTYGGAATTCATATGTTGCTTTCTGGTCTAACTGGTACTTACGAAGCCAAGACAAACAGATGTTACAGGAAAATGTGACTGCTGGAAAGTCTGGATAATTTTTCCAAGCATTGYATAAAAAAATGTAAAAACATTTTTTCTATGTGAATGTAGTTTGCAACTTATTACAAAGCACAGAATCACAGAACAGTTGAAGGGAAGGGACCTCTGGAGACTGTATAGTCCAACACTGCCTTACCTCCAAAGCAGGGTCCCCTAGAGCAGGTTGCTCAGGGCTGCGTACAGCTGTATTTTGAGTATCTCTAAGGATAGCGACTCCACAACCTCTCTGAGCAACCTGTGACAGTGTCTGACCACCCTCACAGTAAGAAAATGTTTTCTTACGTTCAGACAAGATTTCCTGAATTTCCATTTGTGCCCATTTCCTCTTGTCCTGTCACTATGCACCACCGAGAAGAGTCAGTCTCCATCTTCCTTATACCTAATTACATCAGGTATTTATACACATTGATAAGAGCCCTCTGAGCCTTCTCTTCTCCATGCTAAACAATCTCAGCTCTCAGCCTCTCCTCATATGAGAGATGCTCCAGTCCCTTCATCATCTTTGTGGCCTTTTGCTGGACTCGCTCCAATAACCGTCCCTGTCTCTCTTGTACTGGAGAGCCCAATACTGGACCCAGCACTCCAGTTGTGTCTCACCAGCGCTGAACAGAGGATCACCTCCCTCAGTGTGCTGGCAATGTTCTTCCTTATGCAGCCTAGGGACGCTGCTGGTTGCTTTTGCTGCAAGGGCGCACTGGTGGCCCACGTTCAACCTGTCCACCAAAATCCCAGGTCCTTTTCTACAAAACTGTTCTCCAGAGGGTTGGCTCCCAGCCTGTGCCAGTGCACACGGTTATTCCACCCCAGCTGCAGGACTTTGGACTTACTTTTGTTGAACTTCATGAGGTTCCTGTTAGCCCATTTCTCCAGCCTGTTGAAGTGCCTCTGAATGGCAGCACAACCATYGGAAGTCTCAACCATACCTCCCAGTTTTGTATGAGCTACAATCTCAAACCTGAGATAGCAAATGCTATGCAAATTTTAAAATATTCTCTTCCCCTGAAATAATAACTCCCCTGTTTTCAGGATTTTTTCGCATCATATTGYTTTACAGAGTAAAGGTCTGTGCAAGTTTTTGTCAGGCTAGAACATTTGGGACATTTTCAGAAAAGGATGCAGCATTAAATTGACGCATGTTGTTTACAGCTTCCCATAAAGACAGGCACATCTACATTATTACTAATTGCATAAGGAAACAGTTTTATGAGCAAAGATAGACCTTTTCATTTCTTAATTTAAGTTGTTGCTTCCACAGCAATGGAAGAAATACACATTTTGGGARCAATAAGATTAATAAATAACTGGAGAAATATTTTGATTATATTTAGGATAACTGAAAAGTCAAACACATTTTCACCTTTATGGCTCTTCACAGATGCCTATTAATTATACTAGATAAAAGGTAAGATTGTAATATAGCAAACCAGAATAAATTGGTCCCTCAGTTTCTCATTCGAGTCTGAACAAGATCTGAAAAAGCATGAACATATTCATTTACTTGCATCCATGCATCTTTCTATTTGTTACAAGCTTTATTGATGAATTCAAATGTTGGTCCTAACCACAAAAACTCTACTTCTTTTGTTCAACATCACAGCTATCTGATGTCTCTTTGTTTTGATCTCTCTCTTCTGCTCTTGCCTACCCCATGTGCTGGTTCTGCTCATTCTCAAGGAATCAGGTTTTCTTTGAGTCATTTCTCATTCCCTCTCCCTGCCTTGCTCTCACGCCACGGGTTCTACTGACATACTCTGMGCTCTTATATTTTTTCTTCTTCATGTTTCCCCTTCCTTTTCACACCTGCACATCTGTAATTCAACTTCAGTATAAATATTCTGCACCTCATTACTAAGGACTGTCCAAACCTCACAAACTACATCTGAATGTCTGCTGGTACAGTATTATTATTTTTATTTTTTTTTACTTTAATATCACCCTCTCTGTATCCTGCTGCATCTTTGATGTTTCTCTTTAATTACCTTCCTCCTATTTGTGTACTATGTTCTGATTAATTGTTTGGGTGTGGGGGAACAGCTGAGTTATCATTTCAATGGCTGACACAGAAATATCTCAGACCTCARATAACAATGTGCTAGCAGGTAGAAATGAGAAGATTTCCAAGAACATCTAGCTAGGTCAAGTCTTTCCATAACTTTTCATCTTTAAAACTCACTGAATTGATAACAGACATAAGAATATTAAATATCTGATTGCCTTATAGTGTTTTATGCTGAAATATGTCAGATAATAAGACTGTTTCAAATGGTAAAAAACTTTACAGCTGAAGGCATTTATACCAATAAAAAACCTTTTTTTTTTCTTTTTTAAGGAAAGACACTGAAAGAATCAGGGGAAGAGAATAAATATGAGAGAAACATGAAGGACTAGGGTGCACTGATATTTAGGAAGCAATGCAAGCTTTTGCAGATTTGCTTGAGATTGAACGTAGTATGGTCTTCATTATACAAAGTGAGGCTTGACCTTCTGAACACTGTGGAGTATTATAAGGAGAACAAAGCAATCGAACAGCTTAAGAAAGTGAGGCTGTAGATTTCAGGATAAACTCTTTTAGGACTCTTACATGGATGTGGAACAAAAGACATCTCAGTGTTTGGAACTGTAATCAGATTACAGCTATAAAGCTATTTATGTTGTGATGTATCTGCTAGCAAAGTCATGCTCTGAAAGGAAGTAGAAAAAAAAATGGGTGGAAAACAGGGAGGTTTGCAAAGCTGACAACTGCTGAAATGAAAAATACCTCTCTTCCTTTAAAAAAATTTAAGCATGCATAGAAGTAGTTTTGTCTTTCTGTTATTCTGAGACCAATAATCAATACTTTATTAAGCATATTTATTCTCTCCTGAAAATCCTGAAAYGTCAGGTTTTCCTTTTAAACAGAARAGCAAAAAAAAGGGGGGAGGGGGAGGAGGGAGAATTTGTATATGCATAATCAAAAGTCAATGAAACTATGCAACTTATACAAGCTGAGGAATCTCTGGCCATTTATTTAATTCTTTCTGTTTAAAATTAGTTTCTACCAATCCACAGATGACATTCTCAGATCACCTTTGGATAGTAGACAAATGGGTAAGAGGAAAGAAGCTTGGCCTTAATTCTCCTTCACCATAACGCTGCATTTGCTCTGTTGTAGCAAAATTAAAGGGTCTCAAAGCCCATTTTAAGGTCTCTTTCACTGAAAGACCTGTTTAAAAGGGACTTTGGCATAAAACAAAGATCAAGACCCTTATCTTTGAAAAATGAATGTATTAGTATAGTGAAAGTGATGGATAATATCAACATGTTATCTTACATTTATCTGAACTGCACTTATCTCTTTAATTGTGGCAATCCCAACAAAACCATCATGATGAAAGGTCACGGGAGCTGTTGAAAACCAGATGGTTGCTTTGAAAGATTTACCATTTGGATTTCATCATTTACTGGAGTTCTAATGGGATAGGAAAAAACTGTACAGGTTCGCTTTAGAATCACATATCTGTGTACGGTTTCACTTTGTCAGCTGTAGGCTTTGCTATATTAATTACATGATGAAGAGTAAAAATGAGTAGCAACGTTATYGGAATCTAATAAATTAAAATATAGGTATTCACCTTATTCTCCTACAAGCCATAAGTGGACATGCTGAGATTAATGTTATGCCAGTGAACCTCATCATTTCTAATGTAAACATGAAAACCTTTGGCTCAGTATATCCACTGATATTTGCAAATGACTTAAATTCTTTGCTATGAAACAAGCAAAGGTTGGGACCATAGTTCWTCTCAACTCACTGTTTTCTCCATGGCTCTGACTTAAATGAAGTACAGAAGAGGAAATGGYAGTGAGCCTTAAGGATTAGGCATTCTCACAAGGAGAAATATCTGTGTATTGCAACCCCTGGTTGTGYCTGTTTGGAAGCAGTGACTAGAAGCAACTTAATATGATTACACTGATCCCTGTCAGGTCAAACTAGTGGACCAGCAGCACCTTGTGATTCATTGAGTCTGAGAGGAGAGGGATTAAAGGAGAGCAATAACTTGGCCTGAATGATAGGTGAAGGGGGGGGAAATGTTGGCAATCTAGGGCTATGTTAKCAATGAGATGAAGGAAGGTAAGGTTACATCAGGCGGAATAGTTGTATTTAGTTTTAATTCATTTAACATCTTCTGTTACACCTACTGTAGACTTTAGGAGCATGCTGAGATAGAGCACCATTTCTCTAAAATATGARTTTTTTACATTTTGAAGAGAAAACAACAAAACATTCTACATTATACTTACACTGAGATTTCTGCTATATTCTGCAATCAGTCTGACTTGAATCCAACTACTTCCRAAAGATACATTGCTCATTTTTAAGCCATACTGACTTTCGTGCTGACAGGCAAACTATGCAATCCTTCAGTAATTTTTTTTTTTTTTCAAACACCAGAGTGTAAATCACTAAAGTCCAAGCCTTTCTATAAGGTTGGCACTACCTTTATTCCTGACCCGTAGATTATTTCTCAAACACAGAATGTTCCTAAATCCAGGCAATCCTTCATGAGGCTGGCCTAGAGCAAGTGGAAGTACCTTGGATCAAACAAGCAGTTGCTCTGTATCACACTAGAGACCAGAATATACCAGATGATTTCAAGCATATCTGCACCTGCTTTAAATGATTATCTAATTATCTACTGATGCATCTGAAATGTATCTTATGGACAAACCTGTGCTATTGTTGCTACTCTTTATTACTTTATTTTTATTATGCATTCTAGAGTTTCTTTGAAACAGAATTTATAAGGTTTAATTGTTATTCTCCCTTATATCTCATTACTGGGTTATCTGGAGATTACCTTTTAATGGAATTACAGTAAACTTTAACCCAGGAGATGCTGATTTACCAGGAGTTATAAACACACAGATGTGTATATGCAAACAAACATGTACATCAATAAATTTAAAATCCCACAGCAGTACTTTGATATACATGCATAGGCCATGATCACATGAACAGCCAGTGCTATAGGGGTCACCTGAAACTTCAACTTTTCCTATGCTAAACAAGAAAGTCTTGTGCACAACCTAGTATATTTGAAGAAAGAAATCAATACCGGCTTGTGTATAGATTCACCTCACCAGGTCAATATGATTACTACTATTAGTATAACTTCAGCAAAACCAAATTATCTTTTATATTATCTCAGAATGTGTCTCAGTATCAGGCTGAAATCATTTACATCGACATATCAATACAAGGACACTAAATGCCCAATTAAAGAAGTAATCTCTGAAACTATGCTTTTTCAAACTTGCGGTGCATGTCGCATCTGACCATTCTGGGGGACAGAAAGATTTCAAAGTCCACCCACCCCTTTTTTTTTGGGGGGGGGAAGAAGGGGAGGCTAGGTAGGGATATTTCCTAAATTAGGATTTCTGAATTCTCCTTTACGATCTCTGAGCCAGTTTGAAAAACCAAGTCTYTCTTCTGCGAGACCAACATAACTAAGGCCAAGTGTAGCATGGCTGTTAGCAAGTTGTAGTAGAGGTTAACATCTCTCTTTATCCTTGTGGAACTAAGTAATTCTCAACTGCCAGATTTCTTCTAGTGTATTAGTGAGGCTTCATTCTGAAGGTTGTATATTAGAAGGATTATAGAAGCAGAAGCTAATCTGTTTGAAGTATAAGCAATTACTAATGCATTCATTTTAAGTGTATATTAAATAAAAGTAAATATAGTGATTATGGTGTGAACATTCATTAACTATAGTTCTGTGTTGATATTTGTTGTGAAATTTGTTTTGAATATATTACAGATATGTGCATACAATTATCTGTAAAGATTTAATTACATGTTTGATAAACAGAAAATTTGCACTAYAATTATTTGTGTAACTTTAGGATAAAATGAGATACATAATCATTTTCTGTATTCATGAGTCACATGTTCCATAATTAAACACTTAT